>NC_135342.1:20528082-20842045 GCF_023851605.1 Tamandua tetradactyla | reverse complement strand
ATATCTGGCTTCCAATTTCCACTCTTTAAAATATTTCTTTATTGTGTTCCTACTTATCAAGGTGCCAACATTTGCAGTAGGAGTGATTTTCTGGGGCTTCAGCCACTGGACAAAATATTTCATTTCTAGGTAGCTGCTGTGTTCACTGTAAGGAATTCCATATATTGAAATGTTTCCTTTGATCTGGGGAATAATATCTGCTATATTGGTTAACTTGTCAGAATATGTCCATCCTATAGGTCAAAAAGCCAAAATCTGATTATATTTCCCACCACATTTCTTCAGGTGACTCTGAAAACCCCTTAAAATTAATTTTCACCCTTGGGAAGTGAACCAATGCACTGCACATGTCTGTAGTGATGAGGGAATTAACTTCTGATATATCGAGACACTGTAATGTCTTATACTTTTCTTGGGATATGCCCACTTTAGAACCTAAAACATCAGCAAAGGCTAGAAAGACTTTCTCTTTTCCAATAGAATAAGTGCCACAGACAACGACAGTATGTGGGGTTAGAGTTACAGCCTCAAAGGCAGTATTGATGGCAAACTGAATAACCTCTTCTTGAGATGGAAAGGAGTATTCTGGGCTACAATATGTTGTATATAAGTAAAGCAGGTGGACTTTCTGGCCTGCAAGAAGGGAATGTTCCATAGTGGGATCTGCTCTGAAGTCTCCAGTGTGTAATATGACAGTTCCATTAGGAAGATAAAAAAGTATCATGACAGCACCTGGACAGTGATTGGCATTAAGCAAACAATTTTAATACCATTCAGTACGCATTCAGTGTCCATTGGTAATGTACGGATATATTGTTCTTGCACATGAAGCTTGTTTTTCAACAAATTTCCAGTTATCTCTCCACCAAACTCTGTCCTCTACTTGGAATTCTCTCTAGTCATTTTTAAAAAAATTTTTTTATTTTTGCATATTTCTTGGGTTATTCTACAGGGCCAACATATTGTTTGTGATTGGGACAGTTTTATTTCTTCTTTTCCAAAATGGCTACCTCTTATTTCTTTTTCTTGCCTTATTGCATTGGTTAAGATTTCCAGCATGATGTTGAATAGGAGTGGTGACAGTGGACACTCTTGTCTTATTCCCAACTATTGGGAGAAAATATTTAGTCTTGAATTTTAATATCATGAATTTCAAAAATTCATTAAGAATGATGCTAAAGGGTGGGACACGGTGGCTCACTGGCACAATTATTGCCTGCCATGCTGGAGAGCCGGGTTCATTTCCTGGTGCCTGCCCATGTGAAAAAAAAAAAAAAGAATGATGCTAGGGAGTTCCAGGAAGATGTCGGAATAGGATAGTGTTCTAGTTTGCTAGCTGCCAGAATGCAACACACCAGAGATGGACTGGCTTTTAATAAAAGGGGATTTATTTTGTTAGTTCTTCAGAGGAAAGGCAGCTAACTTTCCACTGAGGTTCTTTCTTACCTGGGAAGGCACAGGATGGTCTCTGCTGGCCTTCTCTCCAGGCCCCCGGGTTCCAACAACTTTCCCCGGGTGACTTCTTTCTGCATCTCCAAAGGCCTGTGATGAGCTGCGAGTGCTGAGATGAGGTATGCTGAGCTGCTTGGGCTGTGCTACATTGAGCTCTCTCATTTAAGCACCAGTCAATTAAGTGAAACATCATTCATTGCAGCAGGCATGCCTCCTAGCTGACTGCAGACGTAAATCAGCAACAGATGAGGTTTACGTAACATTGGTTCATGTTCACAGCAACAGAACTATGTGCCTTCACCTGGCCAACTTGACAACTGAGTCTAACTACCACAGATAGGTTGAGTTCACCCATGCTCCAAGGGACAGCTAAAGAAGTGACAGGAAAATGACCCAAAGAACGATTTCAAGGTATAAGTGACCTGCGAGGGTCTTCTACAATACATAAGGAGGCCCTGGTTGAAAAAGCAGAACTGAGATGCAGAGAACCAGAGATCATCCAGCTAGTACAAATAGCCCTCCCCACGCAGCCCTGCCCCACAAATGTGCCCAAGCCTGTCCCCGCCCGACCCACCCCTCCCATGCAAAGGCACAGTCTCCCCCACCTCTCCTGAGACCTATAAACTCACACCCAGCCCCTCAATCCCCACCTCCTCCTCCCTGTCCCCTGCAGGCAGCCACCTGCACATCCGGGCTGCAGAAGTTCACCTTGATACCTGGGTGACACCTGCACCCAATCATGCAGTCATTTAATTCTGCCCTACTGTCCCTGAGCTCTGTGCATGTGCACACCAGGGCCCTGCCCCCAAAACCCATGCACCAGCACAGCCACATCTTACTGTCAGGCACCCATGTATTCATGCACTGACCTCTTGACCTCTGCACCCCTCTATGCCCTGAACACATGCACACCCTTGCCCCACCCCATGGCACAAGTACTGTTCTCCCATACCTGGTAGGTGTTCTCAGGCACATTTGTGCCACATGGCCTCTGCCCTACACAAACTGGCACCCCTACCCCACACCACCCCCTGCACCTGTAGACCTGTGTCAGGGCTCCACCCACCCATCATCAACCATCCCTGACACATGTCCCCTACAAACTCAAATATTCGTATCCCACGCTCCCTGGAACCTTCCCCCATGCACAAGGACACGCCTGCACCCTGCCCTCCCTGTGCCCTGACTTCTTTGCCTCATACCCCACACCTTGATATCCATGACCCACATGCTTTATACGCCCGCCTGCATCCTGCTAATGTATCAGTCCCAGCAAATCCACTCCTGCACTCCACACCCTGCTCCTGTACTCCAAAGCCTGCCTGAGCTGCACCTTGCTCCATGGTACCTACACGCAGCTCCACAACCCTGAGACCCATACCCCATGTTCACAGGCACCAGCATAGAGTCCCCCATATATGCACATACCTGCACTGCAACACATCACCACACCATTTTGCCCCTCCCCATGCCCTGCATCCTGCTCCACATCCATCCTGCAAATACAAAGCTATAGACTACTGAAGGAAATCTATTTCCAAAGTAAATCAAGATATTTATACGCCGTGAAGACAATAGAAGATGACTAACCATATGAAGATGCAGACAGTTACAGCCCAGTCTAATGACCAAATTAAAATATCCAAGGATACACAGACTTTGAAACAACTAATCAAAGGTGTTCATGTAACTCTACTAAATGAAATCAGTGGGATAGCTAATTAAGGAGATCAAGAAAGCACCAGAAGAGCAGGAACTTGAAAGAATAAATACAAAAATAGCAGATATCACAGAGATTAAAGATGCTGTAGACCAAATAAAAAACATACTAGAGACAAACAATAGCAGATTTGAAGAGGCAGAAGAAAGAAAAAGTGAACTAGAAGACAGGACAACTGATTCATGCACCCAAAAGAGCAAATGACAAAAAAGATGGAAAAATTTGAATTGAATATCAGGCAAATGATAGACAAAACAAACTGCACAAATATAAATATCGTAACTGTTCCAGAAAGTGGGAAGAAAAGTAAAGGGCTATAAAGATTAGTGAGGGATATAACGGGGAACCTTTATAGTGAACTTCAATGAACTCCAAATAGAATAAATCCAAATAGGCCTACCCCAAGACACATACTAACCAGTTTGTCAAATATTGAAGAGAAGCAGAAAATTATGAAAGTGACAAGGGAAAAACATTCTACTATGTACAAAGGAAACCACATAAGACTGAGTTTGGACTACTCAACTGACACAATGGAGGTGAGAAGGCACATATATGATACATTTAAGATCCTGAAAGAGAAAGACTTCCAGCCAAAAATTCTGTAACCAGCCAAATTGTTCTTCTAAACTAAGGAAGAGATTAAAATTTTCAACAGACAAACAAAGGCTGAAAGAATATGTCAACAAGAGACCAGCTCTACAAGAAATACTAAAGGGAATTCTGCCAGCTGTTAAAAATAAGACAGGAGAAGGAGGTGGAGGATGGCACAGAATTGAAAAGTACCAGTAAGGGTAACTTAAAGAATAAAAAGAGAAAGAGGGAAAAGAATACATAGATTTGACAAATAATATCCAAAGGATAAGATGGTGGATTCAAGAAATGCCTTTACAGTAATAATTTTGAATGCTAATGGGCTAAATGTACCAATTAAAAGATACAGATTGGCAGAATGGATTAAGGAATATAACTGAATTTATATGCTGCTTACAAGAGACTCATCTCAGATGCAAGGATACAAATAGATTGAAAGTGAAAGTATGGAAAAAGATGTTTCACACAAGCTGTAACAAAAAGAAAGCAGGGGTAGCTACACTAATATCAGACAAAATAGACCTCAAATTTAAAAACATCATAAGAGACAAAGAAGGACACTAAATATTAGTTAAAGGGACAACTCGCCAATTAGAAATAACAATCATAAATGTCTATGCTCCCAATACAGGAGATCCAAGTACATGAGAGAGACAATGGCAAAACTGAAGGGAATGAGAGATGTTTCAACAATAACATTAGGAGACTTAAACACACCACTATCCTTTATAGATAGAACAACCAGACAGAAGACCAACAAGGAGACAGAGAATCTAAACAACTTGATAAATAAATTAGACCTCGCAGCCTAATATAGGTTGTTACACTCCAAAACACTAGAATATGCATTCTTTTCTAGTGCTCATGGAACATTATCCAGGATAAATCATACATTGGGGCAAAAAACAGGTCTTTATAAATTTAAAGAACATTGAAATGATTCAAAGTACTTTCTCTGATCCCAATGGAGTGAAGTTGGAAATCAATAACCACCAAAGAACGAGAACTTTTACAACTAAATAACACGCTCTTAAACAATGAGTGGGTCAAAGAAGAAATTCTTAGAGAAGATAGTAGCTATCTAGAGATAAATGAAAATGAGAATTCAACACATCAGAACTTACGTGATGTGGCAAAGGCTGTGCTGAGAGGGAAATTTATTGTCCTAAACGCCTATATTAAAAAAAAAAAAGGGCAAAAATCAGGACTTAATTGCTCACATGGAGGATGTTAAGAAAGAACAGCAAATTAATCCGAAAGCAAATAGAAGAAGAGAACCAATACTTAAACAGAGTTAAATAAATGGGAGAACAAAAGAATAACAGGAAGAATCAATAAAACCAAAAGTTGTTTCTTCGACAAAATCAATAAAATTGTTGGGCCACTAGCAAGGCTGACAAAGAAAAAAAGAGAGAGGATGCAAATAAACAAAATCAGAAATGAGAAGGGAGTTCATTACCACAGACCCTGAAGGACAAAAAAATCATAAGTGGATACTATGAACAACTATATACCAACAAACTAGCAACTTAGATAAAATGGACAAAGTCCTGGAAACACACAAGTTATACTGACTCAAGGAGAAATAGAAGATCTCAAGAAACCAATTACAAGCAAAGAGATTCAAACAGTCATTAAAAATCTTCCTACAAAGAAAATCCCAGCACCAAATCACTTCACAGGGGGATTTATCAAACATTCCTAAAAGGAACTAACACCAATCCTGCTCAAACTTAAAAAAAAAAAAAAAGACTGAGGAAAAAGGAGTACTACCTAATTCATTTTAATGAATACTTCATTTTTTGAAGCTAACATCACTTTAATACCAAAACCGAGTAAAGATACTTCAACAAAGGACAATTGCAGACCAACCTCTCTAATGGACTTAGGTGCAAAAATTCTCAATAAAATATTAGCAAATCAAACCCAACAGCACATTAAAAGAATTATACACTACGACCAAGTGGGTTTATACCAGTAATGCAAGGATGGTTGAACACAAGAAAATCAAGTAATGTAATACAACACATTAACAAATCAAAAGGGAAAAATCATATGATCATCTCAATTGATGCTGAAAAAGCATTCTAAAAAATCCAACATCTTTTTCTGATAAAAACACTTCAAAAGCTAGGAATTAAAGTAACTTTCTTAATTTGATAAAGGGCATATATGAAAAACCAATAGCCAGCATCATACTTAATGATGAGAGACTGAAAGCTTTCCCCCTAAGATCAGGAATGAGACAAGGAATCAGTCACCACTGTTATTCAACATTGCACTAGAAGTTCTAACCAGAGCAGTAAGGCAGGATAAAGAAATAAAAGGAATCCAAATTGGAAAGGAAGAAGTAAAACTATCATTATTTGCACACGACATGATACTATACTTGGTAAATCCTGAGAAATCTACAACAAAGTTACTTGAGCTAATAAACAAATTCAGCAGGGAGGCATGTTATAAAATTAATAGCAAAAATCAGTAATGTTTCTATACGCAAACAATGATCTAACAGAGGAATCAATCAAGGAAAAAAAATCCATTCAAAATAGCAACTAAAAGAATCAAGTATCTAGGAAAGAACTTAACTAGGGATGCAAAGGACTTGTACACAGAGAACTACATAATATTGCTAAAAAAAAAATCAAAGAAGATGTAAATAGGTGGAAAGACATTCCATGGGTGTCTTGAATAGGAAGGTTAAAGGTAGTTAAGATGTGAATTCTACCCAACTTTATCTAGAGATTCACTGCAGATCAGTTAAAATTCCAACAACCTACTTTGAAGACTGGGAAAAGCTAGTTACCAAATTCATAAGGAAGGGAAAGAGACCCTGAGTAGCTAAAAGCATCCTAAAATAGAGGAACAAAAATGGGAGGATTAATACTCCCTGATTTTAAAACTTATTATAAAGACACAGTGGTCAAAACAGCATGGCACTGGCACAAATATAGAAATATTGACCAATGGAATTGAATTGAAAGTACAGAAATGGACCACTAAATCTTGACAAGCCTCCCAAATCCTGTGAACTGGGACAAAATAGTTTTTTCAATAAATGGGCATGGGTACCTATAGGTATGCCTAAGAGTTACCTCCGGAGGACCTCTTTTGTTGCACAGATGTGGTGGTTCTCTCTCTAAGCCCAACTCTGCTGGTGAAACCATTACCCTCCTCCCTACATGGGACATGACATTTAGGCATAAAAGTCTCCCTGGTGGTATGAGAGACCACTGTGGGATCAACAATGCCATCCTGACCAAAAGGGGGAAAAGAAGTGTAATAAAATATCAGTGGCTGAGAGAGTTAATAGTCAAGAGGCTACATTGGAGGTCACACTAACACATGCTTCAGTTAGACATTGCTACCTATCATAACTTCCCAAACCCCAACCAAAACCATTCCTGGTATCCTAAACAATACCTAGGTTATTATAGAAAATTCTACAAAGTTTCCATGCACAAGGGGTAACTTACCAAAACCTACAACCTCAAGAGGGGTCCCTGAACCAGATAAGTCCTGAAATGTAGAGGGGCCAGCCTTTCCAGAACATCAACTAGTTCCGTCCACCTATTCCACATTAACAACAGCCCCTCTAACATGAAAAAGTTAGAATGGCCATAGCCCAAATACCCCTAAAGAGTGGGAGAAAGATTAAAGGTGATGGTGGAGATATACAGAGGAGGTCAGGTTTAACAAATGAGTATGTGTACTGAACCATTATGCTGATATTTCTTTTAGCCACCAGTACTTTAAAGCAGCTAGAAAAAAAAACCCTAAAATTGTGGAATTGTAACCTATACCAAACTCAGGAATTTGCTCTACATCTAATTGTTGCAATGTACTTTGAAATTCATGGCTTTTTTGTATATATGTTATTTTTCACACACACACACACACACAAAGAGTAGGAGGAGCATAACAGAGAAGATAGGATTTAACATATATAAGTATGACTGCTAAAATATATTGATATTTCTTTTGGTCTCCCCGTCTTAGAGCAGTATGCTGGTTTAAAAGGATTATGTATCCTAGAAAAGCCATGTTTTAATCATGATCCATCTTGTGAATCCCTATTCGGTATTGTAGGTTGGAAACTAGATTAGATTATCTCCATGGAGATGTGACACACCCAATTGTGGGGATTAATCTTTGATAAGAGGGAGATGTGAATTCCCCTATTACAGGTATTTTTTTTTTTTTTCGTATGCTGTATAGCAGGGTCACATTTCATTATTTTTCCATATGCGTATCCTGTTATTGCAGCACCATCTGTTGAATTTTTGCTTATCTTTTGTTTGTTTGTTTTTTGGAAAGTGCATGGACTGGGAATTGAACCTAGCTCTCCCACATGACAGGCGAGAATTCTACCACTGAACTACCCTTGCACCCCCTCCAGATGGGTCTTGATTCCTTTAAAAGAGAAAACATTTAAAAGAGGAAACATTTTCAAAAAAGCTTCAGAGCTCATGCAGCCAGAGAACTTTGGAGATGAAGAAGGAAAACTACCCCAGGGGAGCTTCATGAAATAAGAAGCCTGGAGAGAAAACTTGCTGATGTCACCATGCCTTTCCAGTTGAGAGAGAATTCCTGAACATCATCGGCCTTCATGAACCAAGGTGTCTGTCCCTAGATGCCTTAGATTGGACATTTCTATATCCTTGCTGTAAGTAGGACATTTTCACATCTTTAGAACTATAAACTTGCAACTTAATAAATTCCCCTTTTTGAAAGCTGCTTTGTTTCTAGTATATCACATTCTGGCAGCTAGCAAACTAGAACAAGCAGCTAGAAGAAAAAATGAAAAATCATGTAACTGTAACCCATACTAAACTTTAAAACCTGTTCCATAACTACTTGTTAAAATGTACTTGGAAATTTATTGCTTTTTTGTGTATATGTAATATTTCACAATAAAAGAAAGTTAAAAAAACAGAATGGTGTTAGCTGTAGGATTTTTTGTACATGTTCTTTATCAGATTGAGGCTGTTCTCTTCTATTTCTACTTTACTGAGAGTTTTTTATCCTGAATAGATAGTGTATATTGGTGCAAATACTTTTTCTGCACCAACTGATATGATTATGCGGTTTTGGGACTTTATTAATATGGTGGATCAAAATAATCAGTTTTCAAATGTTGAACCAGTTTGGCATTTCTGGAATAAATCCCACTTTGTTGTTTTGTATTATTCATTTTGTGTATTGCTGGGTTTAATTTGCAAATAATTTGATTCAAGTTTTTCCTCTCTGTTCATGATGGGGTTTGATGTGTAGTATTGTTTTATTTTTATCCTGCCTTTATCTGGTTTGGGCATCAGGGTAATGCTAGCTTCAGAAAATGAGTTTGGAAGGATTGCCTCCTCTTCTACTTTTTGAGAGCTATTCTGTAGAATGTGTGTATTTCTTATGTACACATTTAGAAGAAGTCATCACTAATCCATCTGGGCCTGGAGATTTCTTTGCAACTATGAATAAAATTTATGTAATAATTCTAGTACTAGTCAACTTATCTATTTCATCTTGCGTGGGTTTTGATAGTTTTGTGGTTTTGAAAAATTAGACCACTTCATCAAAGTAGTTGAAATTATTTGGGTAGGGTAGTTCATAATCCCTTATTATTTTGATGTCTTCAGGGTCTGTAATGATATCCCATGTCATTCTTTATATTGACAAGTTGTGTCTTCTTTTTCTTTTTCACAACCAGCATGACTAGAGGTTTTTAAGTTGTATCGACCTTCTCAGAGAATCAGCTTTTTAATTTACTAGAGAAATTAGAAGAGTTGGGGAAGTGAAGATCTGAAAGAGGGTGTTGGAGCTTCAGAAGTGTCACTAAGAAGTTAATTTTTGACAGCAACCTAGTCCATTTGACAAAGTAGGACAGCAAAGGGGGAACTAACATAAAAGTATATGGAAAGCTATTACTTTTGTAGGTCTGAAACCAAGCATCTTGTAATGGACTTAGAACCACTGTGCCTGCCATCAGGAAGAAGAGCTAGATACAGAAGGGAGGAGAGCAAGAAAAAGTTGGGATTCTCCAAATCTCTTATCAATAACAGCAATATTCAGAAAGTAACAGTTTCCAGACCTCATACAAACCCCTCTTTGTCTAATTTCTTTTTTGGCCAACTTTCATTCAAAACTGTACAGGAAAGGAAGTTCTGGGGAATATAATTCCAAATTAGCCAAGTCAATACAATATTAGGAAAATAGAGCTTAAGATAAAGAGTATTAGTAGAGATAAAAGGGGATATTTCATAATGATAAAGAGGTCAATGTTTCAAGAAAACACAAAATTCCTAAATGTCTTATGCACCCAATAACAGAGCGTCAAAATACCCAAAGCAAAAAACTGACCGACTTAAAGGAAGAAATAGACAAATTCACAATCACAGTCTTAAACTCTCATCCCTCTGTAATTCATAGAACAAGTAAAGTAACAAAAATATGTAGGGTTGTAGGCGATTTGAAAAATAGATTTGTAGAAAGCTACACACAGAAAATTTTAAATTTTTTCACGTTTAAATGGAACATTCACTAAGACAGACTATAGACTAGACCATAAAACGATACTCAAAAATATCTAAGAATTGTATTCAGAGTATGTTCTCTGACCCAACAGAATCAACTTAGAAATCAACAATAAAATCTCCAATATGTTGAAGTTAAGCCATATATTTCCTTAAAAAACCAAAACAACACGGTATGGGTCAAAAAAGTTGGACTATAGAAAATATTTTCAACTGAGGAATAACTGAAAAGCAACACATTAAAATGTATAAAAAATGCACGTGAAGAAGTCCTTAGAAGAATGTTTCTCTTAGTACTTACATTCAATTTGATATACCTTTAGCAAGACTAGCAGAGAGAAAGAGAGGGAGAGAAGGAGAGAGAAATAAATAGCAGGAAATAGTGTAGTGTCTAAACCTCGCAACGGAAAATGCCAGGTTTTTCCTGCCTCCTATCCTTTTTCCTTCCTACCTCCATTCTCTTCTTGTCTCCTCTCTGCTCTTACCCATCTCTCCTCTTTCCTCTTTCAGCTACCTCTCCAGACCCTCAACTCCCTTTCTTTGCAGGCCCTCCAAAGTAAATCCTGTGTTCTAGTTTGCTAGCTGCTGGAATGCAACACACCAGAAACGGATTGGCTTTTAATAAAAGGGGATTTATTTTGTTAGTTCTTCAGAGGAAAGGCAGCTAACTTTCCACTGAGTTTCTTTCTTACCTGGGAAGGCACAGGATGGTCTCTGCTGGCCTTCTTTCCAGGCCCCTGGGTTCCAACAACTTTCCCTGGGGTGACTTCTTTCTGCATCTCCAAAGGCCTGGGCTGAGCTGCGAGTGCTGATGAGGAATGCTGAGCTGCTTGACTGTGCTACAGTTGAGCTCTCTCATTTAAGCACCAGCCAATTAAGTCAAACATCATTCATTGCAGCAGGCATACCTCCTAGCCGACTGCAGATGTGATCAGCAACAGATGAGGTTCACTTACCATTGGCTCATGTCCGCAGCAGCAGAACTAGGTGCCTTCACCTGGCCAAGTTGACAACTGAATCCAACTACCACACCCTGGAAAAGTTGTATTTGACAATCTTTTGTAACCACTGAAAGTTCCAAAACCTAAACACCAAAAAGAGATGCTCTCCAGCACCTGGCGAAGAACATTTTCACTAGGTAAAATTCTCATCTAAATTTTTCTATGAGTAGAAGGGAAACCTTTTAATGACGTTCTCTCCTTCCTCTTCTGGGAGCAGAGTACTGGGAGGACCGACAGGGAGCCCCGCGGCACAGGACTGGCCCCTGTGATACTTTTCCCTGGAGGCTCCCGAGGCTCGCCGCTGCTCTAGGTTCGGACCTCGCGTGTCTGCAAACGCTAGTTCCCCGCCCCGATTCCATTTTTGGTCTGAGTTTAGGAGTAAAGAGACTCAGGACAAAAATTAGGGAACTGCGGCCTCTGGTGGCCTCAACAAAACCTTGGAAACTTCGGATTCTTCTGGTAGTGGCTGAAAAGGATCCGATGAAAACGAAATAAAACCACCCAACCAAGTGCTTGAACCTACGACCCCCCAAATCAACTCGCAGTACCCCACGCCTGAGCGAAGAAACGCTATTTCATATTTAAATGATTTTCTACTTGTGCCGAAATGGACAGTCGCTGCAGGAAATCTCTGGTGAAAGAAATCTCGGGCTCTAAGATTTAGCGGGCGCAGCCTCAGCCTTTTGCCCCAGAGGCCCAAGGCGGAGACCGCGAGGGACTGGTGGGTCGCTGGATTCCATGGCACCGAGGCGGGGACTCGGATGCGCAGCCACCGCAGAGCCACAACCCCGAGGCCCCGAGGACGTGGGCACCGCAGGATGGAGCACACCTGTGGGTCTGCAGTTTCCCCTCGGACTGGGCCGCTTTGGAATCCCGGCTTCTGGGACGTGGAGGAGGATGGAAACGGAAGGAACAAAGGTGAGCGGCGCAAAAGGGGAGGGGAGCTGAGAACCGGAACAGGGGCGCACTCGGCTTGGTTTCCTCTCACCTAACAGGGGAAGCAGGAACTGGAAACCATGCCTCATTCACTGTTATTTTCCTCATGGTTTGGTTGGGAGAACTCCTCTTTGGGCGGCCAGAGCAAAAACACTTTACGTTAAAGGAGAAGGTCCCACCGAGACTCGAACTCGGATCGCTGGATTCAGAGTCCAGAGTGCTTACCATTACACCATGGAACCACTTGCTGCCACCACTTACCAGGGCTCTTTGGATGTGTGTCTTTTGCCAGCCTCTCGTTCGCACAGGCTTCCTGCCCAGGGACTATTTTGCTGATCAGGAAGGACCCGAGTGTGGCTCCTCGGCAACGGGAGGGGTCGCCTGACCAACGTCTTCTCTTCCGGCTTGTATCTCAGCGAATGAGATAAAATCCACATGGGGCGTAGACACAACTTTTCACATTCCACCAAAGCCACCTGCTGTGTCCCCGTTTACAAAGTCCCCTACCCTGAGATAAAATTCCTGCCGCACCCCCAACAAAAAAGTGTTGTTTTTCTTTTCTTCGTAACTGTCCTCTTTCCATGGCTCCAAGAGCGCTGACGATCGTCAGAACAGGATTTGGCGATTATTGGGATTTCTCCATCTTCTTTCTATTGCCGATCCCGATTCCCTTCTCGCTTCCTCGCTCTCTTGCTCCTCATCCCTTCCGCTTCCTCTATTTTCTTTGCCACCCCTCCTCCTCCCTTCTCTCTGATCCTCCCCCCCCCCCCAGCACTGGCTGCACACCCGGGATGGGGAGAAGACTCACCCCTGTCCCGCCAAATTCGGCAAAATTGAACCCCCAGTACAGTTCTGCTCTGAGGGCCCGAAAGCTAAGGCGGGTGTTCCCTCTCCTATCGCCCTCTCGTGGCCACGCGGTACTGCACACAGTGACCTGTTGAGCCCCGGGAGCTGGCAGTGCCAAGTATGCCAGGAAAGGGAAGATGGAAAGAACGTAGCCGTTCTCAGGACCTTGAAATGAAATGTCCAACCAATCCGAGATAGCATATGAAGAAAAAGGGCATGCTTTTCTCCCCTAGCTACAAGCCAGGGCTGTGAAAGCAACAACCTGATGTTTCAGTATTCAGAAAGTGAAGATGACCTCAGATGTGGGTCTAGGGATCATTGATGGGCCGAAGAAACACTGAGGGTTCAAAAAACTCCATCCCATCCTAGTCAGACATTTGGCCTGTAGATTTCCCTTCTACGCCCAATAACTAGAACACATCCAAGCTCTCCCACCCCCACCTGTGCACAACCCGACATCTGAGCGTCTAGACTCTCATAACTCTTGAATAAAAGATTCCTTATGTAGGACTGGAAAGTAGAGTGAAGGTTTTGCCCAGCACCTGAGGTAGGCTAGCCAGATTCAGGGGAGAATTCCAAGTGAGCTACAGCTGTGGTTTACCTACTGTAAACAGTAGTTATCCTTAGGAAAGTTGAGTATAAGGGCAAGAAATGTAAGCTTCTCTCTAGACAGATTAGACAGAGATAAAATGATATGCATATTATTTTAACATACAAATAATTTGAACACAATATATCCATGTTCTCCTTGTGCTTAAAAAAGAAATGAAGAAAATATTTGAACAAAATGAAAGGTCATTCAGATATGTGATGCATGTGGAAGCATATTCATAGATTCTGAGAATTAAAAGGCAGACATCTTTGAGGGAGTTATTAGTCTGCCTATCACAAGTGTTCTTCGGCTAACTATACCTTCCTACTGATGCAAGGCTTTCTGAGTGTTCTACATAGTCTTTCTTGTTAATTATGAGGGTTACAAGGTTGATATGAACAGCCACTATTCCTAACCCTGTATGAGCTCTGGGTACTGTTCCTTCAAAAGCTTTCAGGTGGATCTTTCCTCAGTCTCAGAAAGTTTCCTTTTCACATGCATTGATAAATACTTTGTTGAATACTCAAGAGGGATCTGCAGATTTCTTTAGCGTTATGTCTGTGTGGCTTTCTCCTCTTTGGTACTATGCCCTGCTGAAAGGGAAAACAAAATTTGTAGCGTCTGTTCTCAACTGAGGTTACTATTATGTGACCTTGATATTAAATTGTTGTAGTTTGTTATGCTTAACTGAGGTTGCCATTATGTGATTTTGGTAATAAATTGTTGAAATGTGCATTCTAGCTGGGAGGACTGGCTATCCTCCCAGAAAGTGATGTACTTTGATAAAAAGAGTTATCTAGGTCCCAGGAAACTCCTCTCTGTCCCTAGCCAGTTCCCAAAGGACTACTGGGCCTGGTCATGTAAGCTAATTGGAATCTGGCCACTATTGTGTAAAGATACCATATAAACTACACATAAGCAGTTAAAGAGAGAATCTTATCTGGGAAGAAGATACTCTGCTGTGGATTTTAACCAGCTAGACCCTGAATGCTGTCTCCAAGATTCCCCAGCACTCCTTTCAGATGTTGGTGCTGTCCCATCTGGTGATGCAACTATGCCTCATTTCTAATAATGCTTTAATTGCTTTCTTAATAAATTCTGTTTTTGTATCACTGAAGTCTGTGGTGTCTGCAAATCTGAGCCTGTAAATTAAGTGGCCACAAATATCATGCTGCCTTTTGTGCAACACCTGCACATTTTAGCAGCTTTGGTTTCCCCAAACTCTCCACTCCATGTCCTCATTCAGGCAGTTTATCAGGCAGAAAACTGGGTTTGCTAGCTATGACCCAGAAATTTTCTCAAGGTAGTAAACTGGGGTAATTTTAGGGCTCACCTTGTTTGTTTCCCATATTTCAGGGATCATTGTCCTTCATTGCCAATAGTTAATGTCTGAAAAGCAGTGTGTCATATATTTTGTTGGATTTTTAGTTATTTGGTGTAGCAGGGTAAATCTACTCTTGTTACTCCATGTTAGCCAGAAGTGGAGACCTCCTGCTAATTTGTAATTGGATGTCAAGCATTGTGACTGTTTACCTTGTTGACTACTGGATATTTTTATATTCCTATACATTTTCTTGAGTTTTGTTCTGGCATGTAATTATTTAGAAACGATTTGACCTTTCATAAGTTTTTAGTATATCTCTTTATTCCTACTCACAGCACTTCAACTGGCAAATATCTTGGAATGGTTGACTATGTTTAAGTCAACCCCCTTGCTATAGTTGGCCTTTATCACCTCAATACTATGAGACTTTGGGAGATTTGATTCTGCTTTATACATACCTTTGTGCCAGCTCTTGAGCTTCCCATTCAGTTCAGACCCCAATTAAGTGTTTTTCAGGGAAAACCATTTGTGCATTTAAAGTCCCAAAGTTTAGAATTCCTCCTACCATCCCCATGCAACCAAGCTCTACCTGGGCAAAACTCAATCCTCAGCCCATACCCAGAATAAGCAAATGGCCCCAGGAGACAAAATGGCTTGCAATTGTCAACTAACCTTGGACAATTCTACCTCCTCTCCTGAACCTACATTTCCTAGAGCTCGTGCTTCCAGTTCTGTGCTGCACCCAAAAACAAGATGCTACCCTCAGAATTCTGTCTGAGGTCAGACTGGCTCTTCATTTGGTTGACCCCTGGGTTGTCAAATTCCTTTATTTCCTCCCCAGATACTATAACTCTAGATTACTCTCCCAGAGAATTTACAGGACTCAGCTATGCTAATTGGGGGAGAAAAGGAAACACTGTCTTTAGGTTAACATGTTTCTAATGCCCTACCCCCCAGAAATGTTTTCTGAGCTCTCTTTATGTCTAACACCCTTCCCACCGCTCAATTCTAACCCATAACTTGTAGCTGTAATGTAGACATATTGTAACCAATGACAAAGATCCTGGAAAATAAGAACTAAGTTAGAGTTGCAGGTCACAGTTTTGAGTATGAGTCTGACCTGGAGTCAGATTCCCAACCCACTCCTACCCCCAAATCCAGATATCAGATCTGCACTAATCTTCATGGCTCTTTCTGGTGCTCAATATCCTTACCTGATGGTCTCATCATCAGCTCTCACTGGCTGGAGGGCATCGAAAGCTGTAGGGAGGAAAAATTATTTCTGGAGTAGATGAGAAGTCTGTTGGACCTTACTTGGAGTTTTGAAACATCACACAGCATATGGAACTTGGGCCTGCTGACCTCTGACAAAAGAACCTTCCTCTGATAGGAAGTCAGTGAAAAGGGAAAACTCTCAGATATGAGCCTCCTTCAGAGATTAACTATCTGAAGAATACCTAACTGATAGATGATGAAGCAGTTCATCTTCAGTTAATGTGAGAGTCCTGGGGCCAGGGAAGGGGTATTCCACCTGCATGTGTGCTGTTAGATGAACAGTGACCGCAGAGGTCAGAAGGTTAGGAAGGGAAATTCATATGATGTCCCTGAACCTCTGGCATCATGGGTAACTGTGGATTCAGGGAGACCAGGATAGGGTTGGAAGGGAATTAGTTAAGAGACCCTAAGTCAAGTGGGTCAGGGAAAAGTGCTTTAGAAAGCACATGCCAATGTGAATTTGGGCCTTGATCGAATTTTGGTACCACTCTATTTCAACGACCAGGATAATGTGATGTTTAAGAGACTACTCTGCCAGAGCCTGAGTTCATTTCACTTCTATTACTCTCTACCTCTAGTCTGCAGGTAGTCTCTGGATGTGCTAATGAGGTTTGAGAATAAATTTTTATCCATTTCTATATCAAGGTTTTCATTAAATCTTTTATATTTCCCTTACATATATATATATATATACACACATATATATAAAAGCCAACACTACTGAGGCTATAGATATGTCTTTGAGGGGTTTTTGCCACAGAGGTTAAATCCCATTTAACTCTAAGCTTGAAGAAAACTAATAGTCAAGCAAGATCTGGATGTTCTTTGCAAGAGTAACATGATGAACCTTTTGTTCTAGGTAACATTTGACTTGAGACCCTGGTAAAGTCCCCAAGATAAATGAAATCAAAGCATAATATAGAAAAAAAGACAGAGAATAGGAACAAGAAGCAAAGGAAAGATGTTTTATGTATTGCTAACTTTTGTACGAGATCTGAAGACAACACCATGCTATGACTGATTTATTTTTTTAAGAAAAAGATATTTTCAGTTTTGATTTACTTAAACCTTTATTTTCCTAATATCACTCCCCAGCTCAGTCACTCTTCTTTCTTTCTCCCACAACCCCAGAGTGAAGCTGCAGTTCTTTTAGGGTCAGCTCTCCTGAAGGGTTATTTTCTTACTCTGCTATCTCTGACTATGTGAAACTTCTACAGGTTAAAAAAAAAAAGAAAGAAAGAACTGAGTTGCATTTTCTTATTTTCAAAATCTATCACAATCTCTTCTGGAGGAACTATACAAAACAAAACAAAAAACCCAAACTATCACTTTAACACACCCATATTAAAGAATGAGTGACAAGTTTTCTGAGGGGACAGACCAAGAGGGTGACAGAGCTTCTCAGGATAATGAGATAATATGGTTCCTCTGTACAGGAACCATACAGAGAAGGGACAGTACTGAATGAATGATCACCCATTTCTCTTACCCATCCCTTTCCATACCAGCTGGTGGGCTCTCATTTCTCACCCACTGGCTGAGTGATTACCTCAGAACTTGGGAAACTAATACTCTCTGCACATTTCCAGATTAGAAGGATCTGAAGTTCACCAGAACCAAAATCTGTTATTGGAGCCAGTGCCTCTTCACAGAAGCCTCTGGCCTAAGAGAAATTGAAGGGATCTCTGCCCCACTCTACTGGTATACCTGTATGAAGTGAAAATTTTAATACATGAACGCATAGACAATTACATTTCAAACCATTTGTGAACAAATGAGTACAACAAACTCCTCCATATAACGACAGAGATCTGAGTCTTCATAAATGGCTCACTTATTTAATGGGTATTAGATAAAAACAAAATTCTGATACAACTGAAGACTGGGTATTATAACCTAACAGTTGGGTATAATAAAACAGTTGGACTTTTAAAATAGCACACCATTCAAAACAGAGTAGGGAGCATAAAAGTTTCTCCACAAAAATCTTTTGCTACAGAAGAAAGCTTAGGGTGGGTAAGACAGTATTTACTCTCAGCAATTAACCACCAAAGCACTTAATGCTGCATTCCCAGGAAAACAACAACCCCACACCTTACTGCCTCACACTTGGAATACAAGAGGTCTACCACCCCCCCCACCCCCAAAGGCAAGAAAAGCTGCATGTATGCTCTCTGCCAGTGGGTATACTCACCAAAACCTGTTCAAACAGGTAACTACAGGAAGAACCATACAGTGTGGAAGCTATTTTTCTAAAAACTAATGAACAGCAAACTCTCAGGATCCTTGTTGGGTGGAGATTCTATCCTTGCTACCTTGGTTTTCCAAGGAATGGACTTGTGCCAGACTATTGCCCCACTCATAGTTACCTCACTGCAGGGGTAGCTGAAGCTAAGAGGCTTCCAATAACCTTATTCTCATATATGTATTTCTTAAAATAAATACAATGAACCCATAAAGCTTTCATCTGCAATCAAATGCAAAAGCAAAACATCCTATTCAGAGGCTCTGAAACACTTAAAAAATCAAAGCAAATCAGCCTTCCAGTCTCAGATAAGACTGATTCAGTCTGGAAAGAAAGGACGCGTTTATCCTGAATCCTGGGGAGCAGGAAGGGATCCCATCAGATGGGCTTGTACATCAGAGTAGTGACGTATTTCTGCTTGTAGCAATGAGTTGCACTAAGGACCATCACAGTGTCCTGCAAGGGAAAGAAACACATGCAGCTAATTCATAAATTCAAGCAAAGCATTAACCACCTCTTCTCAGACATCATTCTTTCACAGTCACCCACTTTTTTTAAGCTGACTCATTTGAAGGTATTTATTTATTTTTTAACTTTTTTATTGTATGATATAGCCTATGTACAAAGCAAAGAAAGAAAAAAGCAACAGCTTTCAAAGCACTCTTCAATAGGTAGTTACAGGACAGACACCAGAGTTTGCCATGGGCCACCATACCATCATCTCAGATTTTTCCTTCTAACTGCTCCAGAACATTGGAGGCTAAAAGGAATAAATAATTTCCTTGTCATCACAATGACTTTTTTTTCTTTTTTTGTGAAAAATAATGTATATACAAAAAAGCAATAAATTTCAAAGCACTCACAACAATTAGTTGTAGAACAGATTTCAGAGTTTGGATGGGTTACAATTCCACAATTTAAAATTTTTACTTCTAGCTGCTCTAAGATACTGGAGACTAAAAGAAATGTCAACATAAGGATTCAGCAATCATACTTGTTTGTTAAACCTTACCTTCTCTGTATGACTACAACATCACCTTTGATCTTTCTCCCACTCTTTAGGGGTATTTAAGTTATACTCATTCTAACTTTTTCATGTTGTAAGGGGCTGTCAATAATATAGGGTAGGGAGATGGATCTAACTGATGTTCTGGAGAGGTTGGCTCCTCTAGGTTTCAGGACTTACCTTGTCCAGGGACACATCTGGAGGTTGTAGGTTTCTGGAAAGTTACCCTAGTGCATTGAACCTTTGTAGAATCTTATATATTGCCATAGGTGTTCTTTAGGATTGGCTGGAATGGTCCTGGTTGGGGGTTGGTAGGTTATGACAGGTAGCAATTTCTAACTGAAGCTTGCGTAAGAGTGACCTCCAGAGTAGCCTCTTGACTCTATTTGAACTCTCTTAGCCACTAATAGCTTATTTCTCACACTTCTTTTCTCCCTTTTGGTCATGATGGCATTGTTGATCCCATGGTGGCAGGGCCAGATTCATCCCTGGGAGTCATCTCCTATGCCACCAATGGAGAATTTCACCCATGGATGTCATGTCCCACATAGGAGGTTGGGCAATGATTTCATTTGAAGAGTTGGGCTTAGAGAGACTGGGGCCACATCTGAGCAATAAAACAGATCCTCCAGAAGTAACTCATAGACATACCTATAGGTGGGGTAAGCTTCTCTGCTACAGATATAAGCTTCATAAGAGCAAGCCTAAAGATCAAAGGCTTGGCCTATTGATTTGGGTGTCCCTAATGTTTGACTCACTGTCAGGGGTTTTCCTAGTGGTAAAGTTTAATAGTTCCATATTTTTTCTCCTATCCCTGAAGGGACTTTGCCAATACTTTTTGATTATCTGCTTAATATATTCTAGGCTGTAAGGAGACATTACATTAAGCTATACAAGATTAAAGGTCCTCAATCTTATTCTGGGCTCCCTGTGTTTCAATTGTTTAAATGAGCTATTCAGTCAGTTTGAGTAGGATTATGTGCCACAGAAAATTTGGTTTCTGGACAAAATAAACCTTTCTTCCTTTGGTCTCAAAAAGTAGGTGAGGTTCTAAAATATAAACAATGTCTTCCTTACCCCTATGATCTGAATTACCTTAATCCCAACCTGATAAGCTTCATTCTTATCTCTAAATACCAGGTTATACATATATAAAAGAGCATCTCAAAATCCAGAAATATTAATTACCACTCCAGACTAAATGTGACAGTCTCTTACTTTTAGCAGAAAAAGTTTGATACAATAGAAAGAAGTTAGTTTTGGAGTTGAATAAGCTTGAATTCTAATCTTGACTCTATCATTACTGTATTTGTGGCCTTGGGTAATTTAAGCCTTTTTTTCTCATCAGTACAAGGGAAAACATGACCATTGATGTGGCTATGATGATTGCAAGAGAATATCTGGCATGTTCCCTGACACCTAATAAGTGTCAAGAATATATCAGTCTCCTACATTATTTTCTTCCCCACTTCAAACTCTAAGATGGCTATAAAACTAAAAAGATATGTTATATTTTATCTGTTAATTAACATAATTCTGGTAAATAAGTAAAAATGAAATGGAACAAAACCTCTGCTATGGCTTCTTAATATAAAGAAACTGCCTAATGTTTTGTATTTCTGAAAGTAGCTTCATTGTTAAATGCTTATAAAAATTAGAGCTTAGATTGTGAGCTTTGACTGTTATTTTTAAATTCTGAAATGCTTTGCCCATTGTATAACCTAGTAGTTCCCTGGAACTTTAAATATCTGTGTAACACCTGAGACTCAAATTTAGTTCTCCAGCTCTGAGAGTCAGCATAAGTACATAGAGCAACTGTGTAGGAGCCAGGGATAATGGAAAACCTGCAGAATTTATTGGGAGCAACTGGATTTGGAGTGGCATCGGCAATAAACTGTGGAGACTGTTATCTGCTTAATTGGAGGACAGTCTGAGAGAGAGAGAATGTTTGTTTTTTCTTAAGCCCCAAGGTCTTGTTAGCTATCTCTTGTATGTAGAGAGTAATATACTGATAAGTAGGCATTCTGTTTTATCACGAAATGTATGCATGCTTTTAGTCACCTAAACCCTGCAGTATATAAGCAGGAACTAGTTAAGAATAACTAGTTATTCTTATAAAGGGGAGACTGTCCCATTATCAGTGTGGGCATTGTGCCATCAAATAGCTGCAGCATTAGATCCCTTACAGTCAGGAAGCAAAGACGGGGAAACTGTGATTTTTTCCAGAAAAAACATGACTACGACTGCAGATGTAAATAAAAAGGAAATAAAATTTAGCAAGGAGGAGGGTGTGAGGACAGATGAGGAGGATGTTAAATCTATGCACTCTCAGTGCTCTTATCCCACAGCCAATACCAACCCTTCTTTAAATAAGGCTAGTCTCACTAGCACGCAAGACTTTCCAGACTTTTATCAAACAAAAGCTACTTTACATCAACAAAATTCCATATTCCCTGCACAAATTTGCAATCTACCTTCTGCCCCTATGACCAGTCCCTTAATTTCACAGTCTCCTCAGAATCCGTTTCTCACAGCTACTGGTGATTCAGCTATATCCATGAATCATGTATAGTACCAAAGCCTGTACCTAAAACCCCTATAATGAAATGCCTACTACAGGGATCTCAGCAAGGGGACTTGGAGGCAGTACAACTTTTATCAGCTTTTCCTGTGACAGTTAATCACTTGCCTCCCGATCAAAATAATCCTCAGGGCACTTTAGAGATCCATCACCAACCCATTCCTTTTAAATTGTTAAAAGATTTGAAGCAAGCTTATGCCCAGTATGGAGTGAATTCTCCATATACTACAGGTTTAATTCAGGGCATGGCTCATGTTGATAAATTAATTCCTTGGGATTGGGAGATGCTAGGTAGAACTGTTTTAAGTACAGCTGAATTTCTACAATTTAAAACATGGTGGACTGATGAAGCTAATCAGTTGGCTAGGAGGAATGCTAATGAGCAACCTTCAGTGTTAATAACAGCAGAACAAATTATGGGCTCTGGCCAATGGGCAGGTATTAAAAGACAGTTACAATATGATGATAGCAGAATCAACCAAGTCAGAATGGCCTGCCTTGCAGCTTGGCAGAGAATTTCTACACCAGGGAAGCCTGCTTTAACTTTTGCTAAAGTAATTCAAGGACATAATGAGCCATATGTCGAATTTGTGGCACGTCTAACAGACGTGATTCAAAAAACCGTGCAAGCACTTGAAGCTCGTGATTTAATTTTAATAACATTGGCCTTTGATAATGCTAACAGTGAATGTAAAAAGGCTATTTGACCCATTAAAATTGCCGGTGGTTCCATACAGGACTATATAAGAGCCTGTCAGGACATTGGGTCTACTTCTCATCAAATGGCTGTATTGGCAGATGCCATGAAGTCTAACTTCAATCAAAAGAAAGGAAATTGTTTTAAATGTGGAAAATTTGGGCGTTTTCAGAGAAACTGTAAAACTTTTCATGTTAATAATTCCATCCCAACTAAGAAATTGCCATCCAGATTGTGTCCTATTTGTCAGAGGAGCTTTCGTTGGGCTAATGAAAGTCATTCTAGAACACATAAAAATGGTGCTCTATTGAAAAGGTCGGGAAACTGCCTTGTGGGCTTAGCTCAGGGCCCCAGGACAAACAACATGAGCTGAGCTCCACAGACACAGTATCCTGTCAGCAATGGCAAAAATCATGCATTCCAGTCTTAGAGTTAAAAGCTGCAACTCGCAGTAGTGCTGCAATAGATCTACCTGCAGCTGAGGATATTTTACTTCAACCTGAAATGGGTATTCAATTAATTAGCACTGGAGTTTCTGGCCCTCTACCCAACCATACTGTTGGCTTAATAATTGGAAGAAGTAGTTTAACTGAGCAGGGTCTATTGATCCAAATTGGTGTAATTGACAGTGAATATAAGGAGAAATTGAAAATTATGGCTTAATCTTTACAGCCTTTTCAAATTAAAACTGGGCAATGAATTGCTCAGTTACTACTTTTGCCTTATCATGTTCCCTCTTCTCTGCCCTTTAACCATCAAGGAGGTTTTGGGTCAACTGGAAATGAAATTTATTGGCAAACATGTATTGGGGACGACTGCCCAGAAATTACTATTACTATTAAAGAAAAAGTTTTTCTGGGATTGATTGATACTGGAGCTGATGTAACTATCATAGCTAAAAGAAATTGGCTCCAGAATTGGACATTAAAATAGGTACCTGCTGTTTTTACCGGCATAGGCACCATGACTGATATTTATCAAAGTACTGAAACGTTTGAGGGAATCAGCCCAGAAGGACAAAAATCAACATTACAACCTTTTGTGGCAGATGTTGGCTTGACTCTCTGGGGCAGAGACTTGCTTTCACAGTGGGGAGCATATTTACATATCTCCCACTTATCAGAGAAGGCAGAACAACTATACTTGAAGATGCAATTTCAAAACACTAGGCAAACAAGGGATTATTGAGGGTTAGGATACTCTAAGGAGCAAACAAATTTATGATTGGGGCCATTGAAATGAAGGGCATAATTACCCCAATAACATGGCTTATTACAACGCCAATATGGGTGGATCAGTGGCCCCTTTCTCAAGAAAAATTAAACGCCCTTCACAATCTTGTTCAAGAGCAATTACAATTACAACATATTGAATCTTCCCAGAGTCCTTGTAATTCTCCAGATTTTGTTGTTAAAAAGAAATCTGGGAAATGGAGAATGCTGACTGATTTAAGGGCAGTAAATAAAGCCATGAGCCCTATGGGTGCACTTCAACTGGGGGTCCCTCAACCCTCTATGATTCCTCAATCTTGGAAATTGGTTATTATTGATTTAAAAGATTGCTTTTTTACTATCCCTTTGCATCCAGTGGATAAAGAAAAGTTTGCATTTTCTGTTCCAGCACTGAATAACCAGGCTCCGATGCAAAGATATCAATGATGTGTCTTACCCCATTGATTTAAAAGATTGCTTTTTTACTATCCCTTTGCATCCAGTGGATAAAGAAAAGTTTGCATTTTCTGTTCCAGCACTGAATAACCAGGCTCCGATGCAAAGATATCAATGATGTGTCTTACCCCAAGGGATGATGAACAGTCCCACCATGTGTCAACTATTTGTGCATCAACCCTTACAAGAAATATGAAATAAATTTCCAGAGGCTCTTGTCATTCATTATACGGATGATATTTTAATTGCATGTGACAATGATGACTCTTTAGAAAAAGCTTTCGGTGCTATTATAAAGATTTTACCTCAATATGGGCTGCAAATAGCTCCAGAAAAGATTCAAAGGACTGAGCCTTACCTATACTTAGGAATGCAAATAGTGGCTAATAAGATAATTCCTCAAAAAATACAATTAAGATGAGATAATTTACAAACTTTAAATGATTTTCAAAAACTGTTAGGAGATATTAACTGGACTAGACCCACTTTAGGGATTCCTAATTATATGTTACAGAACTTGTTTGATATTTTACAAGGAGATTCTGATTTATTAAGCAAAAGGCAGTTAACAGCTGCAGCTGAACAAGAATTACAATTAATTGAACAACGCATCCAGGAAGGACAGCTTATTCAAATAGATCTAGAAAAGCCTGTTGATTTTATTATTTTCTTTACCTTGCAATCTCCCACAGGCCTATTTTGGTAAGATGGTGCTTTAGAAGGGATTTTTCTACCAAACAATTGACAAAAATGTTTAAATACGTATTTGCAAAAAATCATTTCTTTAATAGCCACAGGTCGCCAAAGATATTATCAATTAAGAGGAAATGATCCTAATCGCAGTGTGTGATCTCACAAAGGAAGAGGTTCAAAATCTATCTATCTTCAATACCTCTTGGCAAATAGCGTTAAGTGATTTTTAAAGGACAAATTGATAATCCTTTGCCTATGTCAAAACTTTTACAATTTCTAAAAAGAACACGATGGATTTTGCCTAAAATAGTTTGGGCTGCCCCGCTGGAGGGAGCCATTACCCTCTTTACTGATGGTAGTAGTAATGGACAGGCTGCATATGTCACCCCAGGGGAAAACAAAAGTTGGAAAACACCTTATACCTCAGCCCAGCACACTGAATTGGCAGCTGTAATTCAGGTATTGCAAAATTTTCCACAATCTCTTAATATTGTTTCTGATTCTGAGTATGTCTGCCAAACAGTTACTCACATTGAAACAACTTCTTTGTTTGAAAGAGATGAATTGTCTGGAATGTTTTTACATTTACAAACATTAGTCAGGAGTTGCATCAATCCCCTTTTTATCATGCATATAAGAGCTCATACTAATCTTCTGGGTCCTTTGTCATTACAAAATCAGCAAGCAGATACTCTTGTGGGGGTAATTCAAAATCCCACAACATTTCACAAATTGACTCATATTTCTTTTGTAGCAAAGGGCTACGAAAGAAATTTCCATCTTTATCTAAACAGCAAGCTCAGGACATTGTTAGGACTTGTCCAACATGTGGACCTTTAAATACGCTCCCATTTGCATCAGGGGTTAATCCTCGAGGTCAAAAAGCAAATGAATTATGGCAAATGGATGTTACTCATATTTCACATTTTGGTAGAATGCAATATGTACATGTTGTCATAGACAACTTTTCTCATTTCATCTGGACTACCGCACAATCTGGAGAATGTTTCTGTCATGTTCAATCACATTTTTTACTTCATGCTTTTGCTGTTATGGGATGCCCACAATCTATTAAACAGACAATGGTCCTGCTTATACAGGAAAGCAATTTCATAAATTTTGTACTACTTTTCATATTACTCATATCACAGGAATTCCACATAATCCCTCTGGGCAAGGAATTATTGAACAAGCAAACCAGACACTAAAGTCTATGCTCTTAAAACAAAAAGGGGGAGATGATGATCAGGAGGATGATGTTGTAAAAATAAGTACACTTAAAGATCAATTAGCAAAAGCATTATTTACTTTAAATTTTTAAAACATTTATGATAATTCATCACAGACTCCTGCAGAACAACATTTTAGTAATTTGGAAAAGAAAGGTGATACAACCCAAACAGAACTGCAGTTGCAGCTGATTTATTGGAAAGATGTCAAGGATGATTTATGGAAACCAGGCATGATAAAGGTGTGGGGTAGAGGATTTGCTCTTATCATTACAGATGATGGAACCTCGGTTTGGATTCTCTTGAAAAGAATAAAACCCAGGCATGTCGACTCTGATGAAAATAACTAAGTGGGTAATGTACATTATAGGACATATAACTTTAGTTGCTGAAGGACAGGGACATAATTATACTTATTGGGCTTATATTCCTAACCCACCTCTGCTGCGAGCCTTAACATGGACAGATCCAACTTTACCAATATATCTGAATACTAATTTAGGATTACCAGGTCCAATAGATTCAAGGCTTCCAAAACTACTTAAGGAAGAAGGAAAAACGGTGTCAAATTTAACTCTTCCATTTTTAGAAAGACCCATATGCATAGGCAATGAATTACCATGTATGGCAATAAGTAATCGAACTACATGGTTTAAGACTCAGAATGATTCTCATAATTACCTATATGTATCTCCCTCTTTCAAATCTATGGAATCAAATAATACTTGCCTGTTAGATGGGAAAGAAAGTTGGAATGAATGGCAGTTATGTCATATGGATCGAGCAGTTATCATAAGTAATGATTGCTATGAAATTGTAAGAGATGCAGCCCCTGTGAGGCCTCCCATCTCTAACTCCAGGATAACTGAGACTATATGGACAGGCAAGTTAAGTCAGAATTTAATACATAGAGGACAATTTGTGCCAAATCCATGGGATGATAAATATAACATTAGTCAGAGAAATTTATGGAAAATTTTCTTAGGACTGGGACCAATTTTTATAGCAAATTCTAGTAAATATAACTTCCTTTTAAATAGCAGCCATAAACATTATATGCAAATATGTACTAGAGATCCATATGTATTTGTTAAAGGTCATATGCATATAAGAAATCAAACTTTTAATTGTGAGAAATGTTCTCTATTCACGTGTCTCCAAGCATTTATGTTGCAGGAAAATGAGACGATCATAGCTGCAAGGAGAAGATGAGGTATTTGGCTGCCAGTGCAGATGTCAAGATCCTGGCAATCCTCTCCAGAAACACAGATCCTGATTAATTTGGCAAAAGAATATCTGAAAAGGACTAAGAGACTAATTGGATTCATTATTGCAGCTGCCATTGGAATCATTGGAATTATCACAGCAGCTGCGGTTGCTGGAACTGCATTGCATCAAACTATACAGATGCAGCATTATGTTAGAGAATGGCATAAAATTGCCAGTGAGCTGTGGCATAGTCAATCTCATATTGATGAGCAAATTAATAATAGACTAAATGATATAGAGACAGCATTGGTTCATATTGGAGAGCAAATGTATAATTTACATTTTTTATGAAGTTTAAAATGTGACTGGAATGAGAGCAATTTTTGTATTACCCCTTTAAAATATAATCATTTTGAAATAGAATGGGAAAAGGTAAAGAGGCACATTTTGGGGCATTCAGATAGTTTAAGTCTTGATATTTTAAAATTACAAAAGTGGGTTTTAGAAATATTTCAAAGTAATTTACATATAACGAACGGAGGTGATGTTATACAATCACTTACCCAAGAGCTAAAAAATCTTAATCCTGTTTACTGGTGGAAATCACATCATTTTTTGACTACTATAGGCTTAGGTTTGGGGCTGTTTATACTCTTTCTTTTCCTCCTCAGCTGAGTCAGACAACAAATGTTCAAAGTATCAAGGCACGCCACTAAGCAGCCGTGCTAAATGTGATTCTGGCGAAAGCCCTTGGCTCTCTCCCGAATCAAAGTAAGAGAGCTTGACTGGTAGCCAATGACCAGTAAGACCCCTACTTCAGAGCCTAAGGGAAACCTAAGGCAGGCACAGTCACCCTGGCTTATAAAATAAAAAGGGGGAGATGTAGGAGCCAGGGTTAATGGAAAACCTGCAGAATTTATTGGGAGCAACTTGCTTTGGAGTGGCATCAGCAATAAACTGTGGAGACTGTTATCTGCTTAATTGGAGGACAGTCTGAGAGAGAGAGAATGTTTGTTTTTTCTTAAGCCCCAAGGTCTTGTTAGCTATCTCTTGTATGTAGGGAGTAATATACTGATAAGAAGGCACTCTGTTTTATCACAAAATGTATGCATGCTTTTAGTCACCTAAACCCTGCACTATATAAGCAGGAACTAGTTAAGAATAAAGTTGTCTGTTGTCTTTATTGCTAAGCTTCAGACCCCCTGAACCCATCTGTCTGTTTCTTTCTTTCTTTCTTTCTTTCTTTCTTTCTTTCTTTCTTTCTTTCTTTCTTTCTTTCTTTCTTTCTTTCTTTCTTTCTTTCTTTCTTTCTTTCTTTCTTTCTTTCTTTCTTTCTTTCTTTCTTTCTTTCTTTCTTTCTTTCTTTCTTTCTCTCTCCTTCTCTCGCTCCTTCTCTCTCTCTTTCTCTCTCTTTCTTTCTTTCTCATCATTCCTTAATATCCTTCAAGCTCCATTTCATAGGAAGCAACACAACTGTTAAGAAACAACAGCAACAACAACTGAAAATAATCAAACCCCAATTAATAATGTGATGAAACTGACCTGGTTAAAACTAAGGTAAATCAGTATACAAGGTAAAGAATTTACCTTTTGTGTGAACTAAAAAGGAAAATGTTTATTTTGTCCAAAATTTCCACTATCTAATTTAATGTCTCATCAGTTAAACAACCTAATTTAGCTTTATTTGATATAGAACCTAGAATTAGGAACAAAATGTTAATGTTCCATATAAGTTAATGTTATGCATATCAGAGTATTTTGAGCAGAAAATGAAAAGTATTTGCCAAGTCCCTTAAGAGACTGGAAAAAATAGAACTATTAAACTTCCTCACCTGTGGAATTCCTGACATTTTCTTAAGTAAGAAGGGCTCCCAATTTAATAAGATAATACCTCAATTTTGAGGTTTGCTCTCATGAAACTTATTTCTGTAATAGCAAACTGAACCTACTTATGATTAGTGCCTAAGAGTCATCTCCAGAAAATCTCTGCTGTTGCTCAAATGTGGTCTCTCTCTAAGCCAAACTCTGAACATCCCCCCAATGTGGGACATAATTTCCAGGGGTGTAAGCCTGGCACTGACATCACAGGAAATAACTGGCCCTGGCATCATGTGACATGAATTCCAAGGATAAACCTGGCTCTGGCATCTTGCATTAACTGGGGATCAAAAAGGGGAAAAGAAATAGAGTTTCAATGGCTAAGAGATTTCAAATTGGGTTGAGAGGTCATTCTGAAGTTACTCTCATGCAAGTTTTAGTCAGATATTGCAAACTGCCACAATATAACAAACATCATCCAACAGTGTTCCCAGAAACCCTGAAACATACCTATGTTCTATGAAATTTTACTTATTAAACCTCCAGATTGTTCCAATGCCAGAGAGGCATTGTTCCAATGCCAGAAACCCAGAAATGCCAGACTCTCCAAGAACAACAACCAGTTTCATCATATCATCTCTTTGCCCCTTAATGGCAATGCCCTTTTTCAGTTTTGATATAGTTAGAGAGTCATTGTCCAGATGTCCCTCCTTATTTTGGGGTGCTGTCTCTTAAAACTCTTAATCATCTTTATTCTCAGAACCGTCCAAGCAATGACAAATCAGGCTGTTGGTAGTAGGTTACTCCTCCAACAAAAACATCAGTACCAGCCACTGCCCTGTGATGAGACATAGGGACAGCACTATGTCATCTACCAGCTGGAAGCAGATGCATAAGACAGATGTTCACCCTTCAACATCCCAAGAAAACCAAAAGGAAAAGCCTGGAATGTTAGGCAGAACACTTCCTCCATATTCAAATATTCCAAGAAGCTTCCCCACCCATGATTTCCAGGAAACCTACAAAGCCCACCCCAGCCCATACTCTCTTGCCATCAGCCAGCTATAATCTTGAGATAAGCTTCCCTTACCAAACATCTGTCCTCTGGAAGTTGCAAACCTGCATGACTACCATGACATTTAAATTTTAAATCTTGCTAATGAAGAATTGCCAACTCTCAACTTAGTCTCCTGCTTCCAAAACCAACCAATGGAAAACAGCCAAGTTCCTGCTCCAAGCTAGATAAAGAAAATCCACTGTCTCCCTTTCCCTACTTACCACCAACCATCCTATATAAACTGTATGCCTTCCTCTGTTCAGGGCTATTGCCATCTTAAGCTTCAGCCCATCTGTGCATAGCCTCATAATAAAGCTCCATTGATTGAGTTTTGGTCTCTTTTCCTCCCTCCATCTTAAAAAATCTATCACTGCCCAGCCAATGCAGCCCTTTAGCTTTCTATGCAGCTCTGAGTAAGTGTACTGTCTTTAAGTCTCCTCCACTGCCTTTGTCCAAGGGTGGGTTGGAACGGTGGCCATCCTCAGAATTGGGGCCTTGGCAATCTGAAGTAGCTAATCAAAAGCAGCAATCAGCAAGCTACACCAGGGGCCAGAGTACACTGCTGCCTGTCACAAGAGTAGAGGATGGGCACCAGGAACTACCATGTGGAGAAAACAATTTTCTGGTATTCACTATAATTTACCAGCCTCTTCCTCCTGCTCTTCTTTCTTGGATGCTGTGGTGTTCTACTGGACTCTGGAGTTTCAAAATAGTTGATTCAGACATTTCCTGCTTGTGTAATAGTTATTCTGGTGGAGGGACTGATTCCTGGAGCTTCCTACACTACCAAATTCCCACAATTTCTCTGTCATTTTCTTTTGACACTCATCCTGTAGAAGCCTTTCTATGAAGAGCTACTTCACTCTATTAACTGTTATGCAACTGAGCTATGGAAAATGAGTTTTTTAAATTTTATTTTATAATAATAACATGCTTCTCACTTCTTTCAAATCCAAGCATTTCTGATTTCCAATCTTGGATTGGCATTCTTAATTATTTGCTTCCTATAACTCTTTCTGGATGCAAATAAAGGATGCAGATACAAGAAATTGTAGCCACTGTACCTACTTAAAGGAGAAGGAGATGTAATAAACAGAGGCTTACAAAATCATCAATTGTTCTAGAGGAAAGAGACCTAGATTGAACTCTCAGAAATGATTTCAAATGAAAGGTTGTCAAATTGGAGATGCTATTTTTGCACCAAATTTCTGCCACAGTCAGGTCCATGAATTTTCATTAAGGTAGGGTTGGAAATTTTATGTTCAAGACCAAACTCTATAGGTAAATCTGAGTGTGCCAGTATGAAAGGATTTATGTACTCTAAAAAAGCCATGTTTTAATCCTAATTAATTTGTGGAAGCAACCATTTCTTTTAATTCCTACTCAGTACTGTATGTTGTAAACTTGATTAGCTTATCCCCATGGAAATGTGACTCACCCAATTGTGGGTATTAACTTTTGAATAGAGGGAGATATGACTCCACCCATTCTATATGGTCTTGATTAGTTTACTGGAATCCTTTACAAGAGAAAGGATTTTGGAGAGTGCTTCCTTTTAAAAATGGCCAGAGAGCCATGAAGCAGTGAGCCCACACCACCAGAGACCTTTGGAGATGAAGAAGAAAAATGGCCCTGTAAGAATTCGAGAGTTTTGCCACGCAAAGGAGGACTCCAAGAGACGTTCTCTCATGCAACACGCAAGGGGTTTATTTACCACACATGCGTGGGACTCACTGAACACGCAGGAACAGAGAGCCCCGAGCCTGGGTTTGGGGAAGCTTTTAAGGGGTAGGAGGAGGGGGGTGAGGGTCGAGCATGGGTAACAAACATTTTGCAAGAAGCAGATAACAAACATTTTGCAAGAAGCAGATAACAAACATTTTTCACGCATGAGTCATGGGAGCTGCTTCATGCAAGAAGCAGCTGTCTCGTGCAAAACTCCCTTACTCAACCTTCTCAGTTGCATTCTTAGATAAACTTCCTCCAGCAGTTACAACCTTGCATAACCAAGGCAGCAGATAACCTTGCATAACAAAGGCAGCAGATAACCACCCCTGGGAAGTCCCAGGTTGTTTTTCTTAGCCTGATGGGGCCCATAACTCTTTTCGTTACAATTCTTAACTCACACCAAATGCATAGCAGTGAATATAAAATGACACAAATGCTTTTGCTGGATATTTCTATCATTCAGAAGCTAAAATATATGTAAATAGCTAAATTAAGCAAGAAAAATTAGCTACTGTTAAGCTTTATAAAATCCTTCTTTACAGCCCTGGAGAGCTTCATGGAATGGGAAATCTGGATAGAAGGCTAGCAGACATCGCCAGGTTTGCCATGTGCCTTTGCAGTTGAGAGAGAGACCCTGAACTTCATTGGCCTTCTGGAATCAAGATATTTTTTCCTGGATACTTTAATTTGGACATTTTTACAGACTTGCATTAATTGGGACACTTTCTCAGCCTTAGAACTGCAAACTTGCAACTCAATAAATTCCCCCTTTTAAATGCAATTCCATTTCTGGTATGTCATATTCTGGCAGCTAGCAAACTAGAACACTGGGTATCAGAAACCTTTATCACTTCAGACTTCAATTAGAGATATGAATGAAGCTTTCTGGGTAAGAGTAAGGTAAATCAGACTAAAAGTAAAGGATAATATTGACAGTATTTTAAAACTTGAACTTCTGTGTGAGATCAAAGGAAAAGATGATTATTTGGTACAAAATTTGTCATTTGGTAGCACACTATTTAACTTATACATTTATTTGAACACTATAATTACATGGAACCTTGAATAGGGAATGAGATCTTGTTTGCCTGTACATGTTGATGTGATGCTTTGATACATCCCCAAGCAATCTGGGCAGAAGATAAAAAAGTATTTGCAATGTCCCTTTGAGTGACTGGTGAGAAAGGTGTAAATATTACATTTCCCCACCTAGGGCAAACCTGATATTACAAGCATTGGGGACTGTCAACTTCATGGGCTAGGCCCTTGATTTTGGGGTTTGCCCTTAACAAAACTTATTCCTGCAGAAGAGAAATTAAGCCATTTTAAGATTATGCCTGAGTCACTCCAAGAGAAACTCTTTGGTTGCTCAGATGTAGCCTCTGTAAGCCAATTATCCAGGTGAACCCACTGCCCTCAACCCTTTGTGGGACAGGACTCCCAGGAGTGTAAATCTCCCTGGTAATGTGGGACATGACTCCTGGGGATGAGCCTGGCCCTGGCATCATGGGAGTGAGGCAGCCTTCTTGACCAAAGGTGAAGAGAAATGAAACAAAGTTTTAGTGGTTGAGAGATTTCAAATAGTGTCAAGAGGTCATTCTGGAGGTTATTCTTATGTAACTTACAAATAACCCTTTTCAGTTTTTGGTGTATTGGAGTAGCTTGAGGGAATATCTGAAGTTGTTGCACTGTAGTCCAATAGCTTTGACTCTTGAAGATGATTGGATAACTATAGAGCTTTTAAATGTGAATGTGAAAACCTTGTGACTGACACTCCCTTTATCCAGTGCATGGACAGATTAATGAGAAAGTATAAACAATAGGGGGTAGGGTGTGTGTGCCAATTTGAGAGGATTATGTACCCTAGAAAAGCCATGTTTTAATCCTGATCCAATCTTGGAGCAGCCTTTTCTTTTAATCCCTATTCAATGATGTAGGTTGGAATCTATTGATTAGATTATATCCATGGATATATGACACACCCAATTGTAGGCATTAACTTTTTGATTAGATGGAGATGTGGCTCCACCCATTCCAGGTGAGTCATGATTAGTTTACTGGAATCCTTTAAAAGAGGAAGAATTTTGGAGAGAGCAACAGAACCAGGAGAGGGTCACTAGAACCACAGAGCCCATGTAGTCAGAGACCTTTGGAGATGAAGAAGGAATATGCCCCTGGGGGAGCTTCATGAAACAAGAAGCCTGGAGAGAAATCTAGAAGACTTTTCCATGTGCTTTTCCAGTTGAGAGAGAAACCCTGAAAGTCTCAAGCCTTCTTGAACCAAGGTATCTTTCCTTGGATGCCTTAGATTGGACATTTCTATAGCCTTGCTTTAATTTGGACATTTTCACAGACTTAGAACTATAAACTTGCAATGTATTTAATTATCCTTTTTAAAAGGCATTCAATTTCTGATATATCATATTCCAGAAGCTTTCAAACTAGAATGGGGGTATGAGATGTTTGGGGAATTCATTTTTACTTACATTTTTATTTATTTATTTATTTATGAGTAATATTAAAAACCAATTGTGATGAATGCACAGCTATATGATGATACTGTGAACTACTGATTGTGCACTTTGGATGATTATATGGTATATGAATATATAATATATCTGAATTAAAAATGTAAAAAAAAGAAACCTTCATCACTGTCACTTAATTTGACATTAAAATTTTAATAGCTAATAAATAACAGTAGAACTTTTTGTATCCAAGAACATTATTCCCACAAATTCAATTGCAAAGCACTCAGCAGGAAAACACCATCTATCTCACTTCTATCCTCCAGATATCAGCAAATTTGTTAGACTTTAAATATCTGCTTCATATTCACAACTGTAGCAGAAAGGAAAGTGGTTAATTTCTACTTTTGAACATTTCAGCTTGTTCAGTTTTAAAAGGCACAATTAAAATAATAGGGTTGAAGTGCAGAGCCAATTTACCATAGCCATCAAAATAATCAAGAAAAGATTAATGTAGAAACAAAGATGTGGGCATTACAAAATTCATCAATATCATTCACCTTATGAATTGTCTGAAAATAAGGACCAAATGTTTATCTCAATAGATTCTTAAGATGATGTTATTCAGTATCTGTTTATGGTGAAAATATTAGCAATCAGAAATAGAAGGAAACGTCTTTGGATTGGTAAAGGCTGTATATTAAAACCTCTAGCAAGTATGTATATTGGAGAAAAGTTGTACCAGTTTGGAGCTATTATGTTCCCAGAAAAGCCTTGTTTTAATCCTGATCCAGTCTTCTGGGGCAGCTGTTTCTTTTAATCTTGATTCAATATTGCAGGACAGAAATTTTGCTTAGATTATCTCTGTGGCCAATTGTGGGTGTAACCTTTTGATTGGATGATGTCATGGTCAGGTTCATGTGTCAACCTGGTCAAGTGGTGGTACCTGTTTGTCTGGTACGGCAAGTGCTGGCTTGTCTGCTGTGATGAGGACATTTCATAGAATTAAATTATGAGCATGTCAGCTGCCCACAGCTGATTCCATTTATAATCAGCCAAAGGGGAGTGTCTTCTGCAATGAATGATGCTTAATCTAATCACTGAAAGCCTTTTAAGGAGGATTCAGAAGAGACAGTCTCTTTGCCTGCTTCAGTTGGTGAACCTCTCCTGTGGAGTTGGTCCAGACCCTCCATTGGAATCATCAGCTTCACAGCCTGCCCAGTGGATTTTGGGACTCTGCATTCCTGTGGCCACATAAGACACTTTTATAAATTTTATATTTGCAAATGTTCCCAGTTGATTCTGTTTCTCTAGAGAACCCTAACTAATACATCTTGGTACCAAGAGTGATTCTTAAGAAACGAAATCTTAAAAATGGGTTTTTATGAATGGTTTTCTACTCTGACTGGACTCAAAGTCACTAAGGACTCTGATTCCCATAATCAGAACAACACTTCTAATCCATGGAGTGAATTAGCAAAAGAGATAGTCAAAATATCACCATTCGATTCTCCTAATGCTTCGCTTGTACGAAGCCAGGCTCTAGGGGATAAGGTTTTTGACACCTTTACAGAGTTTAGTAGAAATAAGAGGCATAGAGATGTTGGCTGGTTGTTTTTAGATACACTGGCTACATTAAGGAGTGAAAGGGATGGGTTTAAGCCTTCAAATGAGAAGGTAAATCCCATCTGACACATGTAGATGCTTCTATAGTGTCCTGATGGAAAATCTTATTTCCTGTAGCTGTAGACTTGAGATCTCTAAAAATCAGACTCAGAATCTTATTGTTAGAGTAGCAACTTGACAATGCAAACTGAAATCTCAATGTTGCATGGTGTCTGTCGTTAAAGTGATGGTATTGATTGGAAAGGAGTGGGACCCAGAAAAATGGGATGGCGACATATGGGTTGATAATGATGTTGGGGGTGAGGTTGAAACCCTAGGTCATACTGAGTCTTCAACAGATAACCCTGTAATTGTTTGCCCGGAGGACATAACTGCTCCACCTCCAGCCTGCCTTGAGGCATTGGCCACCCAACCTCTTCCTGAAGGGATTAACCATAGAGTGATTAATCCTGTCTCACCAGATGAAACTGCAAATGAAGGCCCTGAAGCAAATGGCTTGGAGAATATTTCTAATTCTTTTCATGCCCAACCCCACCACCCCTCACTCCAGACCCATCACTAGACTAAAGTCCAACAGGCCCCTAAAGGTGAGGGACAAAGTATCACGCATGAGGAGTTATGGTATACTCCAAAAGAACTGTGTGACTTTTCCAATTTATAGAGAAAGAAATCAAGGGAATATGTGTGGCAATGGATTTTAAGGGTGTGAGATAATGGTAGGAGGAATATAAGGCTTGATCAGGTTGAATTTATTGATACGGGTCCACAACACAAAGATTCTGCATTCAATGTTATAGCTTTGAGGGGTTAGAAAAGGTATTAACAGTTTGTTTGGATGGTTGGTTGAAACATGGATCAAAAGGTGGTTGATACTACCTGAGGTTGAAATGCCAGAACTGCTCTGGTAAAATGTAGATGAGGGGATCCAGAGGCTTAGAGAGATTGGAATGTTAGAGTGGATTTATCATGCAAAGCCTGCTCTTACACCCCAGGAATGTCCAGAGGATGCACTTTTTACCAGAACAGTCAGAAATAAATTTGTGAGACTAGCACCATCGTCCCTGAAGAGCTCTGTAGTTGCACTTCTCTGTAGGTCAGATATTACTGTAGGAACTGCTGTCACTGAGCTGGAATCCTTGAACACAATGGGGATGATGGGATCCCAAGTTGGCAGAAACCAGGTGGCAGCACTTAGTTGCCAAAGACAGGGTAGATGCAGCTATTATAATAGACAGCAAACTCAAAGCAGGCATCAAAATTATATGACTCTCAGAGATTTGTGGCATTGGCTAGTAAGTCATGGGGTACCTAGAAATACAATAGAAGGGCAGTCTACTAAATTCTTGTTCGAGCTGTATAAACAAAAGAGTTCTAGGTCAAGTGAACAGAAGTCTAACCTGAATTACAAAAACACAGAGTCACGGCCCCTTAATCAATTTCCAGACTTGAGACAGTTTACAGACCAAAGCCCCTTGAATGAAGGGGAGGCCAGGTTCCTTTAGGGGAGAACCCTGTTACACTGCCACAAATTTATACTGTTAATCTTCCTCCAAGCCTTCCCCAAGGAGACCGACAGCCTTTTACAAGGGTAACTGTGCACTGGGGAAAAGGAAATGATCAGATATTTTGGGGATTATTAGACACTGTTTCAGAAGTGACATTAATTCCAGGGGACCCAAAACATCACTCTGGTCCATTTATAATCAGCCAAAGGGGAGTGTCTTCTGCAATGAGTGATGCTTAATCTAATCACCAAAAGCCTTTTAAGGAGGATTCAGAAGAGACAGGCTCTCTTCCTGCTTTGGTTGGTTAGCCTCTCCTGTGGAGCTGGTCCAGACCGTCCATTGGAATCGTCGGCTTCACAGCCTGACCTGGGGATTTTGGACTCTGCATTCCTGTGGTCACATGAGACACCTTTATAAATTTTATATTTGTGAGTGTTCCCTGTTGATTCTGTTTCTCTAGAGAACCCTGACTAATACAGATGGAGACATGATTCCACCTATTCTTGGTAGGTTTATCTTGTTTTTTAACTTTTTTTATTGTATCATATAACATATATACAAAGCAAAGAAATAAAAAAGCAATAGTTTTCAAAGCACTCTTCAAACAGTAGTTACAGGACAGATCCCAGAATTTGTAATGGGCTTCCATATGATCTTCTCAGATTTTGACTTCTTACTTCTCTAGAGTATTAGAGGCTAGAGAGGTTAAATATTTTTTTATCACCACAATCGACTTTTTTCCTTCTTTTTTTGTGAAAAAAAAGAAAGCTATAAATTTCAAAGCAAGCACCACAACTAGTTATAGAACGTATTGCAGACTTTGACATGGGCTACAATTTCACAATTTTAGCTTTTTACTTCTAACTGCTCTAAAATACAGGAGACTGAAAGAGATATCAATTTATTGATTCAGCATTCATGTTTATTTTGTTAAATCCTATCTTCTCTGTAAAACTCCATTATCACCTTTGATCTTTCCATCCCTCTCTTTAGGGGTGTTTGGACTGTGGTGATTCTAAATTTTTCATACTGGAAGGGTCTGTCACTAATATGGGGTACAGAGATGGAACTATCTGATATTCTGGAGAGGCTGGGCTAGGATTCAGGATTTATCTGGACCAGAGATCCATCTGGAGGTTGTAGGCTTCTGGAAAGTTACTCTAGTGCATGGAACCCTTGTGGAATCTTATATATTGCCCTAGGTGTGCTTAGGATTGGCCGGAATTATCCTGGTTGGGCGTTGGCAGGTTATGATAGGTGGCAAGGTCTACCTGAAGTGTGCATAACAGCAACCTCCAGAGTAGCCTCTCAACTCTATTTGAACTCTCTCTGCCACTGATACTTTATTAATTACACTTCTTTTTCCCCTTTTGGTCAGGATGGAATTGTTGATCCCACAGTGCCAGGTCTGGATTCATCCCTGGTAGTCGTCTCCCAAGTCGCCAGGGAGACTTTCACCCCTGGATATCATGTCCCACATAGGGGAGAGGGCAATGATTTCACTTGCAGAGTTGGGCTTAGAGATACTGAGGCCACATCTGAGCAACAACAGAGGTCCTCCAGAAATAACTCTTAGGCATGCCTATAGATAGTCTAAACTTCTCTGCTACCCACATAAGCTTCACAAGAGTAAGCCTCATGATTGAGGGCATGGCATATTGATTTGGGTATCCCTAAGGTTTGACAAAGTATCCAGGGATTCCCTGATGATAAGGTTTATTATTTCCATATTTTTCTCCCATCCCTCAGGGGACTTTGCCAATACTTTTTGATTACCTGCTTAATATACTCTAGGATGTATCCAGACATTACAATAATACATACAGGATTAAAAGACCTCTTTCTTATTCTGTGCTCTCTTGTGTTTCAATTGTTAAAATGAACTGTACAAATAGGTTGAATTAGATTATGCATTACAGAAAATTTCAGTTCCAGACCAAATAAACTTTTCCTTCATTGGTTTCAATGGGAATCTGTGGTTCTATATTCTAAAATATAGACACTGTTGGGTGGGCCACAGTGTTCTGCAGACAGAGTTCTTGTCTGCTGGGTTCAATTCCCAGGCCTGCCTATGAAAAAAAAATCCCCAAGTAATATATAGACAATGTCTTCCTTACCCATATGTTCTGAATTACTTTAACCCCAACCTGTTTGGCTTCATTCTTATCTCTAAATATCAGGCTATTTAAATATATAAAACCTCTCAAAATCCAGAAATAATAATCACCACTCGATGCGGTATGTCTGCTCTGAAAGCTTACAATCTAGGCCCCTGTTTTCTTATAAGCATTTTCTAAAGGTGAACATACCATCCTTGTTCTTTTGTTTCTGGCTTATTTTGTATCACCAAATGTCCCGCATGTTCATTCACATCATTGCATGCCTCACGACTTTGTTCCTTTTTGTAGTAGCAGAACCTTTGTTCATAAGTATAAACCATTGTTTGCCAATCTACTAATCTATCAGTGCATCCTTATGCCACCTGCATTCATTGGGCATCATGCAGAGGGCCCAATGATAATTTCATTGTTTGCAAGAGAAAGAAAACCAATAAACATGCCCTCAACAATTAGGAAATCTAAACCTCTTCTCAACACTTGTCCCTCCCCCCATTACTTACCTCTGTTGTTGCTGTGGTAATGCCAATGATTTCCTTTTGAACATAGCTCATAACATGCAGTAGCAGTTTTCCCCCTGTACCCTGGACTTAAATACTTTTAATACAAGAATCGTATCTTTGAAGTAATTCTTGCGAGAACTAATTCATATTTCTAGTGTGAATCAGTAGGACACGTAGGTCTTTACAACCCCTTTCAAACTTGTTCAACTTCAATATGGTAATATTACTTCTAGACCCACTTGAGAACCACCTTCACTCCTATCTGTTCCCTTACATTGGAGTTCAACCTCATTAGCTAACAGTTCACTTGTCTCTAGTTTCTATGTATATCTAAGTCCCCTATATTCTGTAATATAAGCCTCTGACTATATGTTTATGCTGGTCATAAAAGTGGAATCATACAGTATCTATCCTTTTGTGTCTGGCTAATTTCACTCAGCATTATGTCCTCAAGACTTAATCATCTTGTCATGTGTTTCAGGATGTCTTTTTGTCTTACTGCTGCATAATATTCCATCATATGCACATACCACATTTTGTTGATCCACTCATCTATTGATGGGCATTTGGTTTGTTTCCAACTTTTGGCGATTGTGAGTAATGCTGCTATGAACATGGGTGTGCAAATGTCTGTTTGTGCCATTGCTTTCAGCTCTTCTGGGTATATACCAAGTAGTGCTATTGCTGGGTCATAGGGTAACCTGATATTTAGTTTCCTACAGAACTGCCAAACAGTCTTCCATAATGGCTGCACCATTATACATTCACACCTGCAGTGCATAAATGTCTCAGTTTCTCCACATCCTCTCCAACATTTATAGCTTCCTGTTCGTTTAATAACAGCAATTCTTACAGGTGTGAGATGGTATCTTATTGTAGTTTTGATCTGTATTTCCTTTATAGCCAATGAAAATAGGCATCTCTTCATATGCTTTGAGCCATCTGTATTTGCTCTTCAGAAAAATGCCTATTCAGATCTTTAGCCCATTTTATAATTGGGTTGTTTGTTTTTTTGCTGTTGAATTGTATGATTTCTTTGTATATACAGGAAATCAAAACTTTGTCCAATATGCGATTTCAAAATATTTTCTCCCATTGAGTTGGCTGCCTCTTCACCTTTTTTGGCAAAGTCTTTTGAGGTGCAGAAGCATTTGATTTTGAGGAGTTCCCATGTATCTTTTTTTTCTTTTGTTGCTTGTGCTTTGCGTGTAAAGTTTAGGAAGCTACCTCCTATTACCAGGTCTTGAAGATGCTTCCCTACATTTTCATCTAGAAGCTTTATGGTGTTCGTTCTTATATTTAGGTGTTTGAGCCACTTTGAGTTAATTTTTTGTGTAGGGTGTATGAGAGGGGTCCTCTTTCATTCTCTTGGCTATTAATTTCCAGTTCTTCCATGCGCAATTATTGAAAAGACTATTTTATCCCAGTTCAGAGGATTTGGGGGCCTTGCCAAAAATCAGTTGACCATAAATTCGGTGATCTATTTCTGCACTTTTGATTCAATTCTATTGGTCAATGCTTCTATCTTTGTGCCAGTACCATGCTGTTTTGACCACTGTGGCTTTATAATAGGTTTTTAAGTCAGGGAGTGTTAATCCTCCCACTTCATCTTTCTTTTTTAAGGATGCTTTTAGCTATTTGGGGTCTCTTTCACTTCCAGATGAATTTGGTAGTTAGCTTTTCCAAATTTTCAAAGTAGGTTGTTGGAATTTTGTTTGGTACTGTGCTGAATCTGTAGGTCAATTTGGGGAGAATTGACATCTTAACTACATTTAGCCTTCCTATTCATGAGCAGGAAATGTCTTTCCACCTATTTAAATCTCCTTTGATTTCTTATGGCAGTGTTATGTAGTCTTCTGTGTACATGTCCTTTACGTCCCTAGTGAAGTTCATTCCTAAGTATTTGATTATTTTAGTTGCTATTTTGAATGGAGTTTTTTTCTTAACTGACTCATTAAGTAGGTCATTATTTGTGTATAGAAATGTTACTGATTTTTGCACATACATTTTATATCCCACCACCTTGCTGAATTTGTTTACTAGCTCAAATAACTTTGCTGTAGATTTCTCAGGATCTTCCAAGTATAGTATCATATCATCTGCAAATAATGAGAATTTTACTTCTTCCTTTCCAATTTGGATGCCTTTTATTTCTTTGTCCTACCTGATTGCTCTAGCTAGAACTTCTAGCACAATGTTGAATAATCATGGTGACACTGGGCATCCTTGTCTTCTACCTGATCTTAAAGGGAAGGCTTTCAGTCTTTCTCCATTGAGTATGATGCTGGTTGTCGGTTTTTCATATGTTCCCTTTATCATATTGAGGTACTTGCCTTTGATTCCTATCTTTTGGGGTGTTTTTATCAGAAATGGATGCTGAATTTTGTTAAATGCTTTTTCAGCATCAATCAAGATGATCATGTGATTTTTCCCTTTTGATTTGTTAACATGCCGTATTACATTAATTGATTTTCTCGTGTTGAAACATTCTTGCATTCTTGGTATAAACCCCACTTGGTCACAGTGTATAATTCTTTTAATGTGCTGTTGGATTCGATTTGCTAATATTGTGTTGAGAATTTTTGCATCTATGTTCATTAGGGAGCTTGGCATGTAGTTTTCCTTTCTTATAGCATCTTTACCTGGTTTTGGTATCAAAATTATATTAGCTTCATAAAATGAGTTAGGTAGAATTCCTTTTTCCTCTTTTTTTTTTTTTTTTTTTTTTTGCAAAAGTTTGAGTAGGATTGGTGTTAGTTTTTTCTGAAATGTTTGATAAAATTCCCCTGTGAAGTCATCTGGCCCTGGGCCAGATCTTCTTTGTAGGAAGATTTTTGATGACTGAATCTCTTTACTTATGATTGGTTTGTGGAGATCTTCTATTTCTTCCTCAGCCAGTGTAGCTTATTTGTGTGTCCCTGGTAATTTGTCCATTTCATCTAAGTTGTCTTGTTTGTTGGCATATAGTTGTTCATAGTATCCTCTTATGAGTTCTTTTATTTCTTCAGGGTCTGTAGCAATGTGCCCTTTCTCATTTCTGAGTTTGTTTATTTGCATACGCTCTGTTTTTTTCTTTGTTAGTCTTGCTAGTGGCTCATCAATTTGATTGATTTTCTCAAAGAACCAACTTTTGCTTTTATTGATTCTTTCTATTGTTCTTTTTTTCTCCCATTCACTCTCTGGTTTAATCTTTGTTATTTCTCTTCTTCTAATTGTTTTGGGGTTAGTTTGCTGTTCTTTCTCAAGTTCCTCCAGATTTGCTGTTAAGTCCTCATTTTTGCGCTTTTTTATTTTTTAATATAGGCAGTTAAGGCAATAACTTTCCCTCTCAGCATAGCCTTTACCACATCCCATGAGTTCTGATAAGTTGTATTCTCATTTTCCTTCATTTCCAGATAGCTACTGATTTCTCTAGCAATTTATTCTTTGACCCACTGGTTGTTTAAGAGTGTGTTATTTAATCACTCTTAAAGACTGTTCTCATTCTTTGGCAGATATTGAGATTCAGCTTTTTCTCATTGTGATTAGAGACAGTGCTTTTGTGATTAGAGACAGTGCTTTGAATAATTCAATATTTAAAAATTTTTAAAGATCTGTTTTGCACCCCAGCAATATGATCTATCCTGGAGAATATTCCATGAGCACTAGAGAAGAATGTATAACCTTGTACTTTGGGGTGCAATAACCTATATATGTCTGTTAGGCCTGATTCATTTATCAAGTTATTTAACTTCTCTATTTCCTTGTTGCTCTTCTGCCTGGTTGTTTTATTGATAGAGGACAGTGGTGTATTGAAGTCTACTACTATTATTGTTGAAACATCTATCACTCCCTTCAGTTTTGCCGATGTCTGTCTCATGTACTTTGGAACTCCTTTACTGGGAGCATAAACATTTATGATTGGCATATCTTCTTGGTGAATTGACCCTTTTATTAGTACATAGCGTCCTTCTTTGTCTCTTATGATGTCTTTACATTTAAAGTCTATTTTGTCTGATATTAGTATAGCTACTCCTGCTTTCTTTTGGTTACAACTTGCATGGAAAATCTTTTTCCAGCCTTTCACTTTCAATCTATTTGTTTCCTTGTGTCTAAGATGAGTCTCTTGTAAGTAGGGTATAGCTGGATTATGTTTCTCAATCCATTCTGCCAATCTGTATCTTTTAATTGGTAAGTTTCGTCTGTTAACATTCAAAGTTATAACTGAAAAGGCGTTTCTTGATTCCACCATCATATGTTTTTTATTTATTTGTTAGATCTATATATTCTTTCCTTCCTTTCATTTGTATTCTTTAAATTACCCTTAGTGGAATTCCTCAATTCTGTGCCCTCCTCCAGACCTCCCTCACCTGTCTTTTTTTTTTTTTTCAGCCAGCAGAACTCCTTTTACTATTTCATATAGGGCTAATCACTCATTGACAAATTCTTTCAGGATTCTTTGTGAAAATTTTAATCTCTCCCTCAATTTTGAAGGACAATTTGGCTGGGTACAGAATTCCTGGCTGAAAGTCTTTCCCTTTCAGGATATTGAATGTATTACTACTGCCTTCTTGCCTCCAGGGTGCTAGTTGAGTAGCCTGAACTCAGTCCTGTTTGGTTTCCCTTGTATGTAGTAGATTGTCTTTCTCTTGCCGCTTCCAGGATTTTCTGCTTCTCTTCAACATTTGACAGACTGATTAGTATGTGACTTGGGAAAGACCTATTTGGATATATTCTACTGGAGTTCACTGGGCTTCTTTGACTTGTATATTTATGTCCTTTATGAGGGTTGTGAAGTTTTCCCCCATTATATGCTCAACTACTCTTCCTAGCCCATTACTCCTCTCTTCTCCTTCTGGGACACCAATGGTTCTTGTATTTTGCATGCTTTGTTTTGTCTATCATTTCCCTGAGTTCCCATTAAATTTTTTTCCATCTTTTTTGCTATTTGCTGTTTTGAGTCTTCAAAGTCAATTATCCTGTCCTCTATATCACTTATTCTTCTGTCTCTTCAAATCTGGTGTTGTGTTCCTCTAGTATGTTTTTTATTTGGTCAACAGTCTTGAATCTCTTTGATATTTGCTATTTTTCTATTTATTCTTTCAAATTCCCCTTTCTGCTCTTCTACTGTCTTTTGATCTCCTTTATGTCATTTGCTATCCCACTTATTTTATTAAGTAGCATTGCATGAACATCTTTGATTAGTTGTTCCAACATGTGTGTCTCTTCTGGTGTTTTTAATTTGGTCATTAGGCAGGGCTATATCTGTCTGCGTTGCAATATGCTTAGTGACATTCTGCTGTTTTCATCCCATGTAAATATCTTGATTGATTTCCTTTGGGAGTTGATTTCTTTCAGTAGTCTCAGGCCTTTTGCTGGTGGGATGGTTGTACAGCAGGGAGCAGGGCACAGGGTGAAGCATTCAGTACGGTGATTTGTTTCAGGGCAGGTATCCATGCAGGTTGGGGCTGTTATGCTGATTCTTGTGAATGTGGGTTCCCAGTGGCCAGGGAAGATGTAGCTGTACGGGTGCACCAGTCTGGGGGGGCGAAACTCTGGTGCACACTAGTCTAAGGCATGAGGCCCTTTGTGTGCATGCATAGAACTGTGGCAGCAGGTCAGAATTATGCCTTTGTAGCTTGGGGGCAGATGTGACCCGGCTGCATAGGCCGGCACCTTCTCAGAGCTGGGAAGTGAGTCTGAGTGCTGTGTGCATGTGTGGTTCTAGGACTGCTGTAAAGTACAGTTCCCAGAGCTGAATGATGTGATTGGGGGCCTGTGTGCACGTGTGGCCCTGGGAGTGCAGTAAATGGATGCGCTGAGCTCACAGATAGTGGGGTGAGGCTGTGCCATACTATGGTAGCTTAGGTATGGAGGTTAGTGTCCACAACCTTTATGCACTGGCAACAGCCTTCAGGGAACAGGGAGTGGGAGGTAGTGCTCTGGATGGGTGCAGGAGAGGTGGGTTGGGCTGTACTTGGGGTGGGGGTAGGGGGCAAGTACATGTACTGGCGGCTCATGGGGTGGTGGCACCTGGAGAGTGAGGAATTGGAGTGGGTGACAGGGTTCAGGTGCGTGGGGTGTGGGGTGAGCCACTGGTCATGGGGCTGTGCTGGTGAGGGTAGTGCACCCAAGGAACGTGGCCTGGCTTACTTCCTAGTCCTGTGTTTCCATCTGTGCACTCTCACGGGTTGCATGGCTCTGTGCCTCCGTGCTAGGCTCCAGCTTTCTGCCTCTCAGTTCCCCAGTGTCTGCAACCAGGGCTGCTGCATGTGGTGCAGAAGTTTCTCCCAGGTCAGCCGCACCCCAAATTGCTACCTCAGTCGCCCTCCTGTCCCTTCTCTAAATTTTCAATGGAGCAGGGCTAATCTTGAGCTACTCTAGTCGGCCATCTTCTAAGAAGTCTATTTTACACTTTTAACAGATATTCTTTACATTGCTTTTGTATCATTTTCTCCTCTGTACAGACTTTCACAAGCTCCACAGTCCCTTAACGTAAAACAATGTCAAAAACCTGGTGTACATGTCCCACAACTCTCTCCATGCTTATACAGCCACATATAAATACATACAAATAGTTGTCTTCAATTCCTATTTTATCACAAAATATTTATAATGAGGAATATATGAAAATGACACAGAACTATGCAAATATAATCCAATTTAATAGAAAACATGGAATAATTTTGAATCCCTTTTGTTGATCTGTCTTTCCACCTCCCTAAAGTTACTACACTCCTGAATTTTCTACTTACTGTATCCTTGTTTTCCATTATGAGCCACTTATGCACAAAACAAAATATCTTTTAGTTTTGCCTTTTTAAAAAAATTTACGAACTTTAACTTATGTGTGAGACTAAAGCAAAAAAACATTTATTTGGTACAAAATTTATATTTTGACTAGTACATTTCCTAATATAACTTATATGGACAGTTTAATTGAACGCCATAAGTACAAGAAACCTTGAATAGGGCATGAGATTTTGTAAGTTTGTCCAAACTGATACCCTGATAAATCTCAGAGTGATTTGAACAGTGAATAACAGAATATTTGCCAAGTCCCCTTGAGGGAATGGTGAGAACGGGGGATAATTTAACTTCCCCATCTGGAGAATTTCTGATATTCTCACAAGCAGTGGGGACAACCAAATCTATAGGCCAAGCTCTCAACCTTGGGGTTTTGCTATATGAAACTTATACCTGCAAAGGATAGACTAAGCCTACTTAAAATTAGGGTTAAGGGTCACCCCTAGAGAACCTCTTCTATTGCTGAGATGTGGCCTCTCTCTCAGTCAACATGGAAAGCAAACTCTCTGCCCTTCCTCTCTCTACGTGGGACATGACTCCCAAGGGTGTAAACCTCCCTGGCAACATGGGTCAGAAATCCTAGAATGAGCTGGAACTCAGCATCGAGGGATTGAGAAAAACTTCTTGACCAAAATGGGGAGGAGAGAAATGAGACAAAATAAAGTGTCAGTGGCTGAGAGATTTCAGAGTCAAGAGGTTATCCTGGAGGTTATTCTTATGCATTTTATAGATACCCCTTTTTTAGTTTAAGGTGTATTAGAGAGGATAGAGGGAAGTGCCTGAAACTATAGAGCTATGTTGCAGTAGCCATGTTTCTTGAAGATGAATGTATAATGATACAGATTTGCAATGTGATTATGTGATTGCGAAAACCTTGTGTCTGATGCTCATCTACGATACTGACAGATGAATAAAAATATATGGATTATTAATAGATAAATAATAGGGAGAACAAATGTTAAAATAAATCGAGTAGATTGAAATACTAGTGAACGATGAAAGGGAATGGTAAGGGATATAGAAAAAAATAGGGGAAACAAAGGCTAAAATCTATTCAGTGGATGGAAATACTAATGGTCAATGAGAGGGAGGGGTAAGGGATATGGTATGTGTAAGTTTTTTCTTTTTTTTATTTCTTTCTCTGGAGTGATGCAAATGTTCTAAAAAATGATCATAGTGATGAATATAATACTATGTGATGGCATTGTGAGCCACTGATTGTATAACATATGCAGAATGTTTGTATGTTAAGAATGTCTATATGTTGTTTTGGTTTGATAATACAAAATAAATTTTAAAAAAGCACTGGAAAAAATTATGAATGGATTTATATATCTGGTAATTTCCATTGCTGTGTAGTGTTCCACTGTAAAGTTACTCCACACCTAATTTATTCATCCTGCCTTTGACAGACATGTTTTATTTCCAGATTTGTTTGCCATGGCAGTGATGTTAGTGAAAGCAATACTATTGAGTTTGACATAAGAGAAGTATTTTAAGGATTTTTAGCTGTGATGAAGCCCATTATGTAAAAATGAGAGAGAACTTCAGAGAAACAACCAAAGTCAGAAACAAATTATATATATATTAGGAACATTTAGTGTTCTTCAAAAATTTTAATAGGAAAATAATTTTACCTTCCCTAGTACCGCCTCCTTTTACCACTCATCTGTTTATCTACCATTCCAGGTTGGAGATGTGGAGGGGGTGGAGTCTGTCAGAAGAAATGAAACATTTTAAAGTTCAAACTTGCCAATTGCAACAGACAAGTCAGGCCCTGCCTAGGAAATGGAAACCTGGTTTTGTATATATAGACTATAACAAAATGTGTTCATTATATTTTGAAGTAAGAAGTTTTCTGTTAGACTAATTATGTCATTTCAAACAGGTTCCTTGTTTTACCTAATCTATAATCCAGAATATTTGATGACCCAATTCTGGGGTCCATTTGAATCTACCTGCCTCTGCAAGTAGAAAACTATTTCCTTAATCCAGGGCTTTTCAAAATTATCCACTCAAATTCCCTTAACATAACTAAAAAGTGGGACACTCCCTCAGCCACTCCATGACTGGCTGCTGTTTTGATTTCTTCTTTTTAAGATTATGTTGCTATGTATTCTTTTCTTTAAAACATCTTTGATTCAACATAAAATCTAAAATCATTTGGCAGATAAACTGTACATATTTTTCTGCATCTTAAATACATTTGATGCTCCAAAAAGAGATAACAGTAATCTGTTTTATGGATAATGAAACTGAGGCTTATGGTCACTCACAATCATTAATAGTTACAATTTCCCAAGCACATATAGTGGCCTTTATTCTGATAATCAAACTAAACTATACCTAGCTAGACAGAATTGCACTTTTTTTTTGTCACTAATAATCCCAGCTGCACAGTGATGTGCTTTCATAATTACCTTGGTATGTACACAAAACAAAAATTTGTAAAAAAAAACAAAAACTCCCCAATTTTTTTTACTCTTTTTTTTCTTATATTTTTATTGACAAAACAAAACAACATACAAGCATGAACATTCTTAACATATGAACATTCCACACTTGGGGTACAATCAATGGCTCACAAAATCATCAGTTGTATATTTGCCACCATGATCATTTCTTAGAACATTTGTATCACTCCAGAAAAAGAAATAAAAAGAAAAAAGAAAAAACTCACACATGCCATGTCCCTTCCCTCCCTCTCATTGATCACTAGTATTTCCATCTACCCAATATATTTTAACTTTTGTTCCCCCTATCTTTTTGTATACCCCTTACCACTCCCTTTCATTAATCACTAGTATTTTGATCTACTTAATTCATTTTAACATTTGTTCCCCCTATTATTTATTTTTAATTCATATTTTTTACTCATCTGTCCATACCATAGATAAAAGGAGCAACAGATAAAAGTTTTTCATAATCATACAGTCACATTGGGAAAGCTGTATCATTATACAATCATCTTCAAGGAACATGGCCACTGGAACACAGCTCTACAGTTTCAGGCACTTCCCTCTAGCCTCTTTAATACACCTTAAACTAAAAAGGGGATATCTATATAATGCATAAGAATAACCTCCAGGATAACCTCTTGACTCTGAAATCTCTCAGCCACTGATACTTTATTTTGTCTCATTTCTTTCTTCCCCCACTCAGTGGAGAAGGTTTTCTCAATTCCTTGATGCTGAGTCCCAGCTCATTCAGGATTTCTGTCCCACGCTGCCAGGGAGGTTTGAACACCCTGGGAGTCATGTCCCACATAGAGAGGGGGAGGGCAGTGAGTTTGATTTCAATGTTGGCTGAGAGAGAGAAAGGTCACATCTGAGCCATAAAAGAACCTCCCAAATTTTAAGTCATCTTTGGTTACAGATATTCAATATACAATCTCCCAGACCTCCCTGTCAGGCCTGGAGAACAGGACCCCTTCCCCTCATGATGTGACCCACCTCTGGTAAATATTTCAAACAGCTCTCCCACTCTAGCCTGCGACTTTCGGCACTCCAGTAGCTGCCCTCTTATAATAACCCCCATTACTTGACCTCCACACTCTAGTAAAGGCAATTACAACCCTGCATGCTTCAGGTAGTGCTTAAATTTTAACTTTACCAGTGAAGCACTGCCAGCTCCTAAGCTAATCTCCTAATTCTGAAAGCTAGACAATAAAAACCTAACCTTTGACCCCAACCCCCCAACCTAATTCTGAAAGTTAGACAATAGAAACTTACCTAACTCTTGCCCCCAATCCCAACCTAAGCCATAAAAACCCTGTTCACTGCCACCTGGGGCGGCTGTTTCTCTCTTGAAATGCTGCCTGGGCAGCTCTGTTTCTTCCTGAAATAAAGCCTTTGTCTGAATCCCTGTGTTCCCACCTCATTCCTAGTGAGTTTGCTAAGTTTGCCTTTCATCAGGTGCCAAAACCCGGGACTCAGAGCAAGGCGACTCTCAGCCTCCTGGACTTGCAACCGGGGAAGCAGTGGGCAGTGGCAGCTCATCCCGGGCTTACTCCCAGATCCTGGTCAGTGGGTCCTGGGTGCAGTCCTCCTCTGAGTCTCTCCTGGAAGTCTGTGAGGCAAAGGACTCCTTGACCCACTCTGACTTGCAACTGTGGAAGCAGGAGGCAGTTGCAGCTGGTCCTGGCCTTAATCTCCAATCCTAGTGGGTTGGTCAGGAATAAAGTTCCCAAATACCCCTCCAGAATCACCTGGCAAGTTCCACCTCTGAGGACGGCTGTGCTACCTGTAACAGAACTGAAAATTCACCCACCCTAGCTTGCCAAACTGCCACAACCAAGATCATAACACCACCCCGTCTACCCGTCGCCAGCCGGTACCTACCCCACTCATCGGACTCTCATCTGTTCATGAAAGCCCAGTACCAGGCTCCAATGCAGCTCTGGCAATTCCCCTATACAAGGGTGTGCTTAGTCTCTAGATTAAACCTGGGATGCCAGCTTCTCTCTAAGGGACCATTCTGATCTATCTGGTTTCTCTAGAGTTTAGGGACACCCAGCTCTAGGGAGACCTTTATCCCTAGAAACGCTCAACTCTAAGGAAAACTTTTTCTTCCTTTATACTGGTGACATGGGCATGGGGCACTCCATTCCCTCAATGGCCACACCCCTGGGGTGCCTACTTAAGTACAAAACCTTAGGTTACCGAGAAGACTAAATTTGACCTAAGCACCTCATGTCCTATTGTAACACAGTCTGGCCACAATATAAACTAGACAACAATTCACAGTAGCCAGAAAATGGGACTTTTGATTATAAAATACTCTGTGGATGTGACAATTTTATTTACTGGACTGTAAAATGGAGTGAAGTTCATATATTCAGGCCTTCTTTTCTTTCTGCTCTCATCTATTTCTTTGTTCTTCTTGTTCAATTTATCATATCCTTGTAGCCCGTAACCGCACCAGGACAGCATCTTTCCCCTTACCCTTATCAATTTGATGATTTTGACCCTGCTGATCAAGCCCCCCCTTCTAACAGAAATTTACCTCAAAAGAACAACCAACCTCCTCTGGCTCCACTCCCTCTGAAACCTGTCAACGCCCAGTCTCTCCAACACCCTCTGAAACCTGCTCCCACGTGTGTCACAGCCATTTACCATCTAACCCTCCCCAGCCGCTCCTACTGCTGCACGAAGTAGCGAGTACTGGAGGCATAGCCCGCATGGATGTCCCATTCTCTTTAGGAGATATATCCCAAATACAGAAAAAGCTAGGTCTGTTTTTTACCAACCCTATTCAATATATTAAAGAATTTACATTACTTTTATAATTGTATAATCTTACTTGGCAAGATCTCCACATGATTCTTACCTCTACTTTACTCTCAGAGGAGAAGGAAAATTCCGGTAGGTGGCATGACAATATGCAGAGACTTTACACACCAAAGACAGCACCAACTCCCCGGGAGAATAAGCAGTATCCTGAGTAGACCCCAATTAGCAATATCAAATGAATCACCCTGACATACAAAAACGCAATCACTTTCAAACCTTCATCCTTGCAGGACTTGAGAAAGCCTCTCTAAAAATGATTAACTTCGACAAACTTAAAGAAGTCTTTCAGGGTATCTGATGAAAACCCAGCCCAATTTATGGCCAGGCTTACTGATACGCTGCTTGCAAACACAGGTCTTACCCTAGAAAACCATGAGAGGTGCCTTGAGCTAAATTCCTATTTTATTTCCCTGGCCACCTCAGATATCAGACACAAACTTAAAAAGTTTGAAGAGGGTTCCCTCACCCCACAACAAGATCTGATGGACGCCACCTTTAAGGTTTTTAAAAACTGGGTAGAAACTATAAAAGAAGAGAAAAAAGGCTAACCTTCAAATCAGACCTATGGCCCTTTCAGGCCACCAGCAAGCAAAAAACTTAGCCAGACAGGCCACCCATCTCCCTTCTAACCTGTGCTTCAAATGCAAGTCTACAGGACATGGGCAAAGCACTGCCCCAACCTCAAACCACCCATCAGGACTTGCCCACTATGCAGTCAAGCAGGTCACTGGAAAATGGACTTTCCTGGAACCCCTCCAGGTTCGCAGACATCCTCCCAAGCTGCAGCTGCTGCTGACCTCCTGGGCATCCTCTATGAGGATTAACGGGCCCGAGGTCTTCACCGGCCCCCATCACCATTGACAACCAGGAGCCTCAGGTAACTCAAGAGTAAGCCTGTTACCTTCCTTTTGGACACGGGGGTTATGTATTCAACTCTTAATGTGTATTCTGGCCAAAACAAAGACATCAGCCATTCAGGTCATGGGGGTAGAAGGAATCCCTTTCACACTTAGGTGCACCCCATCCCTAGTTTGCCAATTTGAAGGCCACCTCTTCACGCTTCTTTCTAGTCATAGCACAGTGCCCTACACACCTACTTGGCAGAGATATTCCTACCACCCTACATGCCACCATCAACATACTCCCATCACACACCCAACCTCCAGCCAGCCTCTTCCTCCTCCTAGCTCTCATAACCCCAGAACCTCCCCAAACAAGCAGCCCATCCTCACTCCTTCTCAGTAAATCCCACAGTATGGGGTACTAACAACCCTATAGCCCACCATCACACTCCCATTCTAATCAAATTAAAAACAGAATCCTCTTTCCCTTCAATTCCTCAATATCCCATTTCCCCCGTGCATCTATGAGACTTAAAGGCAATCATTTCTAAGCTCCTCTCTTGGGGCCTACTCCAACCAACCCATTCCCCATGCAATACCCGTATTCTTCCTATAAAGAAATTTAATGGCTCATATCAGCTAGTCTAAGATCTCCATGCCATCCATAAAGCTATAATTCCCCTCCGCTCGGTGGTCCCCAACCTCTATACCCTTTTATCCAAAATCCCAGTATGCACAACCTGTTTCTCAGTTTTAGATCTCAAAGTCACCTTCTTCACAATTCCTTTACACACTTGTGCTGGTTTGAAATGATGTATGTACCCTAGAAAACCCATGTTTTAATCCTAATTCCATTTTGTAAAGGCAGCCGTTTCTTCTAATCCCTATTCAGTATTGTATCTTTGAAACTGTAATTAGATCATCTCCCTGGAGATGTGATTTAATCAAGAGAGGTTGTTAAGCTGGATTAGGTAGAGGTGTGTTTCCACTCATTTGGGTGGGTCTTGATTAGTTTCTGAAGTCCTATAAAAGAGGAAACTTTTTGGAGAATGAGAGATTCAGTGAGAGCAGAGAAGAACAACATAGCCATGAGAAGCAGAGAGCCCACAAGCCAGTGACCTTTGGAGGTGAAGAAGGAAAACGCCTCCTGGGGAGCTTCATGAAACCAGAAGCCAGGAGAGAAAGCTAGCAGATGGCACTGTGCTTGCCGTGTGCCCTTCCAGCTGAGAGAGAAACTGTGACTAGGTTCACCATGTGCCCTTTCAGATGAGAGAGAAACCCTGAACTTCATCGGCCTTCTTGAACCAAGGTATCTTTCCCTAGATGCCTCTGATTGGACATTTCTGTAGACTTGTTTTAACTGGGACATTTTCTCGCCTTAGAACTGTAAACTAGCAACTCATTAAATTCCCCTTTTTAACAGCCATTCTGTTTCTGGTATATTGCATTCCAGCAGCTAGCAAACTAGAACCCTGAATCCCAGAAACTTTTTGCCTTTACTTGTACAGACCCCGATACTAATCATTCCTCTCAATACACCTAGACAGTCTTACCCCACAGTTTCTGAGACTCTCCCCACCTCTTTGAGCAAGCTCTAGCCCAAGATCTCATACAGTTCAAAACCAATAGCCGCACCATCCTACAATGGTATGACCATTAGATGACCTCTTAATCTATAATCGTTCTAAGTCAGAGTTGTCAACACCACAACCTACCTCCTAAACTTCCTAGCACAAAAAGGATACCGCATTTCTCAATCAAAAGCTCAAATGATTCTCTCACAAGTTACTTACCTAGGTCTTATAAATTGCACAGGATGTGAATGGTGAGTGGAACTTTGAGTATAAGTTTGTCAGCTTTTTGTAAGGGTGGCTGCTGCTGCAAGAATTCATAGGCATGCAGGCCAGCCTTTGGTAGTGGGGGGTAATTGGAAAGATATGCTATATGTTGAGAAAAGGGTTTGGGTGAGTAATCCTAGGGCGATGTTATGAGACTCTGTGGCAAAGAAAGTCCTTTCTTTCTTAGGCCTTGCTAGCTTTTCTTGTATATAGATCCCCAACTTTGCCCTCCTTGCTCACTCCCTATACCAAGCCACAAAAGGAGACCTGGCTGAACCTCTAAACCTATCTACCCTATCCACAAACCCTTCCAGGCTTTTAAAAAAGGCTCTTATGACAGCTCCTGCTTTCCCTCTCGCAAACTTCAATCTCCCCTTTGTCCTCTTTGCCACAGAGTCTCATAACATCGCAGAATCCCTAAAACCTGTCCTGCACTGCCCTACATTCTCCACTCTCCTCCATCACATCACATTCACATGCCACATTTGCACTATCACCTCACCACAAGGAGCATTAGTTCCAATCAAAGGAAAATTACACTAAACCTGAGGCCAGCTCCTGGGGCAGAACCAACAAATAGACTATACCCACATGCCCCCCCCCCCCCATAAAAAAATATAAATATCTCCTCACTTTGGCTGACAAATTTTCAGGATGGATCAAAGCTTTTCCCACAACCTCCAAAAGAGCAGCTGACACCCTCTCCATCCTACTTTCTGACATTATTCCCTGCTTTGGAATCCCACATTCATTACAATCTAATAATAGCCCTGCATTCATTTCACAGCTCACACAATGAGTCTCTCTGACTCTAGGTATCACCTGAGACATACATATTCCCCCATCATTCCCAATCTTCAGGAAAAGTAGAAAAAGCTAACCACCTACTGAAAACACACCTTACGAAACTAACAGCAGAACTCCATGATCCTTGGACACAATTCTTACCCCTTGCTCTCATTGTCTCAGGGACTCCCTCAACAGCTCTTCCTTTTCAGCCCATTCAAACTCATGCACAGATGTCCTTTTCTCTTAGGCAACCTACCTCACCCTGAGACTCCCATGGGAGATTTATTCCCCACCGTTTCCCAACTAAGAACGTTTCTCCACCAACATACAAACACTTTCTTCCCAAGCCCGACAGCGCCGTCACATCAACCCTCAGCTCTGGAGATCTCCTCCTACTCAAAACTATGCAACCCACCGAGCCCTTCCAAGCTACCTGGGAAGGACCTTATATGGTAGTCCTAGCAACACCTTCAGCTGTTAAAACTAGCCGAAAAGCCCACTTCCTCGCACCACCTAAGCAGAATAAAATTCTATTACAGGCGGGCCATGGTGGCTCAGCAGGCAGAGTTCTTCCCTGCCATGCCGGAGACCAGGGTTCGATTCCCAATGCCTACCCATGCAAAAAAAAAAAAAAAAGCTCTATTACCTTCCTAATTCAGTCTATCAATCTACCCCCATAGGACTGACCTCTCTCAAAATAACCAAACTGCCTAGCAATGGACCTTTGTCCCCAAATCCCTCTCCAGCTCCTCACTGAAATCATCTCTCTACTTCCTCATCTTCCAGAACCCTTAAAGTGACAGCTCTAACATTCCTGCTGGAAGAATTCCTCCAAGGCACCTTCCAGGACTTCTAGAGGCAGCAAATCCGGTCCTTATTTTACCCCTCTACCTCTACCCAAACCATGGCACTAACCTCCTTGTTTTTTTATCTTGCTCTTCCTCACTGTCAATGCCCAAAAAACTTCTTATCATCCTCTTACAGGAACCATCCAAACAATAGCAAGCACAGCTAACCATTCTAATTGCTGGTTATGCCCCAATCCCCTGACACTGACACTCCGTCCCTGCTGCCTCTCCTTTAAGCCTTGAAACTCTTACCAGTCTGTCAACAATACACTGGCTTTGGTGGCCAATGGGTCACAAAACATCCCTCAAACTTACAAAGACATATCCATTCTTCATCAAACTATTAATAAAATTAAAAACTCTCAAGCTATAGAAAATTTGAACTGTATTGGTGTAATTACAGTCCTAATGGATAAATTCTTCTTATGCTTTAAACACCTCTCTTCATGACCCTATGCAGCTGAATTAGGGCGTATACTACCTACATCATGCAAAGTAGCATTCAAAGCCACACATCTGAACTCAACCCTTATTTGGGATGATTCAGGCATTAACAAAAACATCTGAACCAAAAAACACCTGAATTCAACCCTTATTTGGGATGATTCAGGCATTAACAAAACTCTATGCACATAATTAGTAAAAATCACAGTAAAAATATCCTACATTTTAACAGCACTTAAAAACAAACTGAACTATTTGGTTAGGAACCCAGTCAGGACAGATACATAACTTAAGAAAATCAAACCCAAAAAAAGACGCCCCAAATCTTTTCACTTTCTTTTTTCATAATCTTCTCTGTCAAACAAACTTACCTTTAATATCTATAACTCTCACTACTCTCCTTTATGTGTAAATGTAGTATATGATGCACCCAAGCATTCATTTCTACCCACCCGCATTTATATTTCATTTCCTCTGGACCTTCAACAGGCCTAATGCTTGCAGGTACTTGTTTTTATTTTCTATGTGGTAACACTATATATTTACTACTTCCTCAGGTATGGACAGGAACCTGTACTATATTACGCATCATTCCTAATGCCACTATCTTAAAACCCCAAGATATGGTCTCTTTGGACAAATATCTAATCTAGGTTTCTTTCTTGAAACCTCACTCCAACCTAAAAAACAGAAAAAAATGCAGTTCTTAGGATATCCGGAATCTAGATTTCATGCTCATGATAACTGTATTCTAAAACACCCTGACATAAGACACTCCATGTACTGCAGCCTGTTTTAGTTTACAGGAATTCCACTATTAGAACGGTCAATTTTAAACATTTCTATTTTATTACAACTATCCCGGAATGCAACTGTATAAGCTATTACTAATCATTAACAAGAAATAAATAGTCTAGCTTCAGCTGTTATACAAACAGGAGAGCATTAGATGTTCTCACTGCCATCACAGGAGGCACCTGTGTAATCATAAATGAAACTTGTTTTCACATTAACAAAACTGGACAAGTAGAAGAAAACCTTAAAAGTTTAAAAGAAAACATAGGAATTATTAAAAAAAGCCTGAGATAATTTTGAGAGGCAGTCATGGCTATCTTCATTCTTCTCCTATTTCAATTCACTTCAAAAATCAATGCTTCTTTCCCTTATAACACCATTACTAATACTGTTTTTAGTTCTTCTCTTCGACACTTGTCTCTTATAGCTCCTCTCCCAATTCATACACTTAACCACCCAGACAATAACTCAAGAACACATAAGCAATGCCTCTCAATACAAGAAAGAACAAAGACAACATCTACTCCTATCCCACAACACCTCTAGTCCTCTGGTTCCAAGAGACCTCCCCTTGAGACATCTATGCCCTGTTTGAGCCAGAAGCAGTTACAGAAAATGGACCATTGCCCCCATTCTGCTTTTATCAAAAAGACCAGAATGTTAGGCCTGTATAAAAGGATCCTTTCCCCCCAAGATGTGACCTACCTCTGGCAAATATTTCAAACAGCTCCCTCACCCTAGCCTATGCCTTTTGACTACAGCAGCTGCTTTCTTTTAATAACCATCCATTACTCAACCTCTACCCTCTGGCAGAGGCAATTACAACTCTGTATGCTTCAGGCAGCACTTAAATTCTAACTTTACCAGTGAAGCACTGCCAACTCCTAACAACCCCCTAATTCTGAAAGCTAGACAACAGAAACATGCCTAACCCTTCCCCCCAACCCCCCAACCTAATTCTGAAAGCTAGACAATAGAGACTTACCTAACCCTTGCCCTCAACCCCCAACCTTAAGCCAGAAAACCCCTATTCCTTGCCACCTCGGCGTGGCTGTTTCTCTCTCTCGAAACGAAGCTGTTTCTTTCTGAAATAAAGCCATTGCCTGAATCCCTTTGTTCCCGGCCTCTTTCTTGGTGAGTTTGCTGCGTTTTCCTTTCACTCCCCATGTCTCTCAACCCCACACAGAACTTCACACAAGTCCCTACAGTCACCTTTCAGGACGACTTATTGTTGCCTTCCAACCGATGAACATAATCTCTAACAAACCATCTCACATGCAAGAAAAACATAGATTCACTCTGGAAGAAACTATGCCTATGCCTTAACTCCAGAAAGGCTCTACGCACATAATCGTACCCACAAACCCACTGAGAGTAAAACACACACCCATTCATTCCAGAGCCAGGTACTGGTCCAGGCTCGTACCCAGGAAAAGTCGTGTTCTGCTTATGGACTTCACCCAGGATGCTGTCGTTCACTCAAGTTTAAGGCTCCTATCCCCTATCCCCGGTTCCGCCTTTTCTAGACTCCAGAATCCATCCCTCCGCCTTCGCTAAGGATCTTTAACGACCCGCCACAGTCACCCAAGTCGTCGACTCCACCAGCAATAAACAAAGTTCCCAGCAGCCTCTGGAAAACCGAGGAAATGCATGCTGGGAGCATTCTGAATGACCTGTTCGGTGCTTCCGCGGATTCCCCTGCCGTGGGACTACATTTCCCAGAAGTCTGCGGGGCACAGGACTTTGCGGGGCGGAGCGAGTTTGCGGCGACAACGTGAATGGAGGCGTTCAGCCTCCGAGGGTTACCCGAATCTGGACTACATTTCCCACAAGCCTCTGGGCTCGCACTAACCTTGGTCTCTAGGTCCCTTTCCGGAGTCCCCAAGGTTCTTGGGATCTACTTGGTGAGTAGGACGCGTCCGGGGAAGAAATCAGTGCAGGGTGAGGAGGGAGGACTCAGCGAACTGTACAGGAGGCTTCGGAAACCGCAGTGAGGGTGGGGATGAGGGATGTGGTGGAGATGAGGCCCGGGTCGCGGACAGGACGTGTCGCGTGCGGCGCCTCAAGCCAGTGTGCACAAGCAGCCGAGGAAGATGGTGTGTGACAGACGGCGTGACAGGGCCGGTGTGTCTCCGTGATGGTAGGTGCGATTGTGAATGTGTGACGAGTGATGGATGCGTTGCTTTAGTTGTAGTGTGATTTGCTTTGGCTGCGTGTGCCCCATCACTCTAGTTTCCTTCCAGGTTCTCGATGGGCCCGCCCAGATAAATGACCCCCAAAAGAAGTCCTATGTAAAGTCAGAATGAAGGTTTCAAGCAAGAAGGCACAGGACAGGTCTTGGGATGAGAATTTTAGATCTGAAAATGTCCTCAGGACTATCTCCTGAGAAGATGTAATGGGGAAGGCTCTGGGATAGCATTCCTGCTAGGCCCCTGTCTCCAAGAATCGCTGTCAACTCAGAGACAGATCGCAGACTTCCTAAACGGTTTTGATAGTGTGCGGGTGAAGCAGACCTGGCCTTAGAGGGTATTTTTTGTTTGTTTTTCTTTTCTAATTAAGCCTGCCTGTGCTCCAAGAAAGGATGTTGTATCATGACTCCTGTCTTCTCCAGTGTTGCCAGATTTCATATGAAGGACCCTGAGGATGAGGGAAAAATTGTTACATATTTAGAAATCAGGGTTAGTGTTTTTTTTTTTTAATTCATACAATTACTTTATCTTTTAGCCATAAGAATATTGCTTTCCACGCCCTGGAATAGCCTAAAAGTAGTGCTATCCTGGGTCTTCCCTTCTATTGAATGAACCCATCATGCTAGTGCATCCACCTTCACTGGGGCCCCTATGGTCCTTCTGCTTCTCAGCAGTTACATATCTATGTGGCAGATTGTTCAAATTCTCCTATGCACACTCTTTTCTAAGCATTCCAATGGCATGGAAGTATACCTCATGGAGATTAATGTTAAGAGCTTTATTTTAAATTATCATTACTTAAGGAGATTGGTGTTTAGGTGTTCTTGAATAAGTTACTTTTGATTTTCTGCACAGTCAGAGTTTTTTAAAACAAGGAAAGGTAAGAATGAATTATTGTTTCAGTCCAAACATGACAAAGTTGTGTTCCTTGTGAAAGTTTTAGGAGTGGGAATGTGATTAGGCTTTCACCATAGGTGTCTGTACCAACAAGGGCAGGGATTTTCTGATCATCTTTATGTAGCAGTTTTTTTTATTTTTTATTAATTAAAAAAAATTAACAAACAAAACATTTAGAAATCATTCCATTCTACATATATAATCAGTAATTCTTAATATCATCACATAGTTGCATATTCATCATTTCTTAGTACATTTGCATCGATTTAGAAAAAGAAATAAAAAGACAATGGAAAAAGAAATAAAATGATAATAGAGAAAAAAAAAACTATACATACCATACCCCTTACCCCTCGCTTTCATTTACCACTATTTCAAACTGAATTTATTTTAACATTTGTTCCCCCTATTATTTATTTTTATTCCATATGTTCTACTCTTCTGTTGATATAGTAGCTAAAAGGAGCATCAGACATAAGGTTTTCACATTCACAGAGTCTCATTGTGAAAGCTATATCATTGTTCAATCATCATCAAGAAACATGGCTACTGGAACACAGCACTACATTTTCAGGCAATTCCCTCCAGCCTCTCCACTACATCTCGGAACAACAAGGTGATATCTACTTAATGCGTAAGAATAACCTCCAGGATAACCTCTCGACTCTGTTTGGAATCTCTCAGCCATTGACACTTTGCCTCATTTTATTCTTCCCCCTTTTGGTCGAGAAGGTTCTCTCAGTCTCTTGATGTTAATTCTCAGCTCATTCTAGGGTTTTTCTCAGTCCTTTGATGCTGAGTCTCAGCTCATTTCAGGATCTTTGTCCCACGTTGCCAGGAAGGTCCACACCCCTGGGAGTCATGTCCCACGCAGAGAGGGGGAGGGTGGTGAGACTGCTCATCATATTGGCTGGAGGGAGAGGCCACATCTGAGCAACAAAAGAGGCTCTCTTTGGGGTGACTCTTAGGCCTAAATTTTAAGTAGACTTGACCTATCTTTTGTGGGGTTAAGTTTCATGTGAACAAACCCCAAGACTGGGGGTTCAGCCTATAGCTTTGGTTGTCCACACTGCTTGTGAGAATATCAAGAATTCAACTTGGGGAAGTTGAATTTCTCCCCACTCTCACTGTTCCCCGAAGGGGGCTTGCAAATACTTTTCCAGTCACTGATCAAATCATTCTGGGATTCATCGGGGGATCACTCTGGACAAACCAACAAAATCCCATGTGCTACCTGAGATTCCAAGTACTTATGACATTCAATCAAACTATCTACATGAGTTATATTAGGAAATGCTCTAGTCAAAATCTAAATTTTGTAACAAACATTTTTTGCTTTAGTCTTACACATAATGTGACATTTTGAAGTATTAGTTATCATCTATTTTCAGCACCCTGCAATAATGACAATCCTTTGCTCTTCCTCATGCAAAAACATTTTTAAAATTTGTACATTGTACATTTCACTATTATTATACACTCTAGGCATTCCTAGATTATACCATCTCGATCTTTAACATCTATCTTTCTTTCTGATTTCATTTATGTCCCCAGCCCTCCTCCCTCTATCATCCTCACATGCAGCTTCATTCAGTGTTTTAACATAATTACATTACAGTTAGGTAGTATTGTGCTGTCCATTTCTGAATTTTTGTATCCAGTCCTGTTGCACAGTCCGTATCCCTTCAGCTCCAATTACCCACTATCTTACCCTATTTCTATCTCCTGATGGTCTCTGTTACCAATGACATATTCCAAGTTTATTCACTAATGTCGGTTCATATCAGTGAGCCCATACAGTATTTGTCCTTTAGTTTTTGGCTAGTCTCACTCAGCATAATGTTTTCTAGGTCCATCCATGTTGTTACATACTTCATAAATTTATTCTGTCTTAGAGCTGCATAATATTCCATCGTATATGTAGCAGTTTTTAACACTGTCAAGGCTTGTTTGAGGTTTGTTTAGGTCCAACTTTGGGTTGTGAGAGCAGTATGGTGTCATGGCTCTGGATCTTGAATATCTGGGTACCTGTTAATAGCTGTGAGAAGTAGTTGACTCTGTACCACATCTATAAAATGTGGTATAAAGTCAGGACAAAATAACAGCTGCCTAATGGCACTGCAGTGAGTTAAGAAGAGTTAATATATCTAAAACTCCTTAGAATAGTGCCTGCCCTGTGATATGGGCTGAGTCAATATTAGAAGTTGCTATTACATAGTGATTTTGAATGATTCCACCTTAATTTTTTATAGATCAGAAGCAACAGTAATATGAAGTTGATTATGATAGGATGAAAAAAATTTTAAAAACAACCAAGTGACTTTCCTAACTCCATTCACAGGTGAATCTTGACCGTGAAAGTCTTATTATATCATTGTATCATTGAGTTGCAGCTACAGAATGTTCAAGAGCTGGTAGGTATAATTTGTTTCATGCCCACTGATTTTCTGGTTTTGGGCCTATTCAATTTTCTTAATGATCAAAGTGTACCTCTTCCCCATTGCTCTGTTTTTTACATTTTGATATAAATATATCCAAATAAATATTTTTAATGTTTGATTATTGAATTAATGTAGGCTTGTTGCAAACAATCCAGTAATCCAGGAGACTTATAAATAAGGTGGTTAAATTTCACCTCTACAGTAACTGTTCTTAATATTTTAGTGTGTTTTTATTCAAGAAGTTTCCCCCTAGAAAGTAGAATAAGAAGGCTATAGTTAGAAATATTCACATAAATCATCAATTTTCACAGAAAGACCAGATTGAGCCTTTGGTTAGTTTTCAGGTGTCAGTCTAATCAGATCATATTCTCTGGGCTGTTTGTTTGTTTTGTATGCTGTATGGCCAGGGTTACATTTCATTCTTTTTCCATGTGAGTATCCCGTTATTGCAGTGCCATTTATTGATTTTTTGTTGTTGTTTGTTTGTTTTTTGCGGAAGTGCATGGGCTGCGAATCAAACCTGGGTCTCCCACATGGCAGGCAAGAATTCTACTACTGAACTATCCTTGCACACCTGGAATGGTTTTATAATTTCAAATTGTGTCTCTCCATCTGCAACTTCTGGGAGGAGGAGATATTTCTTTCATATCTTTCTGAGAATCCTTTTTTTTAAGAGAAATTGTGGGTTTACGGAATACCATGCATAAAATACAGGATCCCCATATACCACCCCAGTACCAACAACCTGTATTGGTGTGGAACCTGTATATTTTAAGCCTTAACTTCCTGTTTCCTATCCCTAGCCTGTCTCTTGGTAACCTATAGTTTAGATTCTGGCCTTATGGATTTGCTTATCCTAATTATCTCAAATCAGTGAGATCATACAATATTTGTCCCTTTGTGTCTGGCTTATTTCACTCAATATGATGTCTTCAGGGTTCATCCATGTTGTTGCATGTATCAGGACTTCATTCCTTTTTATGGCTGGATAATATTTCATTGTATGTATATACCACATTTTATTCATTCATTGGTTGATGGACACTTGGGTTGCTTCCATCTTTTGGTAATTGTGAATAATGCTGCTATGAACATCAGTATAAAATATCTGTTCGAGCCCCTGCTTTAAATTATTTTGGGTTTATGCCTAGTAGTGGGATTGCCATATAATATGGTAGTTCTATACTTGGCTTTCTGAGGAACACTCAAACGGTCCTCCACCACGCTGCACCATTTTCCATTGCTGCCAGCAATGAATGATTGTTCCTATTTCTCCACATCCTCTTCAACACTAGTTATTTTCCATTTGTTTAATAGCAGTCATTCTAATGGGTGTGAAATGGAATCTCATTGTGGTTTTGATTTGCATTTCACTGATGGCTGAATGATGTTGAGCATCTTTTTGTATGCTTCTGGCCATTTGTATACCTTCTTTGGAGAGATGGCTGTTCAAGTCTTTTGCCCATTTTTAAATTGGGTTGTTTGTCTTTGTTGTTAAGTTAAAGGATTTTCTTATATATACTGGATATCGATCCTTTATCAGATATATGGTTTCCAAATATCTTCTCCCATTTTGTAGGTTGTTTTTTTACTTTCATGATAAAGTCCTTTGAGAAACACAAGTTTTTTTATTTTGATGAGGCCCCATTTTTCTATTATTTCTTTTATTGTTTGCTTGGAATGTAAAGTCTAAGAAACCACTGCCTAACATAGGATCCTAAAGATGCTTCGCTATGTTTTCTTGAAGGAGTTTTGTAGTTCTAGCTCTTGTATTTAGGTCATTGATCCATTTTGAGTTGTTTTTTGTATGTGGTGTAAGGCAGGGGTCCTTGTTTTTTTTTTTTTTCTTTTGCAAATGAAGATCCAGTTTTCCCAGCACTATTTGTTGAAGAGACTATTCTTTCCCACTTGAGTAGTTTTTGCCACCTTGTCAAAAATCAGTTGACCATTAATGTGAGGGTTGATTTTTGAGATCTCAGTACTATTCCATTGGTCTGTGTATCTGTCCTTGTGTCAGTACTATGTGGTTTTGATTACTGTGGATCTTATAAGTTTTAAGATTGGAAAGTGTGAGTCCCCCAACTTTATTTTCTTTTTCAGGATGTCTTTAGCTATTCAGGGCTCTTTACCTTTCCATATAAATTTGATGATTGGCTTTTCTATTTCTGTTGGAATTTTGATTGGGGTTGCATTGAATCTATAATTAATTTGAATAGAATTGACATCTTAATGATATTTATTATTTCAATCCATGAACACAGTATCCTTCCATTTATTTAGGTCTTCTTTAATTTCTTTTAGCAATATTTTGTAGTTTCCTGTGTACAAGTTCTTTATATCCCTGATTAGATTTCTTCCTAGCTACTTGATTCATTTAGTTGCTATTGGGAATGGACTTTTTCTTTGATTTCTTCTTCTGATCATTCATTGCTTGTGTATAGAAGCACCCCTGATTTTGGGGGGTTGATCTTGTACCCATACACTTTGCTGAATTCATTTATTAGTTCTAAAAGCTTTGTTGTGGATTTTTCAAGATTTTCTGTGTATAGGCTCATATCATCTGCAAATAGGAGGTGTTGTACTTCTTCTTTTCCAGTTTGGATGCCTTTTATTTCTTTTTTTCATCTAATTGTTCTGACAAGTACTTCCATTACAACACTGAATATGGTGGTGACAGTGGTTATGCTTGTCTTGTTCTAATTTTAGAGGGAAAGCTTTCATTCTTTTATAATGAAGCATGATGTTAGCTGTGGTCCTTTCATATTTGCCCTTTATCATGTTGAGGGAGTTTCTGTCTATGCCTGATGTTCTAAGGTTTTTATCATGAAAGTGTACTGTATTTTGTAAGTACATTTTTTGCATTGATTGAGATGATCGTGTGTTTTTTTTTCCTTCCTTCTATTTAATGTGGTGTATTACATTAATTAATTTTTTTTTTTAATGTGGAACCAACTTTGCATACCAGGGAGAAATCCACTTCATTATGGTGTATAATTCTTTTAATATACTTTTGGATTTGGTTTGCTAGTATTTTTTATTGAGCATTTTTGCATCTATATTCATAAGTAATATTAGTCTATAGTTTTATTTTCTTGTAGTATTTTTAGTCACCTTTGGTATAAGAGAATGTTGGTCTTATAGAATGAGTTAGGGAGTGTTCCTACCTCTTCCATCTTTTGGAAGAATTTGAACAGAATTAGCATTAATTCTTCTTGGAATGTTAGGTCGAATTCCCCTGTGAAACCATCTGGTCCTGGGGTTTCTTTGTTGGGAGGTTTTGATAACTGATTCAATCTCTTTACTAATTGGGTCATTGAGATCTTCTGTTTCTTCTTGAGTCAGTATAGTTAGTTTGTATGTTTCTAAGAATTTGTCCATTTTATCTAGTTTATATAATTTATTGGCGTGCAGTTTTTCATAATATACACTATAGTCCTTTTTATTTCTGCAGTGTCAGTAGTGATGCCTCCTTGTCTTTTCTGATATTCTTTATTTTTGTCCTCTCTCTTTGTCAATCTAACTAAAGGTTTGCTGATTTTGTTGATCTTTTCAAAGAACCAACTTTGATTTTGTTTGCTTCCTTCTGCTTGCTTTGGGTTTTGTTTGCTCTTCTTTTTCTAGTTCTTAAATTTTTTTTTCAATCTCTCTCTTTTATTTTATTTTAAATTTTTATTGATATATATTGTATATTCACATACCATGTAATCATCCAAAATGTACAATCAATGGTTCACAATATCATCATATAGCTGGACATTTACCATCACAATTGACTTTTTTGTGAAAAGTAACATATATACAAAAAAACAATAAATTTCAAAGCATATTGCAACAATTAGTTGTAGAACAAATTTCAGAGTTTGGCATGGGTTACTGTTCCACGATTTTTGGTTTTTATTTCCAGCTGCTCTAAGATACTAGAGACTAAAATAAATATCAGTATAAGAATTCAGCAATCATACTCATTTGTTAAAACCTACCTTCTCTGTATAATGCCACCATCACTTTGATCTTTCTATCCCATTCTTTAGAGTTATTTGGGCTAAGCCTATTCTAGTTTTTTCATGTTGGAAGGGGCTGTCAATAATATGGGATGGGGGATGGAACTAGTTGATGCTCTGGAGAGGCTGGCTCCTCTGCTTTTCAGGACTTACCTGGTTCAGGGACCCAACTGGAAGGTGTAGGTTTCTGGAAAGTTACCCTAGTGCATGGAACCTTTGTAAAATCTTATAAAATGCCCTAGGTGTTCTTTAGGATTGGCAGGAATTTTTTTTTTTTAATTTTTATTTCATATGTTTTACTCGTCTGTTAATAAGGTAGATAAAAGGAGCATCACATGCAAGGTTTTCACAATCACACTGTCATGTTGTGAAAGCTATATCATTATACAATCATCTCCAAGAAACATGGCTACTGGAACACAGCTCTACATTTTCAGGCTGTTCCCTCCAGCCTCATAAACACTTTTTTTTTTATATTTTTGCATGAGCAGGCACTGGGAATCAAACCCGGGTCTTAGGCATGGCAGGCGAGAACTCTGCCTGCTGAGCCACCGTGGCCAGCAAAAATTTTGATGATAGGTTTCTGATTTGAGATCTTTTTTCTTTTTTTTTTTCCACATGGGCAGGCACTGGGACCTGAACCTGGGTCTCCGGCGTTGCAGGTGAGAATTCTACCACTGAACCATTGCTGCACCGCTCTCTTCTTTTTTAATTTAAGCCTTTAGAGCCATAAATTTCCCTTTCAGCAGTGCCTTCATTGCATCTCGTAAGTTTTGTTACATTGTACATTAATTTTCATTTGCCTCAAGATATTTCCTAATTTCACTTCTGATTTCCTCCCCTTAACACATTGGTATTTTGAGAGTATGTTGTTTAATTTCCACATATTTGTTAATTTTCCTTTTCTCCCTTTGTTATTGATTTCTAGTTTCATTTTGTTGTGGTCAGGGAGTATAGATTGTATGATTTCAATATTTTTGAAGTTATTGAAACTTGTTTGGGACCCAATTTATGGTCTGTCCTGGAGAATGATCCATGTGCTACACTCAAGAAGAATGTGTTTTCATTGGGTGCAGCCTTCTATATATGTCTAGTTGGTTTAGTAATACCATTCAAGTCCTGTACTTCTTTATTGATCTTCTGACTAGATGTTCTATCCATTGTTGAGAGTGGTATATTAAAGTCTTCTACTATTAATTTAAAACTGTCAGATTTGCCCTTCAAATCTGTCAGTGTTTGCTTCATATATTTGGGTCTCTGCTGTTAGGTGCATATGTATTTAAAATTGTTACATCTCCCTGTTGAATTGTCCCCTTTGTCAGTGTGTAATGACAATCTTTGTCCCTTTAACTGTTTTTGAGTTAAAGTCTGTTTTATCTGATATTAGTATAGCTACCCTAGCTGTCTTTTGGTTACTGCTTGCATGGTATATTTCTTTCCATCATCACCCTACTTGTATCTTTGACTTTAAGGTGAGTCTTATGCAGACAGCATATAGTTGGGTAATGGTTTTTTTTTATCCCATAGCTACCCTGAGAGGTGGGCCCCCAGTGATCCAAATTTACTAGTCAAAAGATGTAATCAGTGATCAACCATGCACTCCCCTCTTCTTGGGGAAGATAATTTTTTCTGTTCAGCAGCAGCTAGCCTGGGACTGGACCCCATAGTGGCCTTCCACAAGATCAGGGATGGGCACCAGTAGCTACCTGCCGAGAGAGCAATTTACAAGTCTTTATCATAATTTCTCAGCCTTTACTCTACCATTCTTTTCTAAATGCTCTGAAGTGTTCTTCTGACCTCTGCAGTTTCAAAATAGTTGTTTCAGGTAGTTCCTGCCTGTTAAATAGCTGTTTTGGTGGAAGGATTGCGTCCTGAAGCAAAATGTTTTGCCACCTTTCTTGGACATCTCTTCGGAAACCTTTTTTTTTTTTTTTTTTTTCATGAGCAGGCACCAGAATCAAACCCGGGTCTTCTGGAGAGGATGGCAGGCGAGAACTCTGCCACTGTGCCGAGAACCTTTTTTACTCATGTTGTTTAGTAAGAATAATGCGCTGAAGGTGGGGAAATGAAATTTTAGTTAGCATTATAAGAAAGCAGGGCTGAGAAGCACAGATTTTGCTATGAGGAAAATAGAAAGAGTGCAGTTAAATTTCTTTTATTAAAATGGGTTAAGGGACATGTAACAATTCTCCATTTTCAATAATAGTAGCTAACTTGTATTAAGCAATTATTTATGGCAGTAACTATTTTATGAATTTTTAAAATCTTCAACACAACGATCTGTAGTTGGCAGTGTTCTTATCTTTCTTTTTTTTTTTTTTTTTTTTTTTTAAGAGAGAGGGAGGAAGGGAAGGAAAGACAGAGAAGGAAGGAAGGATGGAAGGAAGAAAGGGAAACATCTTTAAACATTTTCTTGTTTTTTTTATTATATTTTGTTTGTTTTTTGTTTTGTTTTTTTTACATGGGCTGGGGCCGGGAATCGAACCGAGGTCCTCCGGCACGGCAGGCAAGCACTCTTGCCCGCTGAGCCACCGCGGCCCGCCCATCAGTGTTCTTATCTTTCTTTTATTGATAAGGAAACAGGTGTTGAGAAATTGGTAACCATAAAGTTCAGATTCATGCTCTTGAAGTTCTGACACTAGAGCTTTTTTAAGACTATACCTTCCACATTAAGCATCCATTACCGCCTGCCTCCTTTACTAAGAAATTGATCATTCATGTTTTTTCCCATCAATTAGTATGGGCTAATACCATCATTACTAATGAGGATATAGTGGATCATAATTTATTAATTCTTTTGTCTACTGATATTACATAGCTTCTGATTCTCAGGTATCAAAAATTGTTTTTGTTGAATATCTTTGTGCATACATTTGTGAATTTTTCTAGTTGTTTCTTAAAGGTACATTTTTAGAAGTGGAATTATAGGTAGAATTTTGCCCCAAAAGAGAGATTCTGTGGTAATTGTACTGGGGCTGGGGGCAGGTGGTAATACAGTGACCAAAAGATATATTTGCTTCCTTTAAGACAAAGAAGACAAAATTTGAATAAAAATAAGTGCAAAGCAGCCAGTAATAAAGGTCAATTGAGCATTGCAGTTGACCTGCCTTGGGAGCAAACAGGAAGATAATACTATTGGGTCGTGACCAAATTTTACTGAATGTCTGAGAACTCTGTGGAAGCAAATGGAATATATTCTGTAAGCTTTATATCTTACAATTTTTATTTTATTATGTTAGTTGCAAAGTGAGACTAATAGAATCAGGTGATTCAGTAGTTATCTGTAGGGTAGCATATCTAAAAAGACAGGTTCAGAAGCAAGATACACCTTACCTATCTGTCTGAAATGAAGTGGGTCAAGACTGTAATAGATGTATAACATTTATTGGATAATTTCAGTCATTTTTTTTTCTAGGCTAGACATAGGCATACTTAGAAATCATAAGGTTAGTATAATGCATGGCTATGGTTGCAACAATTATGCAGACTATCTAAACAAAAAGGAAAATTTTGATCCTAATAAAAAAGATAAACAATGCTATAGATGATTAACTTTCCAACTTTTTTTCCATCGGGATGTGCATATATATATATATATATAGTTTTTCACCTCCTCATATATGTGTATTTTTAAAATGTAATGCTATTATATATCCCATAACTTATTTTTTCCATTGACAATATTATCTTGCGTATTTTCCCTGATTTGGCATATACCATAGTGTTCCATTCTATGGATGTTCTGATATGCATTTAAGCAGCTAGATTTTTGGAATCAGGCAATTGCCTGAATAATTTTTTGTACGTACTATCCTACTAACACACTTCCATGTCTTAATCAACTTTATTCACTTCTCAGGCCATGAAGGAGGCTCTAGTTGGACCATGTGGCCCCTTCTCAGATCTGAGAGGTGGGAATGGTGAGAAAAGGACCTGATCTAGCCAAGAGTGAACAGCGTATTCTTATATGCAGGTCAGTATCTCCAGAACTGGACACTGGCCAGAAACCTTCCTGTTGAAGTACCTTGGGGTTTGGGGAGAGAGTTTAGATTTCATAAATGGTGTGAGGGGTGATGGTGAGATTGGGTGGGAGTAGAAGCTGGAATGGAGTGAATAAAAGCTTATGTTAGCTTAAGTCATAATGAAATCACTTACACACAGCATGATTGAAGTTTCTTTATCCTTTTCCAGCTCTGGCTTCTCTGGACACTATGCTTTACTTGGTTGAAGAGCCCCATGGAGGATTAATTAGTTCTTTCACTTCTGGAACAATGACTGAAGTAAGTTGGTATTTCTTTCTTCTTGAAAAGTTGTGATTGTTAGGTCATGTGGATATTTTATTAATTATCCTAAAATTTTCTACTTAGGAGAACCTCATCCCTGAGCCTGCACCTCAGTTCCTCCTATTCCAGTGAAGAATGATGCCAATAGCCCAGAGTCCTCCCCATGCGCTACCTCCTTTTTCCAATCAGTATTGTTATATTCGTTGAACATATTCTTCAGGATCTCTTGTTGCTCCGTCTTCTATCATGAGCAGTGATGGGGTAGTGGAGGAATGGAGTCTCCTGAAGGAGCTTTTGTCAAAAAACATAGTTAATTATTAGCACATTTTTACTTGTATACAGGGGAAACCAATAGTAGATTGAGCACAAAAAGGATTCTTAGAAGAGAAGAAGGGAAGAGGAAAGAACCAAAGACTGCAGACATTTTGAAAACATAAACAATACCAATAAATGGACAGTTGTCAAAAAGGCCAGTCAGGGTATTCTCCCTTTAGACAGCTGGATAATCACCTGGGACAATAGTTTTCAGTTGTTTATGGATTCTCCAAAAGACTTTACGTTTTAACCGTGACATATCTGTGGCAAGCTGTCTCCAGCAGTGCCCTTTGTTAACATCTCGGTATATCCAAGTCTGTACCATTTCCCTTACCAGAATTTCTCATTCCCACCTCAAGTCTGGTGTATTGAGTTAGTGGTGTTGTATTACACAAAGAAATTTGGAATTTTTTCATAGACCAGAATTTACCTGAGAGATACGTTGGAATTTGGGATTGCTTGGTCTCAGCTTCAGTTTATGGTTAACTTCAAGCTTTGCAAAGCTTTAGGAGAGGGGAGTGAGTGGCTCTTTGCAGGGATTCCCTAAGAGATGAACACCAGTATCAAAATCCATTTTGTCAATATACAGATGTCTCGGGTGACATCTGTGTGATGTGCAATATCCTTCGTCAGTGTCATCTAATTAAGGAACAAAGAAGATGTTAAGTGAGGGATGATCAGTAGTAACAAGTAAGAAGATGACCCAGATGCATGAATACTAGATGATAGCTGATTCCTAGAATTAAGAAAATCCTTAGAAATTTTGTTCCACCTACAAATGTGAATATAATAGGGTACTTAATCTGATTTTCCATAGGATGAACTGATTTGCAGCTGATAAAAAAACTATTCTTCATAAGAAAAAACTCTTATTATGTAGTCTAGCAGAATTGTGAATGTGAGGCTTGAAGATATAACTTAATTTGATGGACATCATTTTTTTAATATAGAGATTTTATAATATATTTGGAAAAAAGTTTTCATGCTTTTTTTATGATGTAGCCATTCACATTTATAAGGTAAATACATAGTTTGTGAACTTACATATATAGACACTATTTTATTTAATAGAGAAGTTGGGATTTTTTAAAATATATATATATATATATATATATATATATATATATATATATATATATATATATAACCAGACAGTTTTGGGTAGCTGATTTATCTCACAGTATCCAGTAAGTTTTTTTGCTCTAATAGGATTCCTCTAGAACACGTAGTCACTTTGTTTTAGTTGCACTGATTTCCTTATTTTTCCTACTTGTATCACAGATTTCCGGCCTACTTTATTGTTGTATTCCCCCTTCTTACAGTGTTATTCTCCATACTCTCTTCTTTCCTCTTGAAATGTTTTTTTTTAATTTCACAAATAATATGTGAGTTTTTGGCTTTAGGAATTGGTGACATTCAGAGATGTGGCCATAGACTTCTCTCAGGAGGAGTGGGAGTGCCTGGACCCTGCTCAGAAGGATCTATATGTGGATGTAATGTTGGAGAACTACAGCAACTTGGTCTCACTGGGTAAGGTCTTCTGCCTGAAATAATTTATAATCTGTGGTATGAAATATGAGCTTTCTGCATTAGGAATTTCAGGGCTGTCTTTCAAGAAACACCTTCCTTTGACTTTCCTTTCATTACCTACTTCTCTTTTTTAATGATCAAGGGGCTGGATTTGGAGCACAGGACATTTATTTAATAACTATTGTAAAAATAAAAGCCAGGTTTCATACTGTGTTTTGCTTCACAATTTCTATAGATGCTCTGTGTCCTTGCTATCCAAAGTGTGGTTCTTTTCTTCAAGGAACCATAAGAAATCCATAACAGAGTAATAGAGTTATTGAAGGAGAGAGTACTAAGAAATTAGAGAGGTAGTTAGGCAGGGGATAGATGATAGACGTCTTATAGTAGGTTTTGGGGAGAAATATGGATTTTTTTTCCCCTCAGTGATTAGAAACCATGTTTTGGTTAATGTGTGTGTGTAAGTTTTTTTTTTTTTTTTTTTTTAACTTTTATTGTTAAGTATTAACCAAAAACCTAACATCACTTTATGGGGCTTGTAAGAAAACAGCATCTCAGGTTCTTCTCCAGCACTACTGAACAGACTCTTCATTTACATAAAATCCTCAGGTGATTCTTAAGCACATTATAGTGAGAAGCACTGTTCTATGTTATTTTCTGACCCACAATATACGGGCAGAACAGCCAGAAATGGCATCCTGATATGTTCTGATTTTCCAAAAAGCCTGGATTGAATGAACAGAATTAATTTATTACTAAAGTGAGCGCATTTCATTATTTACAGCAAATTTGAAGTAGGAAGTCTGTGAACTTTGGCATTTAACATTGAGTAATTAACCTGAAACTGTCTTATGAAACTTCTTGTTTTCCTCTTAGCAACAGCAATGATAATAGTAGTAATTAATATTGTGCTTCCTATATACCAGGCTCTGTTCTAACCACTGAAAATATATTAACTTATTTAACCTTTATACCTTATTAGGTAGGTACTATTTTATCCCCTTTCTACAGATGAAAATACTGAGGCATATAAAGTTTAAGTGACTTCCCAAGGTCACATAGCTGGTGGAAAGCAGTGGCAGGAATTGAACCTAGGAATTCTGGTTCCAGAGTCCATATTCTCAACCACTATGTTCCATTTGCTCTCAAGAGATGGAGCTTGAATGAGTTTAAAACAAGATTGCCTTCCTTCCTGTGGGATCTCATAGTCTTCAGTTCCATCATCCTTCTCTGAAGTCTTTCTTTTCCCTCAGGAATATTATTTTTACCTTTAGTTTATTGTAAATTAAATCAACACTGAATCAAAATGTTTTGAGTTTATAATTAAAAAAATATTTTCTACACCATTTGGTATTTCTTGTAAAGCAGGCACTCCATTTCTAAGCCAGATATGACTACCTTTTTGCAGCAAGTGGAAGAGCCCTGGATGGTTGTGAGGGAAGGGAAAGAAATTGGAACCTGAATAGGGTAAGACTAGGCAAAGGCAGGGGAAACCACCATTGCAGGGAACAGCCTCAGAGGTGACAAGAGGTGTAGGAGGAACACATGGGGACCAAGGCTGGGGGTGGAACAGTTGCTGAGAGCTGAAGTCCTGTGTTTTAGTTTATAAGCTGCCAGAATACAATATACCAGAAATGGAAAGGCTTTTAAAAAGGGAATATAATAAGTTGTAAGTTTACAGTCCTAAGACCATGAAAATGTCCAAATTAAGACATCCAGAGAAAGATACCTTAATTCCAAAGAAAGGGCCAATGAAGTTCAGGGTTTCTCTGTCAGCTGGAAAGGCACATTGTGATGTTTGCTAGCTTTCTTTTGAGGGTTCTTCAGTAACTTTCCTGGGGGCATTTTTTTTTATGCATCTCCAGAGGTGTCTGACTGTGTAGGCTCTGTCTGTTTTAAAACTTTTTCCAAAATGGCTCCCTTTTAAAGAACTCCAGTAAGCAACCCACTTTGAGTGCGTGGAGGCACATCTCCATGGAAACCATCTAATCAAAATTTACCACCCACAATTGAGTGGGTCACATCTCCATGGAAACAATCAAACAGATCCTACTCAGCAATATTGAATGAGAACTAAAGAACTTGGCTCTTCTGGGATATACAACATAGTCAAATGGGCACAGCCTGAGACCTGGGAGGAAATGGTGATAACCAGTTTGAACTATCAAAGGAACTTCATGTTGAACGCGTTTACCTTTCTCCTTATTTTTCTTCCTATATTTCCCTCACATTTCAGTAGATGTTCTCTTTCTTCTCCAGTGCAACTATTTTACCTGTATTTAACTGATTTTTACCTATTGTTTCGCAGAAAGACAGACAGACTGACACAAAACACCACAAGTATTCACATTCATTCGTATATTCTGCAAATGTTTATCAAGTGCCTACTCAATAAGAAGCACTATGCTGGATGCTAACAATACAGTCATGAACAAGATAGCTAATTTATCCATTCTTGTGGAGTTTATATTTTCATAGGGAGAAACATAAAATAAATGAATAAATAAATGGATAAATAATACTACAAATGAAACAGGTTTTGCAAGAAAAATAAGTGCATAAAAGAGTAGAAAAAGATGTAAGTTGACAGAGCTAATTTAGATAAGATGGTCAGGGAAGGCTTTCTTGAACAGAGACATAGAACCTGGGATCAAGTTGATGAATACCTGGGGGAATAGTACATCAGTCACAGTGAAGAGCAAATGCAAAGGCCCTGTGGTTGGAAAGGTGCTTTTTTTGGGAGGAACTGTAAGAAGGCCAGGGCAGAATTAAGTAAAGGAGAATGTACTAAGAAATTAGGTCAGGGATATAGGAAAGCGCTAGATATATACAGTTGTGATTTTTTATTTGTTTATGTTTTGAATTTGGATTGTTTAGTCGGAAAGAGTTCATAAGCCTTTCATATCTTTGATGCTTTTGAAGATTACAAACCATTTATTTTGTACAATGTCCCTCAAGTTGGGTTTGTATGCTATTTCCTCATATTAGCTTTAGGTTATGGCTCTTTGGCAGGAATATCACAGAATTGATGCTATTTTCTCCTTGCAGTCTGTCAGGTGGTGCAAGTGATTTCTGTCATTCATGATGATGCACACTTTGATCACTACATTGTGATGTTGACTGTCAGGCTTCCTCACTGTAAAATTTTTCTTTTTTCCTTTAATAGGTATTTTATGGGGGGGAGCTTTTAGACTATGAAATACCCCCTTCCTCTTCAAACTTTCCATTTATTCATATGTTGAATTTCTGTTGAATGGGTTGTAATTTGTTTTCTTCTTATTTATTTTGATGCTTGAGATATTTTTATGTCCCCAATTTTACCTTCATGATGACTTCTATGTTCTTATGGCATGTCCTTATCTGTTTTTGAGTACCTTGTTTTCTGATAAGATACTCCATGCACATCTTGTAGTTTCTTTACTCTAGTTCTAAAATTACCTGCTTCTCAAAGGTTCCTTGATTCCTTTTAGTGGACAATGGTAGTTAGAAGCCAAGATTTAAATACTAGATTTCTCATTACTGCTAGGGTGGGATTGCTGTCTTAGTGGACAGAACTAGGGAATATCCATATATACATACATGCACACACATTTGTATATGTGTGTGTGTTTATATTTATATAATTTTATATTTGTATATATTGAAAACCATGAGTTCATACTGATCCCTCCAATTCCAATCCAGTACTGCTGGTTACGTATCATTTTATTCACTTTCTGTGTTTCTACCTTCCTTCTCTAACAGTGAAAAATCTGGCTTCCACTATCTTTAAAATATTTACTTATTTGATCAATCTTGTTATGAATAACCAATCTCATATCACCAACGCTACCACCTTGATGATGTCATTGCCTTCCTCATCCCATTTGGGCTATGTCATCTGTGCCAAGAAGTCACTCACACACAGACACCCGTCCTAACAAACTGTGTTCTGATTCCCTACATGGAGCAGCCCTTTTGCTTGGACTCTCTTTGCCCTGCTTGACATTGAATACTCTGCTTGAACTTCCATACTCTCTCATATTGTCCTATGAATGACTACCTTCATCTGCTTCATCTAATAGCTGAAGTATTTGGTAGGGAAGGTGGGCTGCTCATTCTGTTAATGGTGTCTTACGATGAACAGAGTATATAAGTCCAACTTATGATTTTTTCCTTTTTTTGTGATTTCTTCTTTGATCCATCGGTTATTTGAAATGTTTTGTTTAATTCCCTCAAATGTGGAGATTTTCTAAATAGCCTTTTCTTCTTGATGTCTAATATAATTATATCATTATCAAGTAACATCTGCATGATTTTAGTCTTTTGAAATTTAGTGAGACTGTTTTATGCCCTGGTATATGGTCATATGTTCTAACTTCGTGAACGTTACATATACACTTGAGAAGAATGTGCATTCTGCATTTGTTGGATATAGTGTTCAATAAATATAAATTCAATCAGGTTGGTGGATAGTGTTAAAATCTTCAATATTCCTACTGTTTTTTTTGCTACTTCATCCTATGTGTTTTTTCTTGTTCTTTTATTGCTGAGAGGAGGCTATAGTTTCCACCTATGTTTATGGATGTCTTTTTCTGCCTTTAGGGCTAACAGTTTTTGCTTCATATATTTTGAAGCCTACTATTGGATACATATACACTGGGAATCATTATGCTTTCTTGATGAATCGATCCTTATCATCATGAAATGTCTCTGCTTATGTCTGGTAATATTCCTTGACTCGAAGTCTACACTGAAGTCTATATTGATTTGGATATCAATATAGCCATACCAGTTTACAAGATAAGTCTTTGTTCATTCTTTTACTTTCAACCTATCCATGTCTTTATATTTAAAATGCAGCTCTTCATCTAGCAAATAGTTAGATTGTGGTTTTATCCAGTATGACAACTTCTGCTTTGTAGTTGGAGGGTTGGCATATACATTTAATGTAAATGTTGATATGGTTGGGTTTAGGTCTAGTGTCTTGCTATTTGTTTTTTATTTGTCCTACCAGTTCTTTTGTTCGTTTTTTCCTACCTTTTTTTGGATTAATTAATTATTTTTCAGTATTCCATTTATCTGTTACCTTTTTAGTTATGTTTCACTCTATTACTAGTGGTTACATTTAGGATTAAAATGTGCATCCTTAATTTATCACAGCCTACTTAACATTAATATCATATTACTTTATTGTACAGTATAAAAATTTTACTACTCTATAAACTCCAATTAACTGCCTCCTGACCTTTATGTTATTTTGTCATGTATTTTACTTTTACATATGTTATAAACCCCATAAAAATTACTATTTTTGCTTTAAAGAGTAAGTTGTTTATTTAAATAGGAAAAAAAGGTACTTTTATCCTCCTATTCATCATTTCTTGTGTTTTTTCTTCCTTCTCATTGATCTGAGACCATTCAACCTGAAGAACTTTAGCATTTCTTATATGATAGTGCTGCTGGTTTTTCTGAAAATACCTTTATTTCACCTTTATTTTTGAAGGATATTTTCATTGAATATGGAATTCCAAGTTGATAGTTTTTCCTTTCTTTTCTGTGAACTTTTAAGAAGTTATTCCATTGTCTTCTGACCTTGTTTGTGTATGATGATATGACAGCTATCATTCTTACCAATCATTTTATGTATTCCTTATTCTCTTACTGTTTTTAAGTTTTTCTCTCTATTTTTTGGTCTGTAACAGTATGATTACAGATATGGTATTCCTTATATTTGTCATTCTTGAGGTTCTCTGACCTTCTTTTGATCTGTGTATTGATGTCTTTCATCAAATTTTGGGAAATTTCAGCCATCATGTTTTCATATACTTTTTTCTGCTTTTTCTTTCTCTCTTCTCCTTCTGAGACTCAAGCTACAGGTATATTAGATCACTTAATATTGTCTTATAAATCACTGAGGTGCTTTTCATATTTTCATTTCAAACTTTTTTCTCTTTTGTACTTCAATTTGGATAATGTCTGTTGACCTGTCTTCAAGTCACTGATTTTTTTCCCCCATAGTATCCAATTGCTGTTAAACCCATCCAGTGAAAGTTTCATTCCATATACTACATTTTCAGTTCCAGATTTACATTTGATCCTATGGGTCTGTTTCTATTTATTATATTTTCTGCTGGTCATGTGTCAAATTTTCCTGCTTCTTTGCCAGTCCAGTAATATTCTGTTATATACTAGACATTATAGATGGTATATTATAGTGACTTGGGAATTTAACTATCTTCCTAACCATTGAAAATTGTTCCAGGTAAATAAATTACTGACAGATCACAGTGATCTTTCTGAGGACTGATTTTTGGGCTTTTTGAGGGCAGATTTTTTTTGGTTTTGTCCTTAGGTTTTGATATAGCACTTATTCTAGGGCAGCAATTCTTAGAGTGTTATATGAACATCCTTAGGGGTCCCCAAGATCCTTTTAATGGTTCCATAAGATAAATGTATTCTCATAACAATACTAAGATGTTATCTGCCATTTTCACTATGGCGACATTTTCACTCATGGAACAAAAGCAGCGGTAGGTAAGCCTTCTCTTTGTTTTAGTATGAATCAAGGCAGAGTAACTAAACTTTACAAGTATTTATTGCATTCTTTACTGCCACAAACTTGCAGTAAGAAAAATGCTGGTTTCATTCAAGAATGTCTTGAGGCAGCAGTACAAGGTATACATTTTGTTAACTCTTCACCCTTGAGTATACTTTTTAAAAATATTTTGTGTGATGAAATGGGAAGTATGCATTAACCTCTTTTGCTATATACCAGTTTGATGGTTGTCTTGAGGGAAACCACTTGTGCAGTTGTTTCAGTTGTGAGTAAATCAAGCTGCTTTTTTCACTGGACTTCATTTTTTTGCTTGAAAAAATGAGTTATAGGCAAACAGTCATTACTCAGACTTGAGGAGTTGGTATGACATTTTCTCACAAGTGAGCCTATCAGTTCAAAAAGAACCACTGACTGTATTTGCTGCCAATGATATAATTCAAACTTCCAAGTAAAAATTAGGATTTTGGAAAACATATCCACCATCATGAGCTTTATAGCTTCCCAATACATAAAGATTTTTATGATGAGATAGATGATTATATTAACAAGTGTGATTTTTTTGATGTTGTATAATTACTTACTGAAATATATCAACATTTCAAAAATCTGCCTAACTCTGTGTATCAGTATTTTCCAGAGAGCCAATGCATGGTGTTATAAAATTACGCAAGGGAAAAGGATCCCATCCAAAATGTGAGAGTAATCAATGAATTATAATGTAATTCTACATTTTTTTAAGAAACTATTATTCCTCAAGTTTTTTTGTAGTATTGAAAGAAAATATCCAAATTATCTGAACAGGTTGGTAAAATACTCTGCCGTTTTTCCAACCACATGTCTGTGGGAAGTGATGGTTACTGTAATTTAGGCCTTGTGACTAATTATACTTGACTAAAATTGCTTCCCATAGTCACATCTATAGCGCTCATCCGCCATTTAATAGCTCAATGAAAGTATGATACATGTGAAAAATAATAAATCTATATGTTTGGTATTGCAAATATCATGAGCAAGCAAAGGATTCACCAATAGTGTGTGTTTTAGGGGAGTGGTAGTGGTGGTGCATGGTCTGGAAATTGAACCAGGTCTCCCACATGGAAGGCCAGCATTCTACCACTGACCTACCTGTGTACGCACCAATAGTGTTTTAAGAATATATTTAAGTGTTTGAGAACTGCTGCCCAGGGTGTGGTTTTTACTTCCAGCATATGGACTTCATGAAGTCTCAGCTGAATATTGAGGTGTTTGTTGAGGTCTTTTCCACTCTGGCTGGGTTGGCACTCCAAAGTACAACTTCTAGAATATCAGATCAGTACCCCAGCTGCCTTATGGAGGTTCACATGCTGGATGCACAGCTTAATAATTGGTTATAGACCCATGGGGGATTCCCTATGTACATTTCTGGGGCTCCATTGTGTGAATTTTCCTCTACTATACCCTGATCCACAAGTTCCAGCCACCTTTGCAGCCCTAAACTCAGATCTCTTTTTCCTTTGCCCAGTGAGATCACTGCTTTCTATTTGAACTTTGTTTTCCTTTATCTTGATTTGGAGGATGCACCAAGGTAAACAATAGAATGAATATGAAATTCATCTGATATGTTTCTCTTTTCTTCTCTAAATGTTTTTAATCTTTGTCTGATGTCCAATTTTAGGGTTTTATAGTTGTTTACAGCGAGAGAGTAAATTTATCCTTCATGGCTGGGATGGGATATATCTTACGTTCATTTTGAAGAATATTTTTGTTATATATAGAATTCTAGGTTGAAACCTTATTTTCTTTCAGTCCTTAAAGATGTCATTCCTGTGTCTAGTGGCTTCCATGGTTTCTGACTTGAAGTCAGCCATGATTGTTATTATTCCCTTGAATTTAATATGGGTTTTCTCTGAATACTTTTACTATTTTCTCTTGTCTTTGGTTTTCAACTGTTTGACTATGATGTGCTAAGAATTGCTTTTCTTTATATTTATCCTGCTTGCAGATTGTTGGAAAACAAAACAAAACAAAAAAGAACAATGAGGACATTTCTTTAGTTCTCAATAGTTTTTTTAGTTTTAAATAAAAATTTTAGTTCTTATTGAAATTTGTAAAAATCTTGCCCTGTTTTAAAAATAATTTAGATATGTGATAAGAAAAAAGCATGAAAATTAGGCTCTTAAAAATTGAAAGTATAGAGTTGTAGCAAAATTACGCTTTTGTTTTCTGTGTATAAAGGATGATACTTTAATTGTAGAGTCCATTACGTTCAGTAACATGATATAAATATAAGGTGTAGAAAGTGGCTCAGAATGACATCCTGATGAAATCAGCAATGTTGGAGTGCCAGTTTGAGAGTTTTATGTACCTCAGAAAAGCTATTTTTAATCCTGATCCAATCTTGCAGGAGCAGCCATTTCTTTTAATCCTGATTCAACACTGTGGGTTGGAAATTTTTGATTAGATTATCTCCAAGGAGATGTGATGTGCCCAAGTATGGGAATGACCTTTTGATTAGATGGAGATGTGACTCCACCCATTTCAGGTGGGTCTTTATTAGTTTACTGGAATCCTTTAAAAGAGGAAACATTTTGGAGAGAGTCAGAGCTGACACAAATGACAGAGCTAACAGAAAGTTCAGAGCAAAGCTAATATAGATGCCAATACTTGGAGAACAGAGACATGGATGTTTGGAGGTGTTTGGAGCCCAGCAGATGTTGCCATGAGATGTTAAGCAAGCCAGAACCTGGAGAGACCCAAGGGAAGCCAAGAGATGGAAGCCATCCATGAAGAAGCAAAGTTAGAAATCCCCATAGGAATAGAGGGTAAAAACAACAGAGCCCAGGAACAAGGGACCAGCAAAGGCCCAGCATACCTTCCAGCTGACAGTGGTGTTCCTGACCCATCGGCCTTCCTTGAATTAAGGTATCTTTCCTTGTTCAACAAGGAAACAAACTAAGGTATTGAACTTTCCTTGTTCAATAAGGAAACAAACTAAGGTATGTTTCCTTAGTTTGAACGCTTTATAGACTAGAACTGTAAACTTTTGACTTATTAAATTCCCATTTTTAAAAATCATTCCAGTTCTAGTATATCACATTCTGGCAGCTTCCAAACCAACAAATTTGGTACCAAGAGTGGGATGCTGCTGCGGATTGCAAATACCAAATATATTGGAATGCTTTTTTAAATGGATCAGAGGAAAATTCTGGAAGAGTTGTGAGGATCTTGATAGAGAAGGCCTAGAATGCTTTGAAGAGACTATTGGTAGAAATGTGGACTCTAAAGATACCTCTGATGAGGCTTTAGACAGAAATGAGGCATGTGTTATTACAAACTGGAAGGAAGGCAATCCTTGTTTTAAAGTGGCAGAGAATCTTGCAAAATTGTGTACTGCTATTGGATGGAATTTAGAAATTAAAGGTGACAACCCAGGATACTTAGCTGAGGAAATTTCCAAACTAAATGTGGAAAGTGCAGTCTGTCTGCTCCTTGCAGCTATGGTAAAATACAAGAGGGAAGAGGTTATTTGAGAACTGAACTCTTGAGTACAAAAAAAAGGGAATTGGTGTTCTGAAATATTCTGGGCTACCATAAAGTGAATAGAGCCCTGGTGAGGATTTATCTAAATATGGAAGTAGTCAGCCATTACAGGACAAGTAAGGATTAGAGATGGAATTATTCAGAAAAGATTTGCCGAAAGTCCTTTTGTCTGATGGGCATGATTCCAGTGTACTGCAAGAAAACCTACAAAAGTGTTGTGAGATCCGTATAGATGGAACCACTGCAAGTCTGGACTAAAACAGACAGGAAAGGGACAAATTGAAGGAAAAATAATTTCAGGTAGAACCATGGAAGCCAAGGTCTAAAGCTCAGAAACCTTGAGCTAGGATAGTGGACCTACCCATGTACTTGGAGAGGGTGAGTTTGCCATGAAGGCAGAGGGTGGGCCTTACACCTTACTGTTCTGTTGGGGAAGAATTGTGCCCCAGGCTTTGGAGAGGGTGGAGCACATTGGGAATTGGAGAGAGCCTGGCTGCCACCACATTGTTCTGGAAAAATTGTGCCCTGGGTATGGCAGAGAGCCTCGGTGCAGCCTGATGTTGGAAAGGGTGGAACCTAGAAAAAGATGATCTTTCCAGTGTACCCCAAGGTTGCATTTGGAGACAGCTGGGCTGCTGCGTAGGCCCTTGGAAAGAACAGGACTGCCACCTTCTGAAGTCTGAAGGATAAATGACTCTCAGACTTTGAAATCTAATGGAGTTTGCCCTGCAGATTTTCAAAACTGTCTGGGTCTAGTGACCCCTGTTTACTTTTTGATTTCTCCCTATAGCAATGGAAACTTGTACCTATGACTGTCCCTTCTTTGTATATTGGCAACAGATAATTTATTCTAAGTTTCATAGGAGCAGAGCCAGAGCAGAATTTTACTTTAGGACATACCATGCCTGTAGCTGACTTTGATGAGATTTTATATTGTTTCTGACTCTGTATTATATTTGTATTGTTACTGAAATTGTTGAAGACTTTGTGATATTGTGATGGAATGAATGTATTTTGTATATGGAAAAAATGTGTCTTTTTGGGGGGTCCAGAGCATGGAATGTGACAGTTTTAAAGTATTATGTATCCCATAAAAACCATGTTCTAATCCTGAACCAATCTAGCAGGGAGACTTTTGATTAGATTATCTCCACGGAAATGTGATGCACCCACGTGTGGGTGTGACCTTTTGATTATATGGAGGTTTGACTCCACCCATTCCAGGTGGGTCTTGATTAGTTTACTGGAATCCTTTAAATGTAGAAAGATTTTGGAGAGTTAGAAATGACAGAAGCCTCAGAGCCAACAGAAACTTCACAGCAGGAGCTAACACAGATGCAGACACATAGAGAACAGAGACATGGATGTTTGGAGATGCTTGGAGCCCAGCAAATGTCACCATGAGATGTTAAGCAAGCCAAACCCTGGAGAGAGCCAAGAAATGAAAGCCAACCCTGGAGAAGGAAAGCGAGGAACCCCAACAGGAACAGAGGCTGAAAGCAGCAGAGCCCAGGAGCAAAAGACAAATAAAGGACCAATGTGCCTTCCCAGACAGAGGTGTTCCTGACCTATTGGCTTTCCATGAATTAAGGTATCTTTCCTTGGATGCCTTAGTTTGAACACTTTTATAAACTTAGACCTGTAAACATTGTAACTTATTAAATTCCTTTTATAAAAGCCATTCCAATTTGGGTATGTATATTGTATTCTGACAGCTTGCAAACTAGGACAGTTTTCCTTGCAGGTAAGCCAATTAGAAGATGGCATCTCCCAAAAAATCATATACTAATAACCAAACAGACAATATATTAATGGTTTCAAAATTTGGATAAGAAACTGGAGTTAAAGACTTATAAGAGTCTTTTGAATAGACGTTTGAAAACAAGCCATGTTAGAATGTTTTTTTAATCCCAATTCAATACTTAGAAAAACTAGGTTAGACAAATGAAATCAGCAGTAGCTCATTAAGAAAGCAGATTTAAAAAAAAAAATTTTTATTGATACAACAATGTACAAGCACATACATTCTTTTTTTTATTGCTCAGATGCAGCTTCATTCAGTGTTTTAACATAATTACATTACAATTAGGTAGTATTGTGCTGTCCATTTTTGAGTTTTTGTATCCAGTCCTGTTGCACAGTCTGTATCCCTTCAGCTCCAATTACCCATTATCTTACCCTATTTCTAACTCCTGATGGTGTCTGTCACCAATGACATATTCCAAGTTTATTCTCTAATGTCGGTTCACATCAGTGGAACCATACAGTATTTGTCCTTTAGTTTTTGGCTAGTCTCACTCAGCATAATGTTCTCTAGGTCCATCCATGTTATTACATGCTTCATAAGTTTATTCTGTCTTAAAGCTGCATAATATTCCATCGTATGTATATACCACAGTTTGTTTAGCCACTCGTCTGTTGATGGACATTTTGGCTGTTTCCATCTCTTTGCAATTGTAAATAATGCTGCTATAAACATTGGTGTGCAAATGTCCGTTTGTGTCTTTGCCCTTAAGTCCTTTGAGTAGATACCTAGCAATGGTATTGCTGGGTCTTATGGCAATTCTATATTCAGTTTTTTGAGGAACCACCAAACTGCCTTCCACAGTGGTTGCACCATTTGACATTCCCACCAACAGTGGATAAGTGTGCCTCTTTCTCCGCATCCTCTCCAGTACTTGTCATTTTTTGTTTTGTTGATAATGGCCATTCTGGTGGGTGTGAGATGATATCTCATTGTGGTTTTGATTTGCATTTCTCTAATGGCCAGGGACATTGAGCATCTCTTCATGTGCCTTTTGGCCATTTGTATTTCCTCTTCTGAGAGGTGTCTGTTCAAGTCTTTTTCCCATTTTGTAATTGGGTTGGCTGTCTTTTTGTTGTTGAGTTGAACAATCTCTTTATAAATTCTGGATACTAGACCTTTATCTGATATGTTGTTTCCAAATATTGTCTCCCATTGTGTAGGCTGTCTTTCTACTGTCTTGATGAAGTTCTTTGATGCACAAAAGTGTTTAATTTTGAGGAGCTCCCATTTATTTATTTATTTCTTCAGTGCTCTTGCTTTAGGTTTAAGGTCCATAAAACCGCCTCCAATTCTAAGATTCATAAGATATCTCCCTACATTTTCCAGCACATACATTCTTAACATACAAACATTCCATATATACTGTACAATCAGTGGCTCACAATATCATCGTATAGTTGTGTATTCATCACCATGATAATTTTTTAGAACAGTTACATCACTGCAGAAAAAGGAAAAACTCATACATACCATACCCCTTACCCCTCCCTCTCATTTATCCTATATATTTTTAGTTTTAACATTTGTTCCCCCTATTATTTATTTATTTTTAATCTTTATGTTTTAGTCATCTATCCATACCGTAGATAAAGGAAACATGCAACACAAGGTTTTCACAATCACACAGTTACATTACGAAAGCTGTATCATTATATAATCATCTTCAAGAAACATGGCTACTGGAACACAGCTGTACAGGTTAAGGCATTTCCCTCTAATCTAATACACCTTAATCTAAAAATGGGATATCTATATAATGCGTAAGAATAACCTCCAGGATAACCTCTCGATTCTATTTGAAATCTCTCAGCCACTGATACTTGATTTTGTCTCACTTTTCTCTTTCCCCTTTTGGTCGAGAAGTTTTTCTCAATCCCTCGATGTTGAGTCCCAGCTAATCCTAGGATTTCTGTCCCACATTGCCAGGGAGATTTATACCCCTGAGAGTCATGTCCTATGTAGAGACGGAGAAGGCAGTGAGTTTGCTTGCCATGTTGGCTGATAGAGAAATAGGCCACATCTGAGCAATGAAAGAGGTTCTCTGGGGATGACTCTTAAACCTAATTTTATGTAGGCTTAGTCTATCCTTTGTGGGGATAAGTTTCATATGATTAAACCCCAAGATTGAGGGCTTGGCCTATTGATTTGGTTGTCCCCACTGCTTGCGAGAATATGAGGAGTTCTCCAAATGAGGTAGTTGAATTTCCCCCCTTTCTCGCCATTCTCCATGGGGACTTTGCAAATAGAAAGTAGATTTTCTTGCCATTAAGAGATATATAGCATGGAACATTGGATGAGCATACCTGGGCACATAAGGGCTCTATTGGTGGAACTCACATTTTAATTTGAGGAACCATCAAAATGGGAAGGTGAACTACTTGTTATGTTGCTCTCCATGGGAATCCTCCAGAAAACTGACATATCAGTTCATTAAGATCACAGCAACTTTAAGATCAAAGCTGAGTTTATCATTTGACAGGAAAGGGAGAGCCTTGATGCTTAGGAGTAAGTTCAGTAAATCTTCTAAACCAATTCACTATTTTAGCTTCCTGCCTGCTAAAGCAAATACCATGCAGTACTTTGGTTTAAACAACAGGAATATATTGGCTCGTGGTTTTGAGGCTAGAAGAAGTCCAGAATTAAGGTATCAGCCAGGTGATGCTTTCTTCCAAAAGTTTGGCATTCTGGGATTGACAGCTAGCAATCCTTGGTGTTTGGCTTTCCTATTACATGGCAGTGCAGCATCGCAGCCTCTCTTGGGTTTTCCTTTCTCTTCTGGGTTCCGTTGACTTCTAGCTTCTGACTGTTCCTGTGTGGTTTTTGCTGTCTCTGTTGTCTACCCTATAAGGCCTTCAGTAGTAAGAGAAAGACCCATCTTGATTCATTTGGGCCTCACCTTAACTGAAGTAACTTCACCGAAATGTCCTATTTACAGGAGGTCACACCCATAGGAATGGATTAAGTTTAAGAATATGTTTTTCTGGGGTATATAGCCCCAAGCCACCACAACTACTAATTAGTATTGTTTTTAATTTGTCTTTTATTCCTATGGTAAAGAAAATAAAATATGTGGTTTTCTTGTTTTCTTTCAGATTTGGAGTCAACATATGAGACCAAAGATGTATTTTCAGAAAATGACATTTTTGAAGTAAATCCTTCCCAATGGGAGATAAAGGAAAAAAGTAAAACCCTTGGCCCTGAGGCATCCATTTTCAGTAATGATTGGAACTGCAAAAGTACATTTGAGCAACTACAGGGACATGAAGAGGGATATTTCAGTCAAATGATAATCAGCTATGAAAACATGCCCACTTACAGTAAAAGTAAATCTCTTACTCCAAATCAAAGCATTCATCATAATGATAAACTTTATATTTACAGAGAACGTGAGAAGACCTTTAGGTATAACCCAAAACTTGTTCGACGTGAGAGAACTCGTGCTCCTGAAAAACCCTTTGAATGTACAGAATGTGGTAAAGCCTTTTTTAGTGCTTATCAACTTACTGTGCATCAGAGATTTCATACTGGTGAGAAACCTTATAAATGTAAGGAATGTGGGAAGACGTTTAGTTGGGGATCAAGCCTTGTTAAACATGAGAGACTTCATACTGGTGAGAAGCCCTATGAATGTATAGAATGTGGGAAGGCCTTTAGTCGTGGCTATCAACTTACTCAACATCAAAAAATTCATATTGGTGTGAAATCTTATGAGTGTAAGAAATGTGGGAAGGCCTTTTTCTGGGGCTCAAGCCTTGTTAAACATGAGATAATTCATAGTGGTGAGAAACCTTATGAATGTAAAGAATGCGGAAAAGCCTTCAGTCGTGGCTATCAACTTACTCAGCATCAGAAAATTCATACTGGCAAGAAACCTTATGAATGTAAAATATGTGGAAAGGCTTTTTGTTGGGGCTATCAACTTACTCGACATCAGGTATTTCATACTGGTGAGAAACCCTACAAATGTAAGGAATGTGGGAAGTCCTTTAACTGTGGCTCAAGTCTTGTTCAACATGAAAGAATTCATACTGGTGAGAAACCCTATGGATGTAAGGAATGTGGGAAGGCCTTTAGTCGTGGCTATCACCTTACTCAACATCAGAAAATTCATACTGGTGAGAAGCCTTTCGAATGTAAGGAATGTGGGAAGGCCTTTAGTTGGGGTTCAAGCCTTGTTAAACATGAGAGAATCCATACTGGTGAGAAATCCTATGAGTGTAAGGAATGTGGAAAGGCTTTTTGTAGTGGTTATCAACTTACTCGACATCAGATATTTCATACTGGTGAGAAACCCTATGAATGTAGGGAATGTGGAAAGGCCTTTAATTGTGGCTCAAGTCTTGTTCAACATGAGAGAATCCATACTGGTGAGAAACCTTATGAATGTAAGGAATGTGGGAAAGCCTTTAGTCGTGGCTATCACCTAACTCAACATCAGAAAATTCATACTGGTGAGAAACCTTTTAAATGTAAAGAATGTGGGAAAGCCTTTAGTTGGGGTTCAAGCCTTGTTAAACATGAAAGAGTCCATACTGGTGAGAAATCCTATGCATGTAAAGAATGTGGGAAGGCCTTTGGTAGTTGCTATCAACTTAGTGTTCACCAGAGATTTCATACTGGTGAGAAACCTTATCAATGTAAGGAATGTGGAAAGGCCTTTACCCGTGGCTCAAGTCTTGTTCAACATGAGAGAATTCATAGGAGTGACAGGCCATATGAATATAAAGAATGTGAGGAAGACTTTATATGGACAACTTACTCAAATGAGAGAATTCATACTGGTGAATCCTTAGGAATTTAAGAGGTGAAATAATTTTTGTGTATGAACAAATTAATCAATATGAGGAGAGGTCTGATTCTTGAGAAATCCTATGAATTTAAGGAATGTGCAAAAGCCTTTCTTGTTTACAGACAACTTATTCAATATCAGCAAGTTCATGCTAGTGAGAAATCTTTGGAACATAAGGACTATGAAAACTTCTATATGATCTTAGTGAACTTCAGTTTATATTGATATGAAACTCTTAAATGTAAGGAATGTGGGGAGATCTTTATTCTTGGCATAAAGCCTGTTCAGCATCAGAGAATTCATAGTTCTAAGAAATGTTTTAAATGGAAGGAATCTGGGAGGGACCTAAACTTAATTCAGTTACTTCTGCACACTGGAGAATTCATTCTGCTATGAAATTCTGTGATTGTAAGGAATGTAGGAAGGCCTGTCTGTGTGATAGAGTCTTAGAATAAATCAGAGAAGTCATCCTAATGAAAAAACCTTTGGGTTAGGAATGTAGGAAGGCTTTTGGACCAATACTACTCAAGGTATTGTCCATAGACTGGTGCCAGTCCACAAACTGTTGTCCATCATAACATAAATAAAGAAATTAAAAATAAATATTTGGAAACTTCTGTAGCAATTTGATATTGTCACAACATTTTTTTATTCTACAAAAATGTAACTACATGGCTGGTAATTATAAAAAACAAATTGGTCCTTCAGAAATAATTTGAGAGACAACATTCACACTTTTAAAAGCATGAGAGAAATCACAATATGATTTAATTAGCATAAGAAATCCTTTATTTGTCACCTCTTTGATTAGAATAGCATAAGATAATTTATTTTAGATATGCTTATTAGTGAAGGCATAGAAGTCTTCCAATACTATTCAATCTTTGTTAAACTTCAGCAAATTCATTCTAGAGAATAACCCTTTTAAGATGACAAATGTAGGAAAACCTTTATCTATAGCATAAGTACATACTTATTGTTACCACACTTCTGTATTACCACTTCTGTGTTAGCCACTTCTGTATTACCTGTCAGATGTTGGGAAAAATGTCCCCTCTGGGCAACCTGTTTAAATGCTGAGAATGGTACCTATCTAATAGTGCTATGGTTTGGGTACATGTCAGAACCTTGGAAGAGTATCTGGTATATAACCTATATGCGATACATATTAGCTCTTGTTCTTATTAGTTTTATAATTAATATTACTACTAGGGGATTCTTAGGACAAAGAAGCCCATTTGTACTATTGAACTTAGAAAAGCTTCCCATAACTATGTATCCATTTGAGTTTCATATAGTTCATTCAAGATAAAATCTAGTAAATCATAAAGAACTTGAAAGATTTCTTTCAGAGCTCATCCCTTAAACTGTATCAGAATTTAAGGCTGAAAAAAACATTGTGGATTTAGGAAGTGTTAAGATGTTAGGAATATACCTATTGAAAAAGCAGGGAAAGTTTGTCCATAATAGATTCAGCAGACAGGTAGCTAATATTAAAATTTTTCAGCCCACATTTCAAGAAAGAGAAAAAAAGGAAAACTGAAAATTTTCAGACATTCAGGAAAATTTAAAGAATAGTATAATGAGCACCCATTATACCCATTTTGTCATATTTACTTTCTTAATATATGTATGTGTATGTATACTCATGTACACTTTGATTTGAGATGTAGAAACCATGATGATTTGTCTCTGAACACAGCTTGCATTGCTAAGAATAAAAACAGTCTTCTTAACTCTAATACCATGGTCAAACATAAGAAAATTAACAATAATCCTGTAACAGCCTTTCATATTCACTTTGATTTCCCAGTGCTCCCAAGAATTTATTATATTGTTTATTTTCTAACCAGCATCTAATCTAGATTCATGCATTGCATGTTCTTGTCATCTCTCAAGATTTTAGTCTTGAATAGACTTTTTGAAGAGTTAAGGAAAGCTGTTTTATAGAATGCCATACATTCTAGATTTGTTTCTTTTCTCATTGTGAAATTTAATTTGTGCTTCTGTCCTTCATATTTCTTGTAAAATGAAGTTAGAGCCAGAAGTTTAAATATTTTTGGCCAGAATACTTCATAGATGGTGATTTGTACTTCATATTGCAACACTTCAGAAATACTATGTGCTTTTCCCAGCTATCATTGGTGCTGTTTGATAAGTTGATTAAGATGGCGACTGTTAGAGTTCTCTGTTAGAAATATCCATTTTATTGCTATAATGTATAATTCATGAATCTTGGTCACTACTTTAAGAGATTTATAATTATATGTATGTACAAGTTCCGCTTTTTGTTTTGTTTTGTTTTGTTTTGGGCCTGGGCAGGCACCAGCAATCAAACCCCGGTCTCTGGGCATGGCAGGCGAGAGAACTCTGCCTGCTGAGCCACTGTGGCCCGCCCACAAGTTCTGAATTAAATAAAATGGAAACAATTATAGACGCTTAGAAAAGAATGATAATGAAATAATTGGGTATCAGAACTTGTAGGACATGACTGAAGCTCTACTCAGTAGAAAATAGTACTCTTTTATCCATCTTGGAGCAAACAAGATGGAAAGCCAGAACTATGTTTTGTTCACCACCTTTTCCCAACTGTCTGTATGGTACCTGTCACATTGGAAAGAGGAAACTATAATAATAACAATTTATAAGTTAATAATGCAGGAACAATATAATTAAAATTAGGGGTTGTGATTTGGAATTAAAACAGTGGTCTTTATCCAGTATTTTTCTGTGAAAAATTAACCTCAGTCAGACTTCAATAAATTGGAACAAGTAAAAAACAAAGATGGCAACATTATAGAATCGTGAATAAGAAAGGAAATGTACCTAAAGTTATGGAGGAGATTTTTAAAACCTGAGATAATAAACTACAATGTACCAATATAATGAGTGGACCAACAAACAAAGGAAAGGTTGACAGTTTGGTCCCAAAACTCCTTTTAGAAACATTTGGAAATTGTTAACTCCTCAAGTAAAAATTTCAAGGTGAAAATAATCACTAAAAATTTTACTAGGTGTTTTGACATGGATAACACAATTTTGATTACAAAACTGAATGAAGATAACTTTTAAAAGGCAGATGAATTGAACTTAGGTAAATGAAAAAATTTAATTAAAATATCAGCAAAAACAGAATCCATATGTCAATTGAAAGAATTGCGCAATAAAAAATAATTTATGCCAAATCTAGATGTAAACTTTTCTGGCTTAAATATAAATATATATTAACTGCAAGAAAAAAAATGGAATGAGGTCAAATATGTAGATTTAATCTCATAGTTTTTCTTAGCTTTATATGGTTTTGGAGTAGGAAATCATAAATGACTTGTATATTTTTCATATTTTAATATTTGGAAATCAAATGCATCTTAAAATTGATAGCTTCTCATAATCACTTTCCACCAGGTGGCTGTCATGACCTAGTGCTTACATCAAATCATATTTGTTATTATGAAATACAGTGTGTTTGTATAGTCACCCAGTTGGAATTCAACCCTTTAAAAGTTATTCCCTTCCCAAAAGAATGTCACTTCCATCAAAACTTCTGCTTTGACAAACAAATTTCTGTGTGTCATCCTGGTCATCTATTACAATCCAAACCTCACTGGTATGTCCATTTTTTGCAGATAGGGCATCCCTGATATCATTGTTGTCACTATCCAGTGATTGACAGCATCTATGCACTTGCAAATTTCAATAATCAAATGTAACACAAAGCAGAATATTTTGAGTGTTTTAATAAAATAAATAATCATTAATATGTTAATATATTACTCCTGGGTGCCATGTTTGCATGTTGACCAAAGTCTGAAGATTATGCCTTATCCTAGCATTTCTGAAACTGTTACCAAGGACCACTAGTGCTTAATAGTACTTGAAAAGCAAGGGAGATTCTCTGGTTAAAGAAATTTATGAAGCAAATCTACTAAATCTTTTCTTACGGACCAACCAAAGGCATATTAGGGTTCAGGAAAAATCTAGAGAACACTTTAGGAGAGGAAATTGTTTAACTTTGTTTCACATGCTATATCTCAAACTCTGCCATGGAAATCCCATTCCCATTTCCTAGGGCCATGTAAGGGATGTGAAACTGCATTGGGAAATGCTGACACAACCAAAAGAGTAGCTCTAAAGTTGGAGATTTCGGTCACCAAAATCTGATTATTAGCTATGTTGAAATAATAAGCAGCTAACATCACACTCTGAAATGGCCACAATCTTTTCCTAATGTATCTTCTTAGTTGTGAGCAAATGATTTTTGTTTCATCTAAGTAGGAATAGTACCTGGATTTTATCAAATGCTGTTTCATCATCCCATTCTGTAATTATATGATATTTAATTTGATACTGTAATCATTTATATTGATATATTCTTTTACTTTTTCCCCATTCATGGATATATTCAGTTTAGCTATGGTATATTATTCTTTTTATATACTGCTTGGTTTTATTTGCTACTATTTTTTTTTTCTTTTGCATGGCAAGTACCGGGAACTGAACCCTGGTCTCTGGCATGGCAGGTGAGAACTCTGCCTACTTATTAGCCATTGTGGCCCTCCCTATTTGCTACTATTTTATTTATATTTTCGATCTCATGAGTGAGATTGTGTAACTTTTTTTTTTTGATATTGAAACTACCTGTTCTTTAAATGTTGAAAATTATACCACTCTATTGGGTTATTTTGTTTTGTTTTTTAATTGGACGTCTTTAATCATTTTTCTAGTTCCATCTATTCTTTTTTCTGCATTTCTGCTTTGAACACCACAAATTTCTGGAGCATCCAGCACAATTCCTTTAAAGAGCCTTTTCATATACATGAAGTATCGGCCAAGATCTACATATAAGGAGTGTTCTGATCTGGCCCCTCATTAAAATCCCATCATATATTCTTGGGAATATTGTGTTGGGAAGTCACAACTCCTTTACAGGGCTGTTATGATCATTCTTGTACGTGCATTTTAGAGCACACATGTACATGTGTGCTTTTTTTTTGAGTAAATACCTAGGAGTGGAATTGCTGGGTCCTGGATACAGGTCATACCTATGTTCAACTTTGGTAAATCTAAATTCTGCTAAACAAATTTCCAAACAAATATACTGACTGAAACTCCCACTAGCAGTGTATGACTGTTTGATTCCTCTACATCCTTGACAATACTTGGTATCATCAGGTTAACACTCATCCCATCTCTGGTAGAGTTATAGTGGTATTGTGATGACTGTGGTTTATATTACCATTTTTTGTTGGCTATTTAGAAATTTTTGCAATCTTTCTGCACTCCTTATTCTTGGTATTGGATGCATTAGGTGTTTGATTTCATAAAGTATCTGTAAAAATTGTATGACAACACTTAATACCTAACTTGTGAGTGTGTGTTGTGTGTGATTTCATCTCTTATCAGATGGTGAGCTGCTTGATGGCTGTGATGGAATCCACTTTATCTCTGCTTCTCCAGCTCCCAGCAAGAACCATGACCATTAGTTGCTTGATTCAGTTAAGATACACTCACCAGAGATTATAAGACTATGCAAATGGCTGAAGCAGTGAAGAAGTATATTGAGTCAAATATTCAGAGGCAGAGAGGGCTTCAGAGATATTTTTTTCAATAGCAAAATGAATATTCAGAGGTTCAGATTCTTTTCTGTTTTCCATTCTGCATTTCCCAGTGTGGGCTGGTACCAAGATGGCTGAAGGATTTCAGAGGTTATATACAAACATGACAATATTCAGAGAAAAGAGTAACAGACTCTTTCATGAGAGCAAGCAAATGTTTTCCATTAGCCAGAAATGTATGTCTGCTCTTAGTTGCTAAAATAGGTCATATGTAATATCTGAAACAATCACTGCTGTTACTTAAAATTAGTCATGGACTCTCAAGGGTTTTATATAAATAAATCTAGCAGATTCTAGGATTTCATTAACTTTTTAAATGTGTGTGAAGAACCATTGAACTTTGTTTTAAGCCGTACCCCATTTACATATTTTATAAGAAATGATCATTTAAATTTATATATTAAGACCATCAAACATAATTACAGATAGTTCAGAGGTTAATGTTTATTTTACAAGATATGGCTAGGAGTTTTTTTTTTTTTTAATGATGTAGCATATTATGATTTTTCTGTAGCTGTAAGGGATAGGGGAAATACTGTTAGTTTGGCCTTGTTAAGTATTTTTTTCTCCCAAAGTCAGAGGAGCTTATTCTTCTATTTCCTGGAATTCCCTTAGCCTCAAGATTGAAAAGGCCAAAATTTATAAAGTGGAAATGAAATAAAGGTATAATTGGAATGTGGAGGGAATATATTTACTCAGTTTTACTTTGTGTATTACTATACACACAAAGTAGTAAATTCAAAAAAGGGAAAATCTTATTCTCCTTTCCTCAAGTTACACAATGACTCTCCAAGAAACAGCTACACTTTTCAGCCTCTTATATCCTTGGGCAGCTTATCTAAATAGCATATATTTTCCCTCAGTGAAGGCATTTAGGATTAAAAATACTCCTTCAATATCTCATAATTCAGTGTCTGCTGTATACCAATATCCTTGTAAAATTTTGGTTCAATTTACTTTCATTATACCTGAGTGTTTACTGTGGAGGAAATGGTGCGCGTTGTCTTTGGCCACCATTTTTCTTTGTTTGATTTTTGGCAGTTATTTTATAACTTTATGTGATAATCAGCAGTTAGTTTTCACCCACATTGTCTGTAGGTTTTTAAAAGTGGTGGCAGGTACATAGGTAACCAATGTATAGAGCTTGTTGGGTGAATTTTCATCCTCATTACATCTTTTGGACAACCATATACAGATACAGTTATGGGCCATTCCTTTTTCCTTTGGCTAGAGAGCCTCATGTCAATGTGCTCATCTGGCATACCCATCTTCTTCATGGCAAATTTCTGATTGTCTTTTGAGTGCCTGAGGAGCATCTTTCTCTACTTTTCTTTTTTTTTTAGAGAATTTATTTTAATTTTAGAAAAATATTTGACAATCTCTGCCTTAATTTCCTCTTGTCAAGAAGGGGAAATATAGATTGCTTGCTAACATAATGATTTAAGTAGATTGAATAATATTTTCTAAAGATTTGAAGATAGTTGATTGATAGATGCCAACTGGTTAGGGGTCAGGTCAGGGCTTGGGAAGTAATGGTCTACAATAAGTCACTTGTTTTGGCCTATGAAAGTTCAACTTATGTTTTTTAAAGACTTTTTTGTTTTCTTTCAATTTGTTTTTATTTTTTCCATATGGCAAAGTTGTTTATTTTTTTATTAGAGAAGTTGTAGGTTTATGGAAAAACACACATAAAATACAGAGTTCCCATATACCAACCTATTGTTAATACCTTGCGTTACTATGGTACATTTATTACAATTGATGAAAGAGCATATTTATAATTGTACTATTGACTATAGTCCATGCTTTACATTAGAATTCACTCTTTCTATTATACAGCCCCATGTTTGTTTTTAAATTTTTATTCTAGAAACATATACAACCTAAAACTTACCCTTTGAGTCACAATTAAATATATAATTTAGTGCTTTAAGTGCATTCACAATGTTGTGCTACCTTCACCACCATCCATTACCAAAACCTTTCCATCATCCCGAATAGAAACTGTAGAATTTAAGCGTTAACACCCCATTCCCTACCCGCCCCCCTGGCCCTGATAACCTGTATTCTAGTTTCTGACTCTGAATTTGCTTATACTAATGATTTCATATCAGTGAGATCAAACAGTATTTTTCCTTTTAAATTTAGAGATCATATAGTGTCAGTGAGATCATACAGTATTTGTCAACATGTCACATTGTTGCATATATTAGAATTTCATTCTCTTTTATGGCTGAATAACATTCCATTACACATTTTATTTATCCATTCATGAGTTGATGGACACTTGGTTTGCTTCACTCTGTGACAATTATGAATAATGCCATTGTGAGCATCAGTATGCAAATATGTGTTCGAGTCCCTGCTTTCAGTTCTTTTGGATACATGCCTAGAAGTGGGATTGCTGAGTCATATGGTAATTCTGTATTTAATTTTTTGGGGAACTATTGAAATATCTTCCATAGCAACTGCACTGTTTCACATTACAACAAACAATGAATGAGTGTTCCAATTTCTCCATCTCTTCTCCAACCCTTGTAATTATCCTTTTTTTTAAATAGCATCCATTCTAGTGGGTGACAAGTGGCAACTCACTGTGGTTGTGATTTGTATCTCCCCAATAGCTAATGATGTTGAGCATCTTTTCACGTGTTTTTTTTTTGACCATTTATCTTCTGTGGAGAAATGTCTATTCAGGTCTCTTGCCCACTTTTCAACTGGGTTGTTTGTCTGTTTTTGTTGAGTTGAATGATTTCTTTATATATTCTGGATATTAACCCTTTATCAGATATGTAGTTTCCAAATATTTTCTCCTAATGCATGGATTATCTTTTACTTTCCTGGTAAAGTCCTTTGATACACAAAAATTTGAATGTTGATGAGGCTCCATTTATCTGTCTTTTTTCTTTTGTTGCCTGTGCTTTGGGTATAAAGTCTAAGGATCCATTGCCTAAGATAAAGTCCTGATGATGCTTCCCTGTTTTCTTCTAGAATATTTTTATTTTTCTGATTCTTTTATTTATGTTCTTGATCCATTTCAAATTGATTTTTGTATATGGTACGAGATATGGGTCCACTTTAATTCTTTTTTTTTTTTTTTAACATGGGCAGGCGCCGGGAATCAAACGCAAGTCTCCGGTATGGCAGGCATGAGCTTTGCCACTGCACCACCATTGTCCAGTCTCTTTTTTTGTTTTTCTTTTGCATATGGTCATCCAGTTTTCCCAGCACCATTTGTTGATGAGATTTTTCTTTCCATATTGAGTGGACTTTGCATCCTTGTCACAAATTGGTAGGCCATAAATGTGAAGGTTGATTTCTGAACTCTCAATTCTATTACACTGATCTATATGTCTGTCCTTGTGGGTGTATCATGCTATTTTGAATGTAATGGCTTTGTAGTAAGTTTTAAGATTAGGAAATGTGAATCCTTCAACCTTGTTCTTTTTCAAGATGGCTTTGGCTATTTGGGGCCCCTCACCCAAACGTATAAATTTGATGATTTTTTTTTCCCCATTTCTACAAAGAAGACTTTGGGAATTTTGATTGGAATTCTATGAATCTGTAAATTACTTTGCATACAATTGGCAACTTAACAATATTTAGTTTTCTGGTGCATGAATACAGAATGTCCTTCCATTTGTTTATGTCTTCTTTGATTTATTTTAGCAATGTTTTATAGTTTTCTGTGTACAAATCCATTATATCCTTGGTTAGATTTATTTCTAGATATCTGAATCTTTTAGTTGCTTTTGTAAATGGAATTTTTTCTTAATTTCTTCTTCCAGCTACTTAGTATATACAACAATATGTTTTTGCATGTTGATCTTGTCCCCTAGCACTTGCTGAATTCATTTATTTGTTCCAGTAGCTTTGTTGTGAATTTTTCATGGTTTTGTCTATATAGGATCATGTTATCTGGAAATAGGGAAAATTCCAATTCTTCCTTTCTAATTTAGATGGTCTTTATTTCTTTCTCTTGCCTAATTGCTCTAGCTAGAACTTCCAGTACTTTTGTTGAATAACAATGGTGAAAGTAGACATCGATGTCTTCTTAAACTTAGAGGGAAAGCTTTCAGTCTTTCACCATTGAGTATGATGTTAGTGGTGGGGTTTTCATATGTGCCTTTTATCATGTTGAAGAATTCCTTCTATTTCTAGTTTTCTAAGTCTAAGAAGGGGTACTGGATTTTATCAGATGCCTTTTCTACATCGATTGAAATCGTGTTTTTTTAAATCTTTTGCTCAGTTAATGAGGGGTATTATCCCTGGCATATCTGGATAAATTCCACTCTTGATGATAGTGTAGAATTATTTTAATGCACTTTTGGATTTGGTTTGCTAGTATTTTGGTGTTTTTGCATCTGTGTTCATAAGATGTATAATTTTCTTGTGGTGTCTTTATATAACTTTAGTATGAGGGTGTGTTGATCTTATAGCTAGGGAAAGTCCCTTTTCAATTTTTTTTTTTGTGTGTGTGTGTGATTTTTTGAACAGGATTGGCATTAATTCTGCTTTGAGTATTTGGTAAAATTTACCTGTATAGCCATGTGGTCCTGGGCTTTTCCTTGTTGGGAGTTTTTTGTTTTTGTTTTATTTGTTTGTTTTTTTATGAAGTACATGAAAGGTGTGGAAGGTCTTTATTTTAAAGTGAAATTATCATAATCATACACTTCTCTTGCTTCCTCTTAACCCTTGGAAATTAAACTGCTAACATAGTACTTTTACATTCAGAATTGGCATTAGAACCCTTGTGCCTAACATGCTTTTTCATATCCTCCTACTTTGCAAGAAGCATATTTGCTAAAGCTTTAGTTTGTTCATCTTAGCTGCAGTTCCCTGTTAAGACATTAATATGAAGCATCAGCAGTTCTCTGCATCTCTTGATGCCAGACCAGTGCCAACAAAGTAGACTAAATGATTACTGATTAACAATGGAAATAATTTCTTTCCCTTAAAAGATAGTTAATAGTATACTAAAGAATGTCAAGCCCAGCCTGTGTCTGCTCCTTAGTGCCTTGCTTCTCCTGTCACTTACATCCTAGGTCACTTGTGACAGGAGGTGCTTAAGCAGCTTCAATCCCAATTTTTGATTCAGGATCAAGCCATCATTAACACTTACCCATTCCAGCCTTTATGCCCCAAATTAGACCAGAGTTTCTAGTTTGTTGTTATCTACTCTATTTTTCTATTCCTACCCCTTTTGCTGCCCTAACCCTGTTCATACCTGTTATCATAAATAAGCTTCTGATTTTATCCTATGGAGCATCCTAGTTTGGTCCCTGACTTTTTCTTTGTAGGACAGGAACCCCATTTTTGGGTTTTCAGTCCCAATCCCAAGGAATCACATCATTCCATTATCTAAAATCCAGTATCTACAGACAGAATTCTCTGGTGACCACTAATATAAATGTAGATGTATGCAGATATGCATGTATTCATGCATCCATTTAGTTATTTACACACACACACACACACACACACACACACACACACACACATATGACCTCCTCTTCTAAATTCCATGTGGTCTTCACCTTGAATTCCCATTAATGGTAAGTTAACTGGATTGTTCTCTGGCTGTTTACCCCTGGCACGGCCTAGCAAAGAGAACTTCTCAGTACCTGTAGTTTTGGCTAGATTAGCTCTAACAGGTAGAATTATTTCTAAGTGTGGACTCATCCCAATCTGTCCCATACAACTGTGTACTTTACTGTGTCCTATATTGGCTATGCTCAGACACATCACAAATATGACAAAACTCTGTCTTATCATTTTTTTAACTTTTTAAATTGTTAAATATAACATATATACAAAGCAAAGAAAGAAAAACAATAGTTTTCAAAGCACTCTTCAACAAATAGTTACAGGACAGATCCAGAATCTATCATGGGCTACCATCCCATCCTTTCAGATTTTTCCTTCTAGCTGCCCCAGAATATAGGAGGCTAGAAAGGTATAAATATTTTTTTTATCATCACAATAAACTTTTTTTGTGTGTGTGTGGAAAATAACATATACACAAAGAAGCAACAAATTTCAAAGCACAGCACAACAATTAGTTGTAGAACAGATTGCAGAGCTTGGCATGGCCACAATCCCACAACTCTAGGTTTTTACGTCTAGCCGCTCTAAGACACTGGAGACTTAAAGAATTATCAACTTAACTATCCAGCAATCCTATTCATCTGTCAAACCCTACTTTATATAATGCCACATCACCTTTGATCCTTCTATCCCACTCTTTAGGAGCATTTGGGCCATGGCCACTCTAACACTTTCATGTTGGAAGGGGCTGTCAACAAATGGGGTAGGGAGATGGGACCAGCTGCTGCTCTGTAGAGGCTGGGCCCTCTAGGTTTCAGGACTGATCTGGTCCAGGGACCCATCTGGAGGTTGTAGGTTTCTGGAAAGTTACCCTAGTGCATGGAATCTTTGTACAATCTCATATATCACTCTACGTGTTCTTTAGGATTGGCTGGAATGGTTGGGGTTTGGCAAGTTATGATAGGTTAGCAATGTCTAACTGAAGCTTGAATAAGAGTAACCTCCAGAGTAGCCTCTTGACTCTGAACTCTCCCAGCCACTGACACTTTATTAGTTATACTTCTTTTCCCCTTTTTGGTCAGGATGGAATTGTTAATCCCACAGTGCCAGGGCTGGATTTATCCCTGGGAGTCATCTCCCACACTGCCAGGGAGATTTTCACCCCAGGATGCCATGTCCCACGTAGTGGGGAGGGCAATGATTTCATTTGCAAAGTTTGACTTAGAGAGAGTGAGGCCACATCTGAGCAACAGAAGAGGACTCCCAGAAGTAACTCTTAGGCATACCTATAGGTAGGTTTAGCTTCTCCAATACAAAATAAGCTTCACAAGAAGAACAAGCTTCGAGATCAAGGGCTGGGCCCACTGACTTGGGTGTCCCCAGTGTTCGATACAGTATCAGGGAATTCCCTGATGGCAAAGTTTAATAGTTTCATATTTTTTCTTCCATCCCTCAGGGGACTTTGCCAATACTTTTTAATTATCTGTTTAATATATTCTAGAATGTATCCAGGCATTACATTAAACTATAGAGGATTAAAGTCCCTCATTTATATTGTGGGCTCCCTGTGTTTCAATTGTTCAAATGAACTATCCAGACGGTTCAACTATCCAGACAGGTTGCGTTATATTATGTGCTACCGAAAATTTAGGTTCCTGACAAAATAAACTTCTCTTCCTCTGGTCTCAAAGAGTAGGTGCGGTTCTGAAATATAGACAATATTTCCTTGACCCTGTGTTCTGAATTACTTTAATCCCAACCTGATCAGCTTCATTCTTATCTTTAAAAAAGGTTATAGATATATAAAACAACCTCTCAAAATCCAGAAATAATAATAGCCACAGTGGACTAAATGTGTCTGCTATAAGAACTTACAATTTAGGCCCCATTATTGTATGATTCTCTTGTTTCTGGCTTATTTTACCTCACAAAATGTCCCACAGGTTCATCCACATCATTGCATGCCTCACGACTTCAATCCTTTTTGCAGCAGCACAATATTCGATCACATGTAAACACCATCATTCAACAATCTACTTCTCAGTCAGTGCATCCTTCAGCCACCTGCATTCATTAGGCATCATGTATAATGCCCAAAGTCCACAGTCCATCAGCACACTCAATTTTAGATAATTTCATTGTTCTCATGAAAAAGATAACCAATAAACACACCCTCACCAAATAGGATATCTAAACCTCCCCTTAACTCTTGTCCCTCCCCCATTCTTTACCCCTGGTGTTGCTGTGGTACAGCTGATACTTTCCTGCTAAACACAGCCCACAGCATGCAATAGCAGGTTTCCCCCTGTACCCTGGACTTAAACACTCTTTGTACACGAATCATACCTTTGAGGTAGTTCTTGCAAGAACTTATTGATATTTCTAGTGTTAATCAGTGGGACATGTAGGTCTATTCAACCCCTTTCAATCTTGTTCACCTTCAATATGGGAGTATCACTTACAGACCCACTAGAGAACCACCTTCACTTTTGTCTGTTCCTTTGCATTGGACTTCAACCTCATTAGCTAACAATTCACCCATCTCAAGCTTCTATGTATCTCTAAATACCCTATATTCTGTGTTATAAGCCTCTGATTTTACCTTTACCATGGTCATAAAAGTGGAGTAATACAGTATCTATCCTTCAGTTTCTGGCTTATTTCACTCAGCATTATGTCCTCATGGCTCATCCATCTTGTCATGGGCTTCAGGACATCATTTCATCTTACTACTGCATAATAGTTCATCGTATGTATATGCCACATTTTGTTAGTCCACATGTCTGTTGATTGGCATTTGGATTATTTCCATCTTTTGGCAATTGTGAATAATGCTGCTATGAACAGTGGTGTGCAAATGTGTGTTTGTATCACTGCTTTCAGCTGTTCTGGGTATAGACCAAGTTGTGCTATTTCTGAGTCATAGGGCAACTTGATATTTAGTTTCCTAAGAAACTGCAAAACTGTTTTTCATAGCAGCTGTACCATTATAGATTCCCACCAGCTGTGCATAAGTATCCCAATTTCTCCACATCCTCTCCAACATTTATAGTTTCCTGTTTGTTTAATAGCAGCCATTCTTATAGTTGTGCATAGTAGTATCTCGTTGTAGTCTTGATCTGCATTTCCCTTATAGCTAATGAAAATGAGCATCTCTTCATGTGCTTTTTAGCCATTTGTATTTGCTCCTCAGAAAAATGCCTATTCATATCTTTAGCCCATTTTATAATTGGCTTGCTTGTTCTTTTGTTGTTGTGTTGTATGATTTATGTATAGAGGATATCAAACCTCTGTCCGATGTGTGATTTCCAAAATTTTCTCCCATTGAGTTGGCTGCCTCTTTACCTTTTTGACAAAGTCTTTTGAGGTGCAGAAGCATTTGATTTGTTTTTTTTTAGAATCAAGAGTAATTTAATGTTTTACATTGTTACTGTCGTTTGGAAACATCCAGTGTAAAGGAAAGTCATACCTTAAATTTTAATGTTTCATCTTCATTATTTAACTTTTGATATGATGGTTGGTTCATATAAGTAAATCAGTAAGTGTCACACTGATTTGGCTGGTGCTTCATCTCTGTTATATCTTTCAATTCTGGTCCTTAGATAGGAAGTACATTTTATAGGCAAGTTTAGTTAATCTTTGAGTTATACTTTTTTATTAGTTTATATAGAAGCATTTGATTTTGAAGAGTTCCCATTTATTTATTTTTTTCTTTTGTTGCTTGTGCTTTGAGTGTAAAGTTTAGGAAGCTACCTGTTGGAAGGTTTTTGATTACTGATTTAGTCTCATTATTAGTTTGTTGTGGTTCCCTATTTCTTCTTGAGTCAGTGTAGGTAGTTTGTGTTTCTAGGAACTTTTCCAATTTATCTAGGTTATCTAATTTGTTGGTGTACATTTGTTTATAGTATACTCTTAAAGTCCTTTTTATTTCTGTGGACTTGGTAATAATGTCTCCCTTGTCATTTCTGATTTTAGTTATTTGTGCCCTCTCTCTTTTGTTTCTTTGTCAGTCTAGCTAAAGGTTTCCTGACTTTGTTTATCTTTTCAAAGAACTTAGTCTTGTTGATTGTACTTTTTTTTCTATTTCATTTATCACTGCTGTAATCTTTGTTATTTCCTTTGTTGTTGTTGCTGTTGCTTGCTTTGGATTTAGTTTGCTCTTCTTTTTGTAAATCCTCCAGTTTTGAGATTAGATCTCTGATTTCAGATGCTTCTTCTTTTTTAATGTAAGCATTTAGAGCTATACATTTCCCTTTCAGCACTGCTTTTGCTGTATTCTATAAGTTTTGGTATGTTGTTTTCATTTTTATTTGCCTCAAGATATTTCATGATTTCCTTTGTGATTTCTTAAACAACATTGGTTGTTTAAGAGTATGTTCTTTAATTTCCATATATTAGTGAATTTTTTCATTTCTCCCGCTGTTACAGATTTCTAACTTCATTCCATGGTGATCAGAGAAGATTCACTGTATGATTTGAACATTGTTTAATTTTTTGAGACTTGTTTTGTGGCCAACATATGGTCTATTTTTGAGAATGATCCACATGCACCAGAGAAGAATGTGTATTCTGCTGCTGTTGAATGAAGTGTTCTGTTTATGCCTTTTAGCTCTAGATGGTTTAGAGTTTCATTCCTTTTTTCTTATTGATCTTTTATCTAGATGTTCTATCCATTTTTGAATGTTCTAACATTAATTTAGAATTGTCTATCTCTCCCTTCAAATCTTTCAATATTTGCTTCTTATATTTTGGAGCTCTGTGTTAGTGCATATATATTAATAATTGTTACATCTTCTTGTTGAATTTACTCCTTTACCAGTGGCTATAATGACCTTCTTTGCCCCTTGTAACTATTACTGACTTAAAATCTATTTTTATCTGATGTTAGTATAACCACCCCAACTCTCTTTTGTTTACTACTTGCATGGTGTACTGTTTTCATTCTTTGACTTTCAGTCTGCTTATGTCTTTGAATTTAAGCTGAGTTTCTTGTAAACAAGTATATGGTTGGTTCACACTTTTTATCCATTCTGCCATTCTCTGCCTTTTGACTGGAGAGTTCAATTCACTTACATTTAAAATCACCACTTCTAATGCAGGACTTTCTTCTTCCATTTTACCATTTTGTCTTTGGAAGTCTTATGCCTTTAATTTATCCTCAGTTCTTCTGTTAATGCCTACTTCCATATTTTGTTTTTTCTGTTATATCATTCTGAGTTCCTTTTAATTTCTTTCTGAATATATTTTCTTTGTGCTTATCATGATAATAAAATTTAACATCCTAAATCAATAACAATCATTTTATTTCATACCAATTTCTTTTCAATAGTATGCACATATACTGTTCCTATATCCTTCCAGCCCCCACCTTTTTGGTACTTGTTACAGATTATCTTTGTACATTGTATGAACAAAACCTTAGGTTCATCATTCATTTTTATGCATTTTTATTTTAGCACCTATAAGAAGTAAGAAGTATAGTTAAAAGACCAAAAATATAATACAATAGTACTGGCATTTGAAGTTACCAATATTGTTACTTTTACTGGAGGTTGCTTTTACTTTGATCTAATATCTAGTGTCCTTTCCTTTCAGTCTGTAGAATTCCCATTAGCATTGCTTGTTAAGCAGGTCTAGTGGTGAAAAACTTCTTCAGTTTTATTTATCTTGAAATATCTTAATCTCTCAGTTTTGAAAGAAAGTCTTAGTTGGCAATTATTTGCTTTAGCACTTTAAATATTTTGTACTACTGCTTTATTACCTCCATAGTTTCTGATGAGAAATCGGCACTTGATCTTGTTTGAATTCCCTTGTACATAACTTGTTACTTTTTTCTTATAGCTTTCACAACTCTCTCCTTGTCTTTGGCATTAGACAATTTGAGTATTATGTATCCAGGTATGGTTCTTTTTGAGTTTATCATGTATGGGATTCATTGGGCTTCTTGAGTGTGTACATTCACGTATTTCATTAAATCTAGAAACTAATTTGCCATTATATTTTTGAATGTTAATTCTTCCCCTTTCTCTCTTTAATTTCCTTTTGGGATTCCTATAATAGATATACTGGTTCGTTTGATGGTGTCCCACAGGTCTCTTTGTCTCTGTTCATTATTTTTATTCTTTTTTCTTCTCAACCTGAATAATTTCAATTGTCTTGTCCTTAAGATTACTGATTCTGTCTTCTGATACACACAATCCTCTCTGTCAAAGTCATCTAGGGAATTTTTCATTTCTGTTATTGTGTTCTTCAACTCCAGATTTTTCTATGGTTCCTATTGAGAATCTCAAAGAGATTCCTGAATTGTTCATTCATTGTTTTCCTCACATCTTTTAGTTCTTTCTCTGTGTTTTCTTTGTCTCTTTGAGTTTATCGAGGATCATTTTTTTTAAAAGTCTCTGTCTGGTTAGTCCAAAATCTGGTCCTCTTCATTGATGGCTTCTGGATTTTTATTTTGTTCCCTTGGATGCATTATCATTTCCTATTTGTTTACTTTGTAATCTTTTCTTGCACACTGTATTTTTTAATATTTTAAAGTGTTAGATCTGGATTTAATCCCTGAGTTGTCTGTTCCTTTAGTTTGTATCTAGCTTGTGATATGACATAGATTTTCTTGTATGCCAGAAACTAATCAAAATAAACAAACCAATGCAAAAATCCTTTCACTGTCTTTGATAATTGGCTTTTCTTTGGCTGGTGGTCTCCTTCAGAGCTTAGTTCTCCTTTCAAGAATATCAGTTTGAGGCAAATGTGAAGTATAGGGTCCTCTCTGTCTTATCTGAGCCTGCATGGAGCCATGGATCTTGCTTCTTTTCCCAGTCTTGTGTTTGCAAGTGGTCTTAAGAATTCTCTGTTTAAAGTTTGCAGTAGTTCCAGTTAATGCCCTCTCTACTTCTTTTGAAATAGACTATCACCCCCTCCTGGATGTGCTCTCTCGCTCTCTTATTTTCCCCTGGGTGCTTTCTTGAGTGACTTAATACAGGAAGTCTTTTGCCCTAGCTGACTTCAACTTAATTTTTTCTTATACTATCCCTATTGTCTGAAAACTCTTTTCTGCCCTCAGGACAAACTCTAGGAGGACAAGCCTGAGAAAAGTTTCTCCACACAGTTGCTCAGACTTCTACCCAGTAGATTTTCAGTGACATATATTCACTCCAGCATGCATAGAGGGGTCACTGTACTCCCTCTGGAACAAGGCCAGAGACCCACAATGGGAGTGTTAGCTGGATCCACACTGCCTAGTGGAGGGGATGGGTGAGCAGCAAACAATGTTGCCAGGAGCTACATCTATGGCATTGAAGCTATCTTTTCTTTTCTTTTAATTTTATTAGAGAAGTTGTGGGTTTATAGAACAATCATGCATAAAATAACGATTCCCATGCACCATACCACACCACAACACCTTGTATTGATGTGAAACATTTGTTACAATTGATAGCACAATTTTATAATTGTACTATTAATTAAAGTCCATGGTTTAACTTTTTATTGTATAATATAACATATATTCAAAGCAAGAAATAAAAAAGCAATAATTTTCAAAGCACTCTTCAGCAAGTACTTAAACAGATCCCAGAGGTTGTCATGGGCTACCATTCCATCATCTCAGATTTTTTTATTCTAGCTACTCCTTAACACTGGAGGCTAGGAGGAATATATATATATATATATATATTTATCATCACAAATGATTTTTTTCCTCTTTTGTGAAAAATAACATGTATACAAAAAAGCAATACATTTCAAGGCACATTGCAACAGTTAGTTATAGAACAGATTTCAGAGTTTGGTATGGATTACAGTTCCATAATTTTAGGTTTTGACTGCTAGCTGCTGTAAGATACTGGAGACTAAAAGAAATATCAATATAATGATTCAGCAATCATACTCATTTATTAAACCCTACCTTCTCTGTACAACTCCACCATGACATTTGATCTCTTTAGAGGTATTTGGGATAGCCAATTCTAACTTTTTTATGTTGGAAGGAGCTGTTGATAATGTGAGATGGGGGATGGCACTAGATGATGTTCTGGAGAGGCTGGCCTTCTGCATTTCAGGACTTATCTGGTCCAGGGACCCATCTGGAGGTTGTATGTTTCTGGAAAGTTACTCCAGTTCATGGAACCTTTGTAGAATCTCACGTATCACCCTAGGTGCTCTTTATGATTGGCTGGAATGGTTTTGGTTGGGGGTTGGCAGGTCGTGATAGGTATCAATGTGTAAATGAAGGTTGTGTAAGAGTGACCTCCAGAATAACCTCTCAACTCTATTTGAACTTTCTAGTCACTGATACCTTATTTGTTATGCTTATTTTCCACCCTTTGGTCAGCATGACATTGTTGATTCGTCAATGCCAGGGTCAGACTCATCCCTGGGAATCATCTTCCACACTGCCAGAGAGACTTTCATCCCTGGATGTCATGCCCCATGTAGGGGGGAGGACAATGATTTCACTTGCAAAGTTGGGCTTAGAGAGAAAGGGGCCACATCTGAGCAACCAAAGAGGTCCTCCAGAAGTAACTTTTAGACATACCTATAGATAGGCTAAGCTTCTTCACTACATACATAAGCTTCACAAGAGTAAGCCTCAAAATCAAGGGTTTGTCCTACTGATTTGGGTGTTCCTAATGTTTGACACAGGATCAGGGGATTGCGTGGTGTGGAGGTGGTTGATGGTTCAGCTGCGTGGGGTGTGGGGGGTGTTGCGAGTCATGGGGCAGGGGCAGGGGCAGCATGCATGAGGGTAGCTTGTTCCAGGAAGGTGTCTTGGCTTACTTCCTAGTTCCCATCTCTTCATCCATGCACTTCTGTGGGCTCTGGGCCTCCATTTGGAAAGAGGCACATTAAGCTGTTAGTACTAGCTGGATGATCTCTGGTTCTCTGCATCTCATTTCTTCAGCTTTTGCAACCAGGGCCTTCCTATATAGTGTAGGTGCCCCTCCCAGGTCACTTGTGCCATGGAATCACCATCCCAGTCACCTTCCTGTCCCTTCTCTAGCTGTTCCTTAGAGCAGGAGTGAACTTGACCTATCCTATTCCATCATCTTCCAGGAACTCCCTGATGGTTTAACTTTATACACTATTTATATGGTGTAGTTCTATGGATATTAAAAAAAATTATTCTGGCAATGTATGTATAATATAACAGTTCCCCCTTTAATCGTATTCAGACATATATTTCAGTGCTATTAGTTGCATTCACAATGTTCTGCTACCATCACCCACCATTCATTACCAAAACACTTCCATTATTCCAAGTAGGAACCCTGTACTTTCTTTCTGCATGGGCAGGCTCCGGGAATTGAACCCAGGTCTCTGGCAGGGCAGGTGAGAACTCTGCGACTAGAGCCACCATTGCCTACCCAGAATTCTGTGCATTTTAAGATTAACTTCCCATTCTGTATTCCCTCCTTGCCCCCTGGTAACATGTATTCTAGATTCTGACTATCAGCTTGAAGCTACATTTTCTTGATTCAGCTCTTGCCCAACTAATGTAGCCCTTTAACTGTTCTCTGTAGTTTTGAGGAAGGTTGCTGTCCGTAAGATTCCTCTACCACTTTTGCCTGAGTGGGTTGAAATGATGGCCATCCTCAGAACCAGCCCCCAGCAATCTGAAGTAGCTGATTAATAGTAGTGATCAGAGACCAGAACTCTGAAGTTTTGAAGGTTATGTCTTTACATCCCACCCTGGCAACAAAAAGTTGTTCCAGGAACCTGAGCTCCAGACTCCACTGCTGCTGGCCTCAAGGCCAGGGGAAGGGGGGTGGTAGCTGTGGCAGGAAAGGTGAAGCTCATTGTTATTTATTACAATTTACCAGCTTCTTCCTCTTGCTCCTTCTTGGATGCTGAACAGTGATGCACTAGACTCTGTAGTTTCCTAATTGTTGATTCAGACAGTTCCTGCCAGTTCAATTGTTTTGGTGGAGGGACAGATTCCTAGAGCTTTCTGCCATCTTCCCATAATCCTCTCTGGGGCACATTTCTTGAAGCCTACTCCAAGGATGTGCTTATAAATTTTGGGGGTGTACTCTCTTATTCCCATCCTGTTGATGGCACAACAACCCTTCTTCTCACCATCCCTCTTTGTAGAAACCATTCTGCCTGTGCCAGGTTGGAAAGGAAGAACATGAAATATTGACTTCAGTTTTTAAATATGATCCTTCCTGGACTCGTTGCCCTCTGTCTAGTACACAAGAGATACTGTGGCCTCTTCTACCACCATTACTCTGGGGATTCTTTCTACTTCACTCCTATATTGAATTTTTAGTTTCCTACTCATTCATTTTGGTGGAAAACACCCTCTAGTTGCTTTCTTAGATGGTCTGACTTGGAAATAATTCATATAGTTGTGTTTTTTATCTTACCTTTCTATTTCCTGTGTCTCCATATTCTGAGCCTGCAGGTGCCTGGGGAATGCTCTTTTCATAGCAGATGGCAGAAGCCCAAGAAGTTGATCCAAAACAAGCAAGCACATTTATAGTCTCTATATGCAATGTAATCCACGTTCTGTTGACTAGATAAGTCACAAGGCTGATCCCAATATCAGTGAGGAAGATGTGAGCAAGGGCATGCAGGGAGGAAGAATTATGGACAAATATTATAAGTTACTGGACTTACAACAAAATTGTTGTTATCATTGTTAATTGGGGACAGTTGAGCAAGAGTTAATGATTTTGTGGATAATAATTTATTACAATGACACTAGTCAATGGGAAAATTTAAACTATTATAATAAAATAAAAAAGTTCACAGCCTATAAAATAAAAATGCTCACAGCAATTCATATGGTGTAATATGAATTTATAAATATATATATAGTACATTTAACAATACTGAAAAAATCAATGAATAAATTAAGTTCAATAAATTAATCTATACTGTGATATAAAATAATTCTTATGAAAATTTGAAGTAAAATGATTAAAAGCGCTATCCAATATGCCTTGTAAGAATAACTGTGGAAAAAAAAACAGGAAAAGGGGGGAAATGTGACAGAGAATTCTGTATGCTGAGGTGCTTTTTAATATATAAAATTATTTTAAGACATTTCTTTCTCATAAGAATTCCTGAACTTGACCCCACTGGGTGAGTGTGCTGGTTTGAAATTGTTATGTACCCCAGAATTGCCATGTTCCTTTAATCCTGATTTGATACTGTAGAGTATGATCTTTTGATTAGATTGTTTCCATGGAGATGTGATACACCCAATTGTGGGTGTGACATTTTGATTAGATGGAAATGTGACTCCATACATTCAAGGTGGATCTTAATTAGTTTAGTGGAGTCCTTAAAGGAGCTTACAAAGAAAGAGACAGATTAGAGCCAACGCAGACACAGACATTTGGAGTTGCTTGGAGAATAGATGTTTGGAGATTGAGATAGAAATAGTCTGGGTGCTAAGCAAGGACCCATAGAAATAGCCAGAACCGGAAAAGAAGAAATCTCCAAACTTGGGAGATGCTAAGCTAAAAATCCAGAGTTTTGCCCTGCAGCAGATAAGTGAGAACCTACAAACACTTAGAGAGGAAGCTACTGGAATCAGAACCTGGAAGTAACAGAACCAGGAACAAGAACCAGCAGACACCAGCCATGTGCCTTCCCATATGACAGACATTGGCCTTCCTTCAAAGTCAAGGTATCTTTGCCTGGATGCCTTAGTTTGGACATTTTTAAGACATTAGAATTGTAGTCTTGTAACCACTTAAGTCTGCTTTATAAAGTTGTTCCATTTCTGGTATATTGCATTCTGGCAGCTTTAGCAACCTAAAACAGTGAGCATAATCTGAAAAAGAAAAAAAGGTCTAAATAGATGAGTGGGTGCTTTATACTTCATAGGGTTGGCTCACACCAGAAAAACTTCTTTGAATGATTATTTTTTGGGCCACAGTTCTAGACTGGGCAGTGATGTAGTAAAAGGCTGTGCAGAATCCCACTGTTAGTTCTTTTGAAGGTGGAGTCCTGGGCTTCCTCATGCTGAGTTCCTCTGAGACTAAACAAATCTGAGTGAGAAAGAAAATGGAAAGATTCTAGAATAAAATGTATTGTTTGTGTATATTAGCTTTGAATCACTTCTTTAGTGGAGACACTAAAAAGAGAGAATTTACAGTGAATTTTTGGGTGGCTAATCCACAGCAAAGTCTATGTCTCACTGTTCCATTTCTGTGATATAGTTTATCAAACTCAAAAGCAAGGTAAGGGTGGGCCATGGTGGCTCAGCAGGCAAGAATGCTCGCCTGCCATGCTAGAGGACCCAGGTTCGATTCCCGGTGCCTGCCCATTGTAAAAAAAAAAAAGTAAAGTGTTCCTGTGTGCAAACATGGCACATTATTATTGTATTCTTTGTACATTCCTACTCGGGATGCTACTGAAAGAGTTTCCATCTTTTTTAGTGGTTCCTCTTATAAAAACTCAGGGAATACATCTAAAAAACAATGTCCCCCATTTTTGTAAATTTGGAGGTTAAGAGAATGGATGGGCATGTCCATCCTGCACACACAGAGAAGATCATGAAAGGGGCAGGAACAGTCAAATCCAAGAGCTCTGTGTTGAGCTGATTCTTTCTTTGTGGTTTCCATGGGGCTTAAATTTAACATCCTAACTCTGTAACAATCTTGGCATAGATTTTTTGAACTCTCTGTTAGTTCTAATGATTTTGGGGCTGATTTTTTTTGGTGGGGGTTCTTACTATACTATATTACCTAAAAACAATAGTTTTATCACATCCTTTTATGCCTTTTTTTCTTGTTTTATGGTATTAGAGAGGACTTCCAGGTTTATTTTAATAAAAGCCATTCTTGCCTTCTTCCTGGTATTAAATGAAATGTAAATAAATTTCTCCAACACTCATATTTGCTAAAGGTTTTTAGACGATAACCCCTATTCACTTAAGGAAATGCTTTTCTTTTTCTGGATCAATAATATTTTTTTACACAAATAGAGAATGGCATATAAAATCATTTGCATTTATTGAGATAGACATCTGATATTACACTATCAGAAAATTAATGTAGTGAATTACATTGATAGACATTTTAATGTACAACCATACATTCCCCCTCTGGATGAATTCCCTTCTAGTGTGCCTTCCTTGAGAAGTCAAACTGTTGAAAAACTGAATTTACCAATTCATATTCTGCTAGGTTTGTAGGAGTGAAACAAGTTTTTAAAATTCTCACAAATTTCATCAAAATTGAAAACCTTTTGTTTCAGATACCACCAAAAAGTGAAAAGATAACCCAAAGAATGGGAGAAAATATTTGTAAATCATATATCCATAAGGCTCTGTACCAAGAATATATAAAGAATGCTTACAACTCAAAAAATATAAAGATGGGCAGACCATGGTGGCTCAGCAGCCAAAGTTTTTGCCTGCCATGCCGGAGACCCAGGTTTGCTTCCCAGTACCTGCCCGTGTAAAAAATAAATGAATAAATAAAATAAAAATAAGTAAATAAATAAATACAAAGATAACTCAATTTAAAAATGAGCAAAGGAAATGAATACATTTCTCCAAGGAAGATATACAAATGGCTAATAAGCAGTGAAAAGATGCCCAACATCACTAGCCATTGGGGAATGCAAATTAGAAGCACAATGATGTACCATTTCACAGTCATTAGGATGGCTATAATATAAATAACAAGTGTTGGTAAGGATGGGGAAAAACTGGAACTCTCATGTATTGCCAATAGGAATGTAAAATGTGAAAAAGTTTGGCAGTTCATAAAAAAATTAAACATAGAATTACCTGTGACCAAGGTATTCCATTTTCTTGGTGTATACCCAAGATAACTGGAAATATGTTCATACATAAACTTTTACATGAATATTCATAGCAGCATTACTCATAATACTCAAAAGTGGAAACAACCCAAATTTCTATCATATGATAATTGGGCAATCAATATGTGGTCCAAGGAATAAAGTACTGGTACATGCTATAATGGGGATGAACCTTGAAAACATTATGCTAAGTGAAAGAAGTCAGTCACAAAGGATCACAATTTTGTATGATTTTAATTGTATGAAATGTCCAAAATAGGCAAATCTATAGAGGCAAAAAGTAGATTATTGGTTGCCTAGGGCTTGGACAGTTGAAAGGAAATGGGAAATGACTACTAATGAGTACAGGGTTTCTTTTGAGGGTGATAAAAAGGTTCTAAAATTGATTGTTGTGAAGGTTGCATGACTGAATATATTGAAAATTCTTCAATTGTACACTTGAAGTGGTGAATTTTATGGTATATGAATTACATATCAATAAAAATCCTATATTTTAAACTGTTTCATTTCTTTACTGATTTTTTAAAACTTTTTTTATTGTATAGTATAACATACACAAAGCAAAGACATAAAGAGCAATAGTTTTCAAAGTACTCTTCAACAAGTGGTTACAGGACAGATCGCAGAGTTTATCATGGGCTACCATACGATGCTGTCATATTTTTCATTCTAGCTGTTCCAGAATATAGGAAGCTAGAGGGATTAAATATTTTTTTATCACCACAATTGACTTTTTTCCTTCTTTTTTTTTGGTGAAAAATAACATATATACAAAAAAAGGTATGAATTTCAAAGCAAGCACCACAAATAGTTGTAGAACATATTTCAGACTTTGACAAGGGTTACAATTTCATAATTTTACGTTTTCACTTCTAACTGCTCTAAAATACTGGAGACTAAAAGAGATCTCAATTTAATGATTCAGCATTCATATTCATTTGTTAAACCCTATCTGCTATGTATAACTCCACCATCATCTTTGATCTTTCCATACCTCTCTTTAGGGTTATTTGGGCTATGGTGATTCTAAATTTTTGATATTGGAAGGGTCTGTTACTAATATGGGGTAGGGAGATGGAACTATCTGATGTTCTGGAGAGGCTGGACTGAGTGTCAGAACTTATCTGCACCAGGGACCCATCTGGAGGTTGTAGGTTTCTGAAAAGTTACTCCAGTGCATGGAACCCTTCTGGAATCTTATACATTGCTCTAGGTGTTCTTTAGGATTGGCTGGAATGGTCCTGGTTCAGGGTGGGTAGGTTATGACAGGTAGCAAGATCTACCTAACCTGAAGCTTGCATAAGAGGAACATCCAGAGTAGCTTCTCGACTCTATTTGAACTCTCTTCCACTAATACTTTATCAATTACACTTCTTTTCCCTCTTTTGGTTAGGATGGAATTGTTGATCCCATGGTGCCAGGTCTGGATTCATCCCTGGGAGTCATCTCTCATATTGCCAGGGAGATTTTCACCCCTGGATGTCATGTCCCATGTATGAGGGAAGGCAATGATTTCACTTGCAGAGTTGGACTTAGAGAGACTGAGGCCAACAACAGAGGTCCTCCATAAGTAACTCTTAGGCATGCCTATAGGTAGTCTAAACTTCTTTGCTACCTACATAAGCCTCACAAGAGTAAGTTCCCTGATCAAGGGCATGGCCTATTGATTTGGGTGTCCCTAAAGTTTGACAGGTATCAGGGGATTTCCTGATGGTAAGGTTTAATAGTGCCATATTCTTTCTCCCTTCCCTCAGGGGACTTTACCAATACTTTTTGATTATCTGCTTAATATACTGTAAGATGTTTCCAGGCATTACAAAAATCTATACAGGATTAAAGGACCTCTTTCTTATTCTGTGCTCCCTATGTTTCAGTTGTTCAAATGAGCTATACAGATAGGTTGAATTAGATTATGCACTACAGAAAATTTCAGTGCTAGATCAAATAAACTTTTCTTCCATTGGTCTCAAAGAGTATGTGTGGTTCTAAAATATAGACACTGTCTTCCTTACCCCTATGTTGTGAATTACTTTAACCCCAAACTGTTGGGCTTCATTCTTATCTCTAAATATCAAGTTATATATATAAAACAGCCTCTCAAATTCCAGAAATATTAATTACTACTCCAGAGTTAATGTGTCTGCTCTAAAAGCAGGCCCTGATTTCTTATAAGCATTTTCTAAAGGTGACCATACCATTGCTGTTCTTTTGTTCCTAGCTTATTTTGTCTCACCAAATGTCCCACATGTTCATTCACATCACTGCATGCCTCACAACTTTGTTCCTTTTTGTAGCAGCACAACCCTTGTTCATAAGTATGCACCATTGTTTGCCAATCTACTTCTCCACCAGTGCATCCTTCAGCCACATGCATTCATCGGACATCATGAAGAAGGCCCAAAGTCCACAGTCCATCAACATTCTCAATTTTAGATAATTTCATTATTCCCAAGAAAAAAGAAAATAGGAAATCTCAACAAATAGGAAATCTAAACTTCCTTTTAACTCTTGTCCCTCACCCCATTTTTTTGCCTCTGCTGTTGCTGTGGTAGTGCTGATGGTTTCCTTTTGAACATAGCTCATAGCATGCAATAGCGGTTTTCCCCCTGTATCCTGGACTTAAACACTTTTATACAAGAATCATATCTTTGAAGTAATTCTTATGAGAACTCATTCATATTTCTAGTGTGAATCAGTGGGACTCGTAGGACTATACAACTCCTTTCAATCTTACTCATCTTCAATAAGGTAATATTACTTCTAGACCCACTAGAGAATCAACTTTGCTCCTATCTATTCTCTTACATTGGAGTCCAACTGCATTAACTAACAGTTCACACATCTCTAGTTTCTATGTAACTCTAAGTCCCCTATATTCTGTATTATAAGCCTCTGATTATACCTTTATACTGGTCATAACAGTGGAATGATGCAGTATCTATCCTTTTGTGTCTGGCTGATTTCACTCAGCATTATGTCCCCAACTCTCATCCATCTTGTCATGTGCTTCAGGATATCATTTTGTCTTACTGCTGCATAATATTCCACCATATGCATATACCACATTTTGTTGATCCACTCCTCTGTTGATGGGCATTTGGCTTGTTTCCTTCTTTTGGCAATTGTGAATAATGCTGCTATGAACAAGTGCATGCAAATGTCTGTTTGTGTCATTGCTTTCAGCTCTTTTGGGTATATACCAAGTAGAGCTATTGCTGGGTCATAGGGCAACTTGATATTTAGTTTCTTAAGGAAACACTAAATAGTCTTCCATAGTGATTGCACCATTATACATTCCCACCAGCAGTGCACAAGTGTCCCAGTTTCCCCACATTCTCCCCAACATTTATAGTTTCCTGTTTGTTTAATAGCAGCGATTCTTATAGGTGTGAAGTGATATCTCAATGTAGTCTTGATCTGCATTTCCCTTATAGCCAATGAAATGAACACCTCTTCAGGTGCTTTTGAGCCATTTGTATTTGCTCTTCAGAAAAATGCCTATTCATATCTTTAGTCCATTTTGTAATTGGGTTGTTTGTTCTTTTATTGTTGAGTTGTATGATTTATTTGTATATACAGGAAATCAAACCTTTGTCTGATATGTGATTTGCAAATATTTTGTCCAATTGAGTTGGCTGCCTCTTCACCTTTTTTAAAAAAATTTTTTATTAACTAAAAAAATTACAAGAAAGAAACACAAACGTTCCTAATATATGCTCATTCTGTTCTACATATATAATCAGTAATTGCAATATCATCACATAGTTGCATATTTATCATCATGATCATTTCTTAGAACATTTGCATCAATTCAGAAAAAGAAATAAAAAGACAACAGAAAAATAAAATGAAAACAGAAAAAAAAATTTTTTTACATACCATACCCCTTACCCCTCCCTTTCATTGATCACGAGCGTTTCAAACTAAATTTATTTTAACATTTGTTCCCCCTATTATTTATTTTTATTCCCTATGTTCTACTTGTCTGTTGACAAGGTAGATAAAAGGAGCATCAGACACAAGGTTTTCACAATCACACAGTCACATTGTGAAAGCTATATCATTATTCAATCATCCTCAAGAAACATGGCTACTGGAACACAGCTTTACATTTTCAGGCTGTTCCCTCTAGCCTCTCCATTACATCTTGGATAACAAGGTGAGACCTACTTGATGCATAAGAATAACCTCCAGGATAACCTCTCGACTCTATTTGGAATCTCTCAGCCATTGACACTTTGCCTCATTTCACTCTTCCCCCTTTTGGTCGAGAAGGTTTTCTCAATCCCTTGATGCTGGGTCTCAGCTCATTCTAGATTTTTTCCCAATCCCATGATGCTGAATCTCAGCTCATTCTGTGATTTCTGTTCCACATTGCCAGGAAGGTCCACACCCCTGGGAGTCATGTCCCACGTAGACAGGGGGAGGGTGGTGAGTTTGCTTGTTGTGTTGGCTGGAGAGACAGGCCACATCTGAGCCACAAAAGAGGTTCTCCTGGGGGTGACTCTTAGGTCTAATTTTAAATAAGCTTGACCTATCTTTTGTGGGGTTAAGTTTCATATGAACATACCCCAAAACTGGGGGCTCAGCCTATAGCTGTGATTGTCCACACTGCTTGTGAGAATATCACAAATTCAAACTTCAGGAGGTTGAATTTTCCCTCATTCTCACCATTCCCCAAAGGGGACTTTGTGAATACTTTCCCATTCACTGATCAAATCACTCTGGAATTCATCGGGGCATTACTCTGGACAAACCAACAAAATCTCATGTCCTACCTAAGGTTCCATGTACTTATGTTGTTCAACCAATTATCTACATAAGTTATATTAGGAGATGAACTAGTCAAAATATAAATTGTGTACCAAATAAACATTTTTTGCTTTAGTCTCACACATAAGTTGAAAATTTAAAATATTAATTACCATCTATTTTCAGCACCCTGCAATAATGACATTCCTTTGTTCTTCCTCATGCAAAAACATTTTTAAATTTGTACATTTATTAACTATCATTATACACTCTAGGCATTCCTAGATTATACCATCTCATTCTTTATGGTCTATATTTCTTTGTGATTTCATTTATGCCCCCAGCCCTCCTCCCTCTATCATTCTCACATTCAGCTTCATTCAGTGTTTTAACATAATTGTATTACAGTTAGGTAATATTGTGCTGTCCCTTTCTGAGTTTTTATATTCATTTCTGTTGCACAAGTTGTATCCCTTCAGCTCCAGTTACCCAATATCTTACCCTATTTCTGTCTCCTGATGGTCGCTGTTACCAACAAAATATTCCCAGTTTATTCACTAATGTCAGTTCATATCAGTGAGACCATACAGTATTTGTCCTTTCATTTTTGGCTAATCACACTCAGCATAATGTCCTTAAGGTCCATCCATGTTGTTACATACTTCATAACTTTATTCTGTCTTACAGCTGCATAATATTCCATTGTATGTATATGCCACAGTTTGTTTAGCCACCCATCTGTTGATGGACATTTTGGCTGTTTCCATCTCTTGGTAGTTGTAAATAATGCTGCTGTAAACATTGGTGTGCAAATGTCCGTTTGTGTCCTTGCTCTCATGTCCTTTGAGTAGAGACAGCATATAGATGGGTCCTGTTTTTTAATCCATTCTGCCAGTCTATGTCTTTTGATTTGGGAGTTTAATCATTAAAATTTAGTGTTATTACTGTACAGGTAGTACTTTCTTCTACTATTTTGCCTTCTGGATTTTATATATCATATCTAATTTTCCTTCTTTTTAGCTTTACTCATAGTCTTCCTTTCTACACTCTTCTCCACACGCCTCTCTTCTGTCTTTTTGTATCTGTCTTTAGTGCTCCCTTTAGTATTTCTTGCAGAGCTGGTCTCTTGGTCACAAGTTTGCTCAGTGATTTTTGTCTTAAAATGTTTTAATTTCTCCCTCATTTTTGTGGACAATTTTGCTGGATATAGAATTCTTGGTTGGCAGGTTTTCTCTTTTAATAATTTAAATATGTCATCCCACTGTCTTCTCGCCTCCATGGTTTCTGCTGAGAAATCTACATATAGTCATATTGGGCTTCCCTTGTACATGATGGATTGCTTTTCTCTTGCTGCTTTCAAGATTCTGTTTCTCTTTGACCTCTGACATTCCAATTAGTAAGTGTTTTGGAGTGCATCTTTTTGGATCTATTCTTTGGTGTACACTGCACTTCTTGGATCTGTAATTGTAAGTCTTTCATAAGAGTTGGGAAATTTTCAGTGATAATTTCCTCCATTAGTTTTTCTCCTCCTTTTCCCTTCTCTTCTCCTTCTGGGACACCCACAACACATATATTCATGCGCTTCATATTGTCTTTCAGTTCCCTGAGTCCCTACTCATATTTTTCCATTTTTTGCCTAGATTTTCTTTTTCTTGCCAGATTTCAGATGTTCTGTCCTCCAGTTCACTAATCCTATGTTCTGTCTCTCGAAATCTACCATTGTAGGTGTCCATTGTCTTTTTCATCTCTTCTACCTTTCCTTTCATTCCCATAACATCTGTGATTTGTTATTTCACACTTTCCGTTTCTTCTTTTTGTTCATTCCTTGCCTTCTTCATATCCTCCCTCAATTCACTGATTTTTTTATTAATTAAAAAAAAATTAACAAAACTTTTAGAAATCATTCCATTCTACATGTACAATCAGTCATTCTTAATATCATCACATAGTTGCATATTCATCATTTCTTAGTACATTTGCATCAATTTAGAAAAAGAAATAAAAAGACAACAGAATAAGAACTAAAACGATAATAGAGAGAAAAAAAAAACCTATACCTCACATGCAGCTTCATTGAATGTTTTAACATAATTGCATTACAATTAGGTAGTATTGTGCTGTCCATTTCTGAGTTTTTATATCCAGTCCTGTTGCAAAGTCTGTATCCCTTCAGCTCCAATTACCCCTTCTCTCTTTTTTTTTTAATTAACGGAAAAAAAGAAATTAACCCAACATTTAGAAATCATACCATTCTATATATGCAATCAGTAATTCTTAACATCATCACATAGATGCATGATCATCGTTTCTTAATACCTTTGCATCGGTTTAGAAGAACTAGCAACACAACCGAAAAAGATATAGAATGTTAATATAGAGAAAAAAATAAAAGTAATAATAGTAAAAACAAAACAAAACAAAACAAAACAAAAACCTATAGCTCAGATGCAGCTTCATTCAGTGTTTTAACATGATTACTTTACAATTAGGTATTATTGTGCTGTCCATTTTTGAGTTTTTGTATCTAGTCCTGTTGCACAGTCTGTATCCCTTCAGCTCCAATTGCCCATTATCTTACCCTGTTTCTACCTCCTGCTGGACTCTGTTACCAATGACATATTCCAAATATATTCTCAAATGTCCGTTCACATCAGTGGGACCATACAGTATTTGTCCTTTAGTTTTTGGCTAGACTCACTCAGCATAATGTTTTCTAGGTCCATCCATGTTATTACATGCTTCATAAGTTTATCCTGTCTTAAAGCTGCATAATATTCCATCATATGTATATACCAGTTTGTTTAGCCACTCTTCTGTTGATGGACATTTTGGCTGTTTCCATCTCTTTGCAATTGTAAATAACGCTGCTATAAACATTGGTGTGCAAATGTCCGTTTGTGTCTTTGCCCTTAAGTCCTTTGAGTAGATTCCCAGCAATGGTATTGCTGGGTCGTATGGCAATTTTATATTCAGCTTTTTGAGGAACTGCCAAACTGCCTTCCACAGTGGTTGCACCATTTGACATTCCCACCAACAGTGGATAAGTGTGCCTCTTTCTCCGCATCCTCTCCAGCACTTGTCATTTTCTGTTTAGTTGATAATGGCCATTCTGGTGGGTGTGAGATGATATCTCATTGTGGTTTTGATTTGCATTTCTCTAATGGCCAGGGACATTGAGCATCTCTTCATGTGCCTTTTGGCCATTTGTATTTCCTCTTCTGATAGGTGTCTGTTCAAGTCTTTTTCCCATTTTATAATTGCGTTGGCTGTCTTTTTGTTGTTGAGTTGAACAATCTCTTTATAAATTCTGGATACTAGACCTTTATCTGATATGTCGTTTCCAAATATTATCTCCCATTGTGTAGGCTGTCTTTCTACTTTCTTGATGAAGTTCTTTGATGCACAAAAGTGTTTAATTTTGAGGAGCTCCCATTTATTTATTTCCTTCTTCAGTGCTCTTGCTTTAGGTGTAAGGTCCATAAAACCGCCTCCAGTTGTAAGATTCATAAGATATCTCCCAACATTTTCCTCTGTTTTATGGTCTTAGACATAATGTTTAGATCTTTGATCCATTTTGAGTTAACTTTTGTATAGGGTGTGAGACATGGGTCTTCTTTCATTCTTTTGCATATGGATATCCAGTTCTCTAGGCACCATTTATTGAAGAGACTGTTCTGTCCCAGGTGAGTTGGCTTGACTGCCTTATCAAAGATCAAATGTCCATAGATGAGAGGGTCTATATCTGAGCACTCTATTCAATTCCATTGGTCGATATATCTATCGTTATGTCAATACCATGCTGTTTTGACCACTGTGGCTTCATAATATGCCTTAAAGTCAGGCAGCGCGAGACCTCCAGCTTCGTTTTTTTTCCTCAAGATGTTTTTAGCAATTCGGGGCACCCTGCCCTTCCAGATAAATTTGCTTATTGGTTTTTCTATTTCTGAAAAATAAGTTGTTGGGATTTTGATTGGTATTGCATTGAATCTGTAAATCAATTTAGGTAGGATTGACATCTTAACTATATTTAGTCTTCCAATCCATGAACATGGTATGCCCTTCCATCTATTTAGGTCTTCTGTGATTTCTTTTAACAGTTTTTTGTAGTTTTCTTTATATAGGTTTTTTGTCTCTTTAGTTAAATTTATTCCCAGGTATTTTATTCTTTTAGTTGCAATTGTAAATGAGATTCGTTTCTTGATTTCCCCCTCAGCTTGTTCATTACTAGTATAGAAATGCTACAGATTTTTGAATGTTGATCTTGTAACCTGCTACTTTGCTGTACTCATTTATTAGCTCTAGTAGTTTTGTTGTGGATTTTTCCGGGTTTTCGATGTATAGTATCATATCATCTGCAAACAGTGACAGTTTTACTTCTTCCTTTCCAATTTTGATGCCCTGTATTTCTTTTTCTTGTCTAATTGCTCTGGCTAGAACCTCCAACACAGTGTTGAATAATAGTGGTGATAGTGGACATCCTTGTCTTGTTCCTGATCTTAGGGGGAAAGTTTTCAATTTTTCCCCATTGAGGATGATATTAGCTGTGGGCTTTTCATATATTCCATCTATCATTTTAAGGAAGTTCCCTTGTATTCCTATCTTTTGAAGTGTTTTCCACAGGAAAGGATGTTGAATCTTGTCAAATGCCTTCTCTGCATCAATTGAGATGATCATGTGATTTTTCTGCTTTGATTTGTTGATATGGTGTATTACATTAATTGATTTTCTTATGTTGAACCATCCTTGCATACCTGGGATGAATCCTACTTGGTCATGATGTATAATTCTTTTAATGTGTTGTTGAATACGATTTGCTAGAATTTTATTGAGGATTTTTGCATCTATATTCATTAGAGAGATTGGTCTGTAGTTTTCTTTTTTTGTAATATCTTTGCCTGGTTTTGGTATGAGGGTGATGTTGGCTTCATAGAATGAATTAGGTAGTTTTCCCTCTACTTCAATTTTTTTGAAGAGTTTGAGGAGAGTTGGTACTAATTCCTTCTGGAATGTTTGATAGAATTCACATGTGAAGCCGTCTGGTCCTGGACTTTTCTTTTTAGGAAGCTTTTGAATGACTGCTTCAATTTCTTTACTTGTGATTGGTTTGTTGAGGTCATCTATTTCTTCTTGAGTCAAAGTTGTTTCTTCATGTCTTTCCAGGAACCCGTCCATTTCATCTAAATTCTTGTATTTATTAGCGTAAAGTTGTTCATAGTATCCTGTTATTACCTCCTTTATTTCTGTGAGGTCAGTAGTTATGTCTACTCTTCCAAGGTCAGTAGTTATGTCTCCTCTTCCATTTCTGATCTTATTTATTTGCATCCTCTCTCTTCTTCCTTTTGTCAATCTTGCTAAGTGCCCATCAATCTTATTGATTTTCTCATAGAACCAACTTCTGGTCTTATTGATTTTCTCTATTGTTTTCAATTTCATTTATTTCTGCTCTGATCTTTGTTATTTCTTTCCTTTTGCTTGCGTTGGGATTAGTTTGCTGTTCTTTCTCCAGTTCTTCCAAGTGAACAGTTAATTCCTGCATTTTTGCCTTTTCTTCTTTTCTGATATAGGCATTTAGGGCAATAAATTTCCCTCTTAGCACTGCCTTTGCTGCATCCCATAAGTTTTGATATGTTGTGTTTTCATTTTCATTCGCCTCGAGGTATTTACTAATTTCTCTTGCAATTTCTTCTTTGACCCACTCGTTGTTTAAGAGTGTGTTGTTGAGCCTCCACGTATTTGTGAATTTTATGGCACTCCGCCTATTGTTGATTTCCAACTTCATTCCTTTATGATCCGAGAAAGTGTTGTGTATGATTTCAATCTTTTTAAATTTGTTAAGACTTGCTTTGTGACACAGCATATGGTCTATCTTTGAGAATGATCCATGATCACTTGAGAAAAAGGTGTATCCTGCTGTTTTGGGATGTAATGTCCTATAAATGTCTGTTAAGTCTAGCTCATTTATAGTAATATTCAGACTCTCTATTTCTTTATTGATCCTCTGTCTAGATGTTCTGTCCATTGAGGAGAGTGGGGAATTGAAGTCTCCAACTATTACGGTATTTGTGTCTCTTTCCCTTTTCAGTGTTTGCAGTGTATTCCTCACGTATTTTGGGGCATTCTGGTTCGGTGTGTAAATATTTATGATTGTTATGTCTTCTTGTTTAATTGTTCCTTTTATTAGTATATAGTGTCCTTCTTTGTCTCTTTTAACTGTTTTACATTTGAAGTCTAACTTGTTGGATATTAGTATAGCCACTCCTGCTATTTTCTGGTTGTTATTTGCATGAAATATCTTTTCCCAGTCTTTCACTTTCAACCTATGTTTATCTTTGGGTCTGAGATGTGTTTCCTGTAGACAGCATATAGAAGGATCCTGTTTTTTAATCCATTCTGCCAGTCTATGTCTTTTGATTGGGGAATTCAGTCCATTAACATTTAGTGTCATTACTGTTTGGATAATATTTTCCTCTACCATTTTGCCTTTTGTATTATATATATCATATCTGACTTTCCTTCTTTCTACACTCTTCTCCATACCTCTCTCGTTTCTGACTCTAGTGCTCCCTTTAGTATTTCTTGCAGAGCTGGTCTCTTGGTCACAAATTCTCTCAGTGACTTTTTGTCTGAGAATGTTTTAATTTCTCCCTCATTTTTGAAGGACAATTTTGCTGGATATAGGAGTCTTTGTTGGCAGTTTTTCTCTTTTAGTAATTTAAATATATCATCCCACTGTCTTCTAGCCTCCATGGTTTCTGCTGAGAAATCTGCACATAGTCTTATTGGATTTCCCTTGTATGTGATGGATTGTTTTTCTCTTGCTGCTTTCAAGATCCTCTCTCTCTCTTTGACCTCTGACATTCTAACTAGTAAGTGTCTTGGAGAATGCCTATTTGGGTCTAATCTCTTTGGGGTGCGCTGCACTTCTTGGATCTGTAATTTTAGGTCTTTCATAAGAGTTGGGAAATTTTCAGTGATAATTTCTTCCATTAGTTTTTCTCCTCCTTTTCCCTTCTCTTCTCCTTCTGGGACACCCAGAACACGTATATTTGTGCACTTCATATTGTCCTTGAGTTCCCTGATACCCTGTTTAAATTTTTCCATTCTTTTCCCGATAGTTTGTTTGTTTTTGGAATTCAGATGTTCCATCCTCCAAATCACTAATTCTATCTTCTGTCTCTTTGAATCTATCATTGTAGGTATCCATTGTTTTTTCCATCTTTTCTACTTTGTCCTTCACTTCCATAAGTTCTGTGATTTGTTTTTTCAGTTTTTCTATGTCTTCTTTATGTTCAGTCCATGTCTTCTTCATGTCCTCCCTCAATTTATCGATTTCATTTTTGAAGAGGTTTTCCATTTCTGTTCGTATATTCAGCATTAGTTGTTTCAGCTCCTGTATCTCATTTGAACTATTGGTTTGTTCGTTTGACTGGGCCATATGTTCAATTTTTTGAGCGTGATCCGTTATCTTCTGCTGGCGTCTGCACATTTAGACAGATTTCCCTGGGTGTTGGATCCAAAAGTTTGGAAGATTTTTCTGTGAAATCTCTGGGTTCTGTTTTTCTTATCCTGCCCCAGTAGGTGGCGCTCGTGGCACACGTTTGTCTGCTGGTCCCACCAGTAAAAGGTGCTGTGGGTCCTTTAACTTTGGAAAACTCTCACCGTCCGGGAGGTTCGCTAGCCGAAGCGGCTTGGAAGAGTGCCAGCCAGCCCGGGGTCCAACGCGGGGAGTGTCGCTGGCCGCCGCAGCCCAGGAAAGCACCCGTCCGAATTTCCTAGTCAGCCTGGGACGCCAAGCGTGGTGGGAGGGCGCCAGCCACAGCAGCCCGCCCGGGAGAGTGCACCGTTCCCGGGGAGTCACGGGTTTGGAAGGGCCCCCCCCACCCCGTCACCGTTCTCCACGGCCTGGGGATTTCCGATCCAATTCTCTCAGTTGGTCCGGGGGGCCGTGCGTGGTGTGGGCGCCAGCCACTGCGGTTTGAGGGGACCACCTGTCCAATTCTCCCAGCCGGCCCGGGAAGGGGGAAGGGAGTGACTCCGGCCGCTTGCCACCCCACCCGGTGAAGCCCACGCCCCTCGGCAATCTCACCAGAACGGGTTCTCTCAGCTAGCCAGCCATTCCAGGATGGGGCACGCTGTCTTTTTTATCTCTGTCGTCGCTTTGGGAGCTGTTCTGTATCGTTTCTACTCCCCTAGTAGCTGTTCTGGAGGAGAAACTAAAATCCGCACGTCTTACTAAGCCGCCATCTTCTCCAGAAGTCCTGATTTGGATTTTGATGAGGTTTTCCATGTCTGTTTGTATATTCTGAATTAATTGTTTCAGCTCCTGTATCTCATTTGAATTGTTGGTTTTTTCCTTTGACTGGGCCATATCTTCAATTTTCCTAGTGTGATTTGTTATTTTATGCTGATGTCTAGGCATTTAATTACCTTAATTAGTTTATTCTGGAGAGTGTTTTCATTTCTTTTACCTAGGGTTTTCTTGCTGGATGAATTTGTTGTCTCTCTGCTCTTTGACATTCAGTTCAGCTTTATCTGGACCTCTAGCTTAAGTTTTGTTTAACAGAGGAGAATTTTTCAGTTCTTGTTTTCTTGTTTCTTTTCCTGCTTGCATGGTGCCTTCCCCCCCCACACACACTTAGGAGGGTCTACTTAGGTATTATAGACTCCAGCCAGATTTTCCCAGACCAAACTGGCCTCCTATCAGGAGGGAAGAGTTACCTGCATTGGTTTTCCCTGAGGGTGAGACCCAGCAGGTTGAAAGACTTTCCTGTGAAATCCCTGGGCTCTGTTTTTCTTATCCTGCCCAGTATGTGGTGCTTGTGTGCCTGCAGGTCCCACCAGCATAAGATGATGCAGTACCTTTAACTTTGGCAGACTCTTCCTGCTATGGCTGTGGTGGAGACAAAGGAGAGGTTGTAGGCTGGTTTTAATGGTTTCAGATTACCAAGCCCTGGTGTCTGAATTCCTTAAGGAAGGGATTCCACCTGAGTTGGGCTTCACCCCTCCCCTGGGGAAGGCACAGGCTCAAGACAAGCCCTCAAATGAGCTTGTTTCTGCCTATACTTGGGGCAGTTGCAGCCTGAGGAGCCCTGGCACTGCATCCAAAGGCAGTCAAGTCTTTATAGAAACACAGCCACACAAAAACCTCTGTTTCCTTCTTTTATTCCCCTTTTTCCATCAGCCCTGTCCCCTTGGTGCTGGGGCTAAAATGAGCGACGTCTACTTTGACCTGGTTCACCTGAGCTGGGGGCCTATTTTTAGTAGTCATAATTTGTTAATTAATGCCACAATTGGCTTTTGGTTGGGCTCAGCTGCTGCTGCTGGTAAAGTCTCTTTCCTTCCCCCTCTGGGAAGCAGCCTGTGGGGGAGCAGCACTGGCCACCACGGCTTGGGGAACTCACTGCTCTGGGGGGCTTGCAACCGGTCCAGCTGGTCAAGACTGGGGTACACTGTGTGTCCAGTCACTGATGTGGCCCCAGGAGCTGTTCTGTACTGTTTCTGGTAGTTGTTTTGGAGGACAAACTAAAATGCACACATTGTTAAACTGCCATCTTGGACTGGAAGTCCACAGACTTCCCTCTTTACCTTTTTGACAAAGTCTTTTGAGTTGCAGAATCATTTGACTTTGAGGAGTTGCCATTTATCTACTTTTTCTTTTGTTGCTTGTGCTTTGGGTGTAAAGTTTAGGAAGCTACCTCCTATACTAGGTCTTGAAGATATTTCCCTCCATTTTCTTCTAGAAGCTTTATGGTGCTAGTTCTTATGTTTAGGTGTTTGATTCACTTTCAGTTAATTTTTGTGTGTAAGATAAGAGTCCTCTTCCATTCTCTTGGCTATTGATATCCAGTTCTTCCATGCCCATTTATTGAAAAGACTCTTTTGTCCCAGTTCAGGGGATTTGGGGGCCTTGTAAAAAATCAATTGACCGTAGATTTGGTCGTCTATTTCTACACTCTTGATTCAGTTTCATTGGTCAATGGTCTTTGTGCAAGTACTATGCTGTTTTGACCACTGTGGCTTTATAACAGGTTTTAAAGTCAGGGAGTGTTAATCCTCCCACTTCATTCTTCTTTTTTAGGATGCTTTTAGCTATTTGAGTCTCTTTCCCTTCCAGATGAATTTGGTAGTTAACTTTTCCAAATCTTCAAAGTAGGTTATTGGAATTTTGATTGGTACTCTGTTGAATCTGTAGATCAATTTGGATAGAATTGACATATTAACTATATTTAGCCTCCCTATCCATGAGCAGGGGATATCTTTCCACCTGTTTAGATATCCTTTAATTTATTTTAGCAATGTTATGTAGTTTTCTGTGTACAAGTCCTTTACATCCCTAGTTAAGTTCATCCCTAAATATTTGATCTTTAGTTGCTATTTTGAATGGAATTTTTTCCTTGGGTGACCCCTCAGCTAGGTCATTGCTTGTGTATAGAAATGTTACTGATTTTCGCACTTTAATTTTATATCTTGCCACCTTGCTGAATTTGTTTATTAGCTCAAGTAACTTTGCTGTGGATTTCTCAGGATCTTCCTAGTATCATATCATCTGCAAACAATGAGATTTACTTCTTCCTTTCCAATTTGGATTCCTCTTATTTCTTTGTCCTGCCTTATTCCTCTAGCTAGAACTTCTAGCACAATGTTGAATAATTGAGGTGACACTGGGCATCCTTGTCTTGTACCTGATCTTAGGGGCAGAGCTTTCAGACTCCATTGAGTACTACTCTGGCTATTGGTTTTTCATATATTCCCTTTATCATAGTGAGGTAGTTACCTTTGATTCTTATCTTTTGGAGTGTTTTTATCAGAAAAGGATGCTGAATTTTGTCAAATGCTTTTTCAGCATCAGTCGAGATGATCATGCGATTTTCCCTCTCAATTTGTTAATGTGCTGTATTACATTAATTGATTTTCTCAGATTGAACCAGCCTTGCATTCTTGGTATAAACCCCACTTGGTCAGGGTGTATTCCTCTTTTAATGTCCTGTTGGATTTGATTTGCTAATATTTCATTGAGAATTTTTTCATTTATATTCATTAGGGAGGTTGTTCTGCAGTTTTCCTTTCTTATGGCATCTTTAACCAGTTTTGGTATTAAAATGATATTTGCATCATAAAATGAGTTAGGTAGAGTTCTTTTTTCCTCAAATTTTTGTAAAAGTTTAAGCAGGATTGGTGTTAGTTCTTTCTGGAATGGTTGATAATATTACCCCTGTAAAGTCATCTGGTCCTGGGCTTTTCTTCGTAGAAAGATTTTTGATGACTGATTGAATCGCTTTACTTGTGATTGATTTGTGGAGATCTTCTATTTCTTCCTGACTCGTAGCTTATTCCTGTGCCTCCAGGAAAATTCCATTTCATCTAAGTGTTCTGGTTTGTTGGCCTATAGTTGTGCATAGTATCCTCTTATGATTTCTTTTGTTTCTTCAGGGGTTTTGGTAATGCACCCCTTCTCATTTCTGATTTTATTTGCAACCTCTCACTTTTCTCTTTGTCATTCTTGCTAGTGGCCCATCAGTTTGATTGATTTTCTAAAAGAACCAACTTTGGGTTTTATTAATTCTTTCTATTGTTCTTTTGTTCTCCCATTCATTTATCTCTGCTTCTTTTTTATTTCTCTTCTCCTATTTGCTTTGGGGTTAGTTTGCTGTACTTTCTCAAGTTCCTCCAGATTTGCTGTTAAGTCCTCTGAGTTTTGCTCTTTCTTGTTTTTTAATATAGGCATTTGGGCAATAAATTTCCCTCTCAGCACAGCTTTTTCCACATCCCATAAGCTCTGGTAAATTGTATTCTCATTTTCATTCATCTTCAGCCAGATACTGATTTCTCTAGCAATTTCTTCTTTGACCCACTGGTTCTTTAAGAGTATGTTATTTAATCTACATATATTTGTGAATGTTCTTGTTCTTTGGTGGTTATTGAGATCCAGCTTCATCCCATTTTGGTCAGAGACAGTGTTTTGAATAATTTCAATATTTTTATATTTGTGAAAACCTGTTTTGTGTCTCAGCATATGGTCTATCCTGGAGAATGTTCCATGAGCAGAATATGGAGCATAATGTTCCATTAGAGAAGAATGTATATCCTTGTGCTTTGGGGTGCAATGACTTATATATGTCTGTTAGGTCTAATTCATTTATCAAGTTATTTACCTTCTGTATTTCTTTCTTGATCTTCTGTCTTGTAGTTTTATCTATAGAGGAGAGTGGTGTGTTGACATCTGCACTACTATTATTGTTGAAACATTTATCACTTCCTTCAGTTTTGCCAATGTCTTTTTCGTGTACCTTGTAGCTCCTTGTTAGGAGCATAAACATTTATGATTGTTATATCTTCATGGTGAATTGACCTTTTAATTGGTATATAGTGTCCTTCTTTGTCTCTTGTGATGTCTTTACATTTAAAGTCCATTTTGTTTGATATTAGTCTAGCTACTCCTGCTTTCTTTTGGTTACAACTTGCATGGGAGATCTTTTTCCATCCTTTCACTTTCAATCTATTTGTTTCCTTGTGTCTAAGATGAGCCTCTTGTAAGAAGTATATAGCTGGATTATGTTTCTTAATCCATTCTGCCAATCTGTATCTTTTAATTGGTGAATTTAGTCTGTTAACATTCAAAGTTATTACTGAAAAGGCATTTCTTGTTTCCACCATCTTATCTTTTTAATTTTATATGTCAGATCCATATGTTGTTTTCCTCTTTCTCTTTGTATTCTTTAAATTACCCTTAGTGATAGTCTTTAATTCTGTGCCCTCCTCAAACTTCCCTCTCCTGTCTTTTTTTTTTTTTTTTTTTCAGCTGGTAGAACTCCTTTTAGTATTTCTTGTAGGGCCAGTCTCTGGTTGACAAATTCTTTCAGGACCTCTTTGTCTATGAAAACTTTAATCTCTCCTTCAATTTTTTTTAATGGGTAGGCACCAGGAATTGAACCCAGGTTTCTGGCATGGCAGGCAAAAACTCTACCTGCTGAGCCACCATGGCTTGATCTCCCTCAATTTTGAAGGACAATTTGGCTGGGTACAGAATTCTTGGCTGGAAGTCTTTCTCTTTCAAGATTTTGAATATATCATACCACTGCCTTTTCACCTCCAGGGTGCTAGTTGAATAGTCTAAACTCAGTCTTATTTGGTTTCCCTTGTACGTAGTAAATTGTTTTTCTCTTGCTGCTTTCAGGATTTTCTGCATCTCTTCAACATTTGATAGACTGATTAGTATGTGCCTTGGAGAAGGCATATTTAGATTTATTCAGTTTGGAGCTCTTTGGGTTTCTTTGACTTGCATATTTAAGTTCTTTATGAGGGCTGGGAAGTTTTCCTCCATTATATCCTCAACTACACATCCTAGCCCCTTGTCTTCTCTTCTCCTTCTAGGACACCAATGATTCTTATATTTGCATGCTTTTTTTTTGTCTGTCATTTCTCTGAGTTCCCATTCAATTTTTTTTCCATTCTTTTTGTCATTTGCTGTTTTAAGTCTTCAAAGTCAATTATCCTAGACTCCATATCACTTATTCTTTCTTCTGTCTCTTCAAATCTGGTGTTGTGAGACTCTAGTATGTTTTTTATTTGGTCAACACAGTTTTTAATCTCTGTGATTTCTGCTATTTTTCTATTTATTATTTCAAATTCTTCCTTGTGCTTTTCTACTGTCTTCCTGATCTCCTTTATATCTTTGCTATCCTGCTTATTTTTTTTTTTTTTTTTTTTTTAAAGACAGAGAGAAGGAAGGAAGGATAGAAGGAAGGAAGAGAGGAAGAAAGGGAAACATCTTTTAAACATTTTCTGGTTTTATTGTATTTTGTTTCTCCGTTTTCGTTACATGGGCTGGGGCCGGGAATCGAACCGAGGTCCTCCGGCATAGCAGGCAAGCACTTTGCCCGCTGAGCCACCGCGGCCCGCCCATATCCTGCTTATTTTATTAAGTAGAGTTGTATGAGCATCTTTGATTAGTTGTTCCATTATCTGTGTTTCCTCAGGTGCTTTAATTTGGTCATTAGGCAGGGCTATATCTTTCTGCATTGCGATGTGCTTAGTGACCTTCTGCTGTCTTCCTTGCATGTAGATGTCTTGATTGATTTACTTTGGGAGTTGATTTCTTTCAGTAGTCTAAGGCCTTGTGTTCGAGGGATGGTTGTACAGCAGGGAGCAGGACATGGGTTGGAGAACTGAGTATGGTGATTTCTTTCAGGGAAGGTATGGGTGCAGGTTGGGGATGTTATGCTGATGCTTGTGAACGTGGGTGCCCAGTGGTCAGGGATTATGTAGCTGTGTGGATACACCAGTCTGGGGGTCTTAACCTGGTTTGCACTGGTCTAAGGCATGGGGCCCTTTGTGCATATGCATACAGCCATGGCAGCAGGTCGACATTACACCTTTGTGGATTGGGGGCAGATGAGGCCCAGTTGCACAGGTTGGCACTTTCACAGAGCTGGGAAGTGAGGCTGAGATCCGTGTGCATGAGCGGTTCTAAGACTGCCACAAAGTGAGATTCTAAGACTGCTGTAAAGTGCAGTTCCCAGAGCTGAATGACATGATTGGGAGCCCTTGGGCATGCGTAGGCCTGGGAGTGCTATAAATGGATATGCAGAGCTAAGGCGGGGACGAATGAGGCTGTGTGACACTATGGGTGGGGATGGTTGAGGGGGTAAGGGGTAGCTTAGGTGTGGAGGTTGGTGCCCGCAACCTTTATGCACTTGCAACAGCCTTCAGGGAACAGGGATGGGGAGGTAGCACTCAGGGGGCTCCAGGAGAAGTGGGCTGGGCTGCACTTGGGGTGGGGGTGGGGGACAGATATGTTCACTTGGGGCTTGTGGGGTGGGGATACCTGGAACGCAGGGAATGGGAGTGGATGATGGGGCTTGGGTGCATGGGGTGTGCAGTGAATCACTGGTCACGGGGCTGTGCTGTGAGGGTAGCACACCCAAGGAATGCAGCCTGGCTTACTTCCTATTCTCGGGCTCCCATCTGTGCACTCCTGTGGGCTCCATAGCTCCATACCTCTATGCCAGGGTCCAGTCTTCTGCCTCTCAGTTCCTCAGCCTCTGCAACCAGGGCTACCACATGTGGTGCAGAAGGCTCTCCCAGGTAACCCGCTCTCCCAAATCACCACCTCAATTGCCCTCCTATCCTTTCTCTAACTTTTCCGTGGAGCAGAGCTAAACTCAAGCTAGTCCATTCTTTACTGTTATTTTAAAGATAGAAGTTATGCAGATACCATTTTCCCACTGCTTTTGTTGATGCTATTTCAAGCAAGGTTATGTGGCATGTTCCAGTGTCAACTACTAGCTAGGAAAATATTAAAAATCCAATGCAGAGGCAGTGATGAAGCCATCCTGATAGCTAGATAGTTATATTCAGTGTTGTATATATAACAGTTCCAGAGGTGGCCTCATATCATTCCATCTTTCTGACTGTGGTAGAAATGTGTTGCAGAAATAGCACCCCCACTGGTGGGCCAATGTATTAGTTTGTTATACTATTGGAATGCAATATACCAGAAATGGAATGGCCCTTTTAAAGGGAATTTAATAAGTTGCAAGTTTTCAGTTCTAAGCCTATAAAATGTCCAAACAGGCATCCAGGGAAGATATCTTAATTCAAGGAAGGCTGATGCATCTGGAATGCCTCTGTCAGCTGGGAAGGCATGTGGCTGGTATCCGCTGGTCCCTTGCTCCTGGGCTCCATTGCTTTCAGCCTCTGTTTCCTGTAGGGATTCTTCACTTGACATCTGTGGGCCTTCACTTAGCTCCTCCACAACACAACTCTGGGTTCTGGCCTGCTTCAGCATCTCATGGGAAGTCACACAGCAAGGTCCACCAGAACCTGCATGTCCAAATGTCTATGTCTCATATCAGTTCTGTCAGCTCTGAAGTAACTGCACTCTAGGAATTCACCTCTGCTCTTTGTCAGTTCTGATGTTTCTTCAAAATGTTTCCCCTTTTAAAGGACTCCAATAGACTAATCAAAACCCACCTCGAATGGGAAGAGTCACATCTCCATCGAATCAAAAGGTCACACCCACAATTGGAGACATCACATCTCTGTGAAGATAATCTAATCAAAAGTTTCCACCATACAATATTGAATCAAGATTACAAGAAATGGCTGCCCTCACAAGATTGGATCAGGATTAAAGAATGGCTTTTCTGGGTTACCTAATAGCTTCAAAGAGGCATATTCCACCTTCTGGACCCCCCAAAAGATATGTGTTTTTCCATATATAACATACATTTACTCCATCACAATATAAAAAAAGCCCTAAACCATTTCAGTAGCAATAAAAATGCAATACAAAGTCGAAACAGTACAAAATTCTTTTCTGGCTATGGTCCTTTGAAACTCAAAACAAGTTATCTGCTTCCAGTATACAAAGGGGGGACAGTCATAGGATACATGTTTCCATTGTTATAGGGAGAAATTAAAGAAAAACAGGGGTCACCAGACCAAAACAGTTCTGAATATCTGCAGGGCAAACTCCATTGGATTTCAAAGTCTGAGAGTCATTTATCCTTGGGGTTTTAGGAAGCAGGAATCCCACTTTTTCCAAGACCCTATGCAAGCAGCCTTATTCTCTCTCCAAATGCTGGAGTGAGTTGCAATACTGGGGCTTGTTGGGGTGACCACCTTTTTCTGAGCTCCACTTTCTCCAAATGTTGGGGCAGCATCCAGGATCTCTGCCATCTCCAGGGTACATGCTCATCCCCTCCAGAACAATTGGGTAGCACCCAGGTTTCCCCCCAATTCCCAGTTTATGTGCTCCACACTCTCCAATGTCTGGGGCATCACAATTATTCCTAAGCAAGTAAGCTGAAGGCCTGCCCTCTGCTTCTGAGGCAAAACCACCCTTTCCATGGGTCAAAGAAGAAATTGCAAGAGAAATTAGCAAATACCTCGAGGCGAATGAAAATGAAAACACAACATATCAAAACTTATGGGACGCAGCAAAGGCAGTGCTAAGAGGGAAATTTATTGCTCTAAATGCCTATATCAGAAAAGAAGAAAAGGCAAAAATTCAGGAATTAACTATCCATTTGGAAGAACTGGAGAAAGAACAGCAAGCTAACCCCAAAGCAAGCAAAAGGAAAGAAATAACAAAGATTAGAGCACAAATAAATGAAATTGAAAACATGAAAACAATAGAGAAAATCAATAAGGCCAGAAGTTGGTTCTATGAGAAAATCAATAAGATTGATGGGCCCTTAGCAAGATTGACAAAAAGAAGAAGAGAGAGGATGCAAATAAATAAGATCAGAAATGGAAGAGGAGACATAACTACTGACCTCACAGAAATAAAGGAGGTAATAACAGGATACTATGAACAACTTTACGCTAATAAATACAACAATTTAGAGGAAATGGACGGGTTCCTGGAAAGACATGAACAACCAACTTTGACTCAGGAAGACATAGATGACCTCAACAAACCAATCACAAGTAAAGAAATTGAATTAGTCATTCAAAAGCTTCCTAAAAAGAAAAGTCCAGGACCAGATGGCTTCACATGTGAATTCTACCAAACGTTCCAGAAAGAATTAGTACCAATTCTCTTCAAACTCTTCAAAAAAATCGAAGTGGAGGGAAAACTACCTAATTCATTCTATGAAGCCAACATCACCCTCATACCAAAACCAGGCAAAGATATTACAAAAAAAGAAAACTACAGACCAATCTCTCTAATGAATACAGATGCAAAAATCCTCAATAAAATTCTAGCAAATCGTATCCAACAGCACATTAAAAGAATTATACATCATGACCAAGTAGGATTCATCCCAGGTATGCAAGGATGGTTCAACATAAGAAAATCAATTAATGTAATACACCATATCAACAAATCAAAGCAGAAAAATCACATGATCATCTCAATTGATGCAGAGAAGGCATTCGACAAGATTCAACATCCTTTCCTGTTGAAAACACTTCAAAAGATAGGAATACAAGGGAACTTCCTTAAAATGATAGAGGGAATATATGAAAAACCCACAGCTAATATCATCCTCAATGGGGAAAAATTGAAAACTTTCCCCCTAAGATCAGGAACAAGACAAGGATGTCCACTATCACCACTATTATTCAACATTGTGTTGGAGGTTCTAGCCAGAGCAATTAGACAAGAAAAAGAAATACAAGGCATCAAAATTGGAAAGGAAGAAGTAAAACTATCACTGTTTGCAGACGATATGATACTATACGTCGAAAACCCGGAAAAATCCACAACAAAACTACTAGAGCTAATAAATGAGTACAGCAAAGTAGCAGGTTACAAGATCAACATTCAAAAATCTGTAGCATTTCTATACACTAGTAATGAACAAGCTGAGGGGGAAATCAAGAAACGAATCCCATTTACAATTGCAACTAAAAGAATAAAATACCTAGGAATAAATTTAACTAAAGAGACAAAAAACCTATATAAAGAAAACTACAAAAAACTGCTAAAAGAAATCACAGAAGACCTAAATAGATGGAAGGGCATACCGTGTTCATGGATTGGAAGACTAAATATAGTTAAGATGTCAATCCTACCTAAATTGATTTACAGATTCAATGCAATACCAATCAAAATCCCAACAACTTATTTTTCAGAAATAGAAAAACCAATAAGCAAATTTATCTGGAAGGGCAGGGTGCCCCAAATTGCTAAAAACATCTTGAGGAAAAAAAACGAAGCTGGAGGTCTCGCGCTGCCTGACTTTAAGGCATATTATGAAGCCACAGTGGTCAAAACAGCATGGTACTGGCATAAAGATAGATATATCGACCAATGGAATCGAATAGAGTGCTCAGATATAGACCCTCTCATCTATGGACATTTGATCTTTGATAAGGCAGTCAAGCCAACTCACCTGGGACAGAGCAGTCTCTTCAATAAATGGTGCCTAGAGAACTGGATATCCATATGCAAAAGAATGAAAGAAGACCCATCTCTCACACCCTATACAAAAGTTAACTCAAAATGGATCAAAGATCTAAACATTAGGTCTAAGACCATAAAACAGTTAGAGGAAAATGTTGGGAGATATCTTATGGATCTTACAACTGGAGGCGGTTTTATGGACCTTAAACCTAAAGCAAGAGCACTGAAGAAGGAAATAAATAAATGGGAACTCCTCAAAATTAAACACTTTTGTGCATCAAAGAACTTCATCAAGAAAGTAGAAAGACAGCCTTCACAATGGGAGACAATATTTGGAAATGATATATCAGATAAAGGTCTAGTATCCAGAATTTATAAAGAGATTGTTCATCTCAACAACAAAAAGACAGCCAACTCAATTACAAAATGGGAAAAAGACTTGAACAGACACCTCTCAGAAGAGGAAATACGGATGGCCAAGAGGCACATGAAGAGATGCTCAATGTCCCTGGCCATTAGAGAAATGCAAATCAAAACCACAATGAGATATCATCTCACACCCACCAGAATGGCCATTATCAACAAAACAGAAAATGACAAGTGCTGGAGAGGATGCGGAGAAAGAGGCACACTTATCCACTGTTGGTGGGAATGTCAAAGGGTGCAACCACTGTGGAAGGCAGTTTGGCGGTTCCTCAAAAAGCTGAATATAGAATTGCCATACGACCCAGCAATACCATTGCTAGGTATCTACTCAAAGGACTTAAGGGCAAAGACACAAACGGACATTTGCACACCAATGTTTATAGCAGCATTATTTACAATTGCAAAGAGATGGAAACAGCCAAAATCTCCATCAACAGAAGAGTGGCTAAACAAACTGTGGTATATACATACGATGGAATATTATGCATCTTTAAGACAAGATAAACTTATGAACCATGTAATAACATGGATGGACCTAGAGAATATTATGCTGAGTGAATCCAGCCAAAAACTAAAGGACAAATACTGTATGGTCCCACTGATGTGAACGGACATTCGAGAATAAACTTGAAATATGTCATTGGTAACAGAGTTCAGCAGGAGTTAGAAACAGGGTAAGACAATGGGTAATTGAAGCTGAAGGGATACAGACTGTGCAACAGGACTAGATACAAAAACTCAAAAATGGACAGCACAATAATACCTAATTGTAAAGTAATCATGTTAAAACACTGAATGAAGCTGCATCTGAGCTATAGGTTTTTGTTTTGTTTTGTGTTGTTTTGTTTTGATTTTACTATTATTACTTTTATTTTTTCTCTATATTAACATTCTATATCTTTTTCGGTTATGTTGCTAGTTCTTCTAAACCAATGCAAATGTACTAAGAAATGATGATCATGCATCTATGTGATGATGTTAAGAATTAATGATTGCATGTGTAGAATGGTATGATCTCTAAATGTTGGGTTAATTTCTTTTTTTCCGTTAATTAAAAAAAAAAAAAAGAGAAGGGATAATTGGAGATGAAGGGATACAGACTGTACAACGGGACTGGATATAAAAACTCAGAAATGGACAGCACAATACTACCCAATTGTAATGCAATTATGTTAAAACACTGAATGAAGCTGCATGTGAGGTATAGGTTTTTTGTTTTTGTTTTTTTTGTTTTTTTTCTTTCTATTATTGTTTTAATTCTTATTCTGTTGTCTTTTTATTTCTTTTTCTAAATCGATGCAAATGTACTAAGAAATGATGAATATGCAACTATGTGATGTTATTAAGAATTACTGATTGTACATGTAGATTGGAATGATTAAAAAAAAAAACAAAAAACAAAACCACCCTTTCCACATGCATGGATGGGTCTGGTCTCCTGGCCTTAGATTTCCTGGTTCTAGACCCTAGCCTCCACGATTCTGCCTCTGAAGCCAGTTTTCATTCAATTTGTCCATTTTATGTCCCTTTTAGTCCAGACTGGCAGTGGTTCCCACAACACTCTTTTTGGTTTTCCATGTAATATGCAGGGATCATGACCATCAGACTTTCCACAAATCCTTTCTGGATAAACCCATTTCCAATCATAGCTTTTCCTGAAATGGCTGACTGGTTTCATGTTTGGTTAAATCCTCATGTGGGGCCCTATTCATTGGGGTCTCACTTTTTGGAAGCCTGGAATTTTCCAGACCATCAATTTCATTTTCTTTGTACCTGAGAGTTCAGTTCTCGACTTATCTCTTTACTGTTGCATTTTACTATAAGCTGCAAGGAGCAGCCAGACTTGCATTTTCCACATTTAGTTTGGAAATTTCTTCTGCTAAATATCAAGTTCATCACTCTCAAATCCTGCCTTCCATCCACAAAGAATGTGTCCTTCCAGTTTGCAATAATACATTCATCATTTCTGTCAAAGCCTTATCAGAAGTATTGTTAGAGTCCACATTTCTACCAATAGTCTCTTGAAAGCATTCTAGGCCCTCTCTATGAAGATCCTCACAACTATTCAAGAATCTTCCCCTTATCCATTAAAAAAGCCATTCCTGGGCGGGCCGCGGTGGCTCAGCGGGCAAGAGTGCTTGCCTGCCGTGCCGGAGGACCCCGGTTCGATTCCCGGCCCCAGCCCATGTAAAAAACAAACAAACAAACAAAATATAATAAAACAAGAAAATGTTTAAAGATGTTTCCCTTTCTTCCTCCCTTCCTTCCTTCCATCCTTCCTTCCTTCTCTGTCTTTCCTTCCCTTCCTCCCTCTCTTTAAAAAAAAAAAAAAAAAAAAAAAAAAAGCCATTCCTGTATGTTTGGCATTTGCGAATTGCAGCACCCCACTTCTCTGGTACCAAAATCTGTATTAGTTTGTTAAGCTGCCAGAATGCAGTGTACCATAAATGAAATAGCTTTTTAAAAGGGAATTTAATACATTGCAAGTTTAGAGTTCTAAGCCTATAAAAATGTCCAAACTAAGGCATCCAAGAAAAGATAACCTTAATTCAAGAAAGACTGATGGGTCTGGAACAACTCTGTCCACTGGGAAGGCACATGGCTGCATCTGCTGGTTCTTTGCTCCTGGGCTCCATTGCTTTCAGCCTCTGTTTCCTGTGGGGATTCCTTACTTGGCATCTGTGGGCTTTCACTTAGCTCCTCCAGAACACAACTCTGGGTTCTGGCCTGCTCAGCATTTCATGGGAAGGCACACAGTGACATCTGCCAGGCCCTGCATTTTCAAATATCCAGATTTTGCATAGATTCTGTCAGCTCTGAAGTAACTGCCCTCTAAGCATCCACCTCTGCTTTGTGTCAGCTCTGAGGTTTCTTCAAAATGTTTCCCCTTTTAAAGGACTCCAATAAACTAATCAAGACCCACCTTGAATGGGCCATCTAATCTAAAGTTCACACCCACAATTGGGCATATCATATCAATGTGGAAATCATTTAATCAAAAGTTTCCACCCTACAGTATTGAAGCAGGATTAAAAGAAATGGCTGCCCTTGCAAGATTGGATCAGGATTAAAACATGGCTCTTTTGGGGTACATAATAGCTTCAAGCTGGCACAGCCAGTTTGACAAACTTTTTATTGGAGTCATTCCTAAATACCCATTCTAGATCTCATTACTCTAAGACTTTTCATAATTTTTATGTCTTCATGCTGAATTGTTCCTTTTATTAGCACATAGTATCCTTATTTGTCTCTTTTAACTGTTTTACATTTGAAGTCTAATTTGTTGGATATTAGTATAGCTACTCCTGCTCTTTTCTGGTTGTTATTTGCATGAAATATCTTTTCCCAACCTTTCACTTTCAACCTATGTTTATCTTTGGGTCTAAGATGTGTTTCCTGTAGACAGCATGTAGAAGGATCCTGTTTTTTAATCCATTCTGCCAGTCTATGTCTTTTGATTGGGGAGTTCAATCCATTAACATTTAGTTTTATTACTGTATGGGTAGTACTTTCTTCTGCCATTTTGCCTTTAGGATTTTATGTCATGTCTAATTTTCCTTCTTTCTACACTCTTCTCCACACCTCTTTCATTTGTCTTTTCATATCTGTCTCTAGTGCTCCTTTTATTATTTCTTGCAGAGCTGGTCTCTTGGTCATAAATTGTCTCAGTGATTTTTTGTCTGAAAATGTTTTAATTTCTCCCTCATTTTTTATGGACAATTTTTCTGGGTATAGAATTCTTGGTTGGATGTTTTTCTCTTTTAATAATTTAAATATATCATCCCACTGTCTTCTCGCCTCCATGGTTTCTGCTGAGAAATGTACGCATAGTCTTACTGTGTTTCCCTTGTATGTGATGGATTTCTTTTCTCTTGCTGCTTTCAAGATCCTCTCTTTTTCTTTGACCTCTGACATTCTGATTAGTAAGTGTCTTGGAGTATATCTATTTGGATCTATTCTCTTTGGGGTACACTGCACTTCTTGGATCTGTAATTTTAGGTCTTTCATAAGAGTTGGGAAATTTTCAGTGATAATTTCCTCCATTAGTTTTTCTCCTCCTTTTCCCTTCTCTTCTCCTTCTGGGACCCTCGCAACACGTATATTCATGCGCTTCATATTGTCATTCAGTTCCCTGAGTCCCTGCTCATATTTTCCATTTTTTCCCTATAGTTTCTATTTCTTGTTGGATTTCAGATGTTCCATCCTCCAGTTCACTAATCCTATCCCCTGTCTCCTGAAATCTACCATTGTAGGTTTCCATTGTTTTTTCATCTCTTCTACTGTGCCTTTCATTCCCATAAGTTTGTGATTTGTTATTTCAGACTTTCCATTTCTTCTTTTTGTTCATTTCTTGCCTTTTTCGTATCCTCCATCAATTCATTGATTTGGTTTTTGATGAGGCTTTCCATGTCTGCTTGTATATTCTGAATTAATTGTTTTAGCTCCTGTATCTCATTTGAATTGTTGGTTTGTTCCTTTGACTGGGCCATATCTTCAATTTTTCTGGTGTGATTTGTTATTTTTTTCTGGTGTCTAGACAGTTAATTACCTTAACTAACTTATTCTGGAGACTGCTTGCACTTCTTTTATCTAGGGTTTTCTTGCTGGATGAATTTGTTGTCCCTCTGTTCTTTGACATTCAATTCAGCTTTATCTGGACCTCTAGCTTAGGTTTTGTTTAACAGAGGAGAATTTTTTGGTTCTTGTTTCCTCGTTTCTTGCCCTGCTTGTATGGTGCCTCCCCCCCGCCTTAGGAGGGTCTACATAGGTATTATAGAGCCCAGTCAGGTTTTCCCGGACCAAATTGGCCTCCTATCAGGGGAAGGAGTCATCTGCGTTGGTTTTCCCTGAGGGTGATACCCAGCAGGTTGAAAGACTCTCCTGTGAAGTCTCTGGGCTCTGGTTTTCTTATCCTGCCCAGTATGTGGCACTTGTCATCCTGCAGGTCCCACCAGCATAAGATGATGTGGTATCTTTAACTTTGGCAGACTCTTCCTGCTGGGGGTGTGGTGGAGACAGAGGAGAGGTTGTAGGCTGGTTTTAATGGCTTCAAATTACCAAGCTCTGGTTTCTGAATTCCTTGAGGGAGGGATTCCACCTGAGTTGGGCTTCACCCCTCCCCTGGAGAAGGTACAGGCTCGAGACAAGCCCTGAAATGAGCTTGTTTCTGCCTATGGTGGGGGCAGTTGCAGGCTGAGAAGTCCTGCCACTGAATCCAGAGTCAGTCAAGCCTTTGTAGAAACACAGCCACAAAAACCTCTGTTTCTTTTATTTTTTTCTTTTTCTGTTACCCCAATGAGTGGTTAGCCCAATGAGCGACGTCTACTTTGACCTGGTTCACCTGAGCTGGGGGCCTATTTTTAGTAGTCAGAATTTGTTAATTAATGCCACAACTGCTGTTTGGTTGGGCTCAGCCCCTGCTGCTGTTAAAGTCTCTTTCCTTTCCCCCTCTGGGAAGCAGCCTGTGGGAGAGAGGCACCAGCTGCCATGCCTTGGGGAACTCACAGTTCTGGACTCAGAACTGTCCAGCTGGTCCAGACTGGGGTACACTGTGTGTCCGGTCACTGATGTGGCTCCAGGAGCTGTTCTGTTTGTGGTTATTTAGTAGTTGTTCTGGAGGATGAACTAAAACACGCACATTGCTAAGCTGCCATCTTGGCCCCTCCTTTTCATAATTTTGTAAACCTCGGTTTATTTGTATTAAATGGTTAAACTCAAATACCTATAACAGTATCTGTTACCTTAATTGAAATATACACTATACAGAATTTGCTACCAGAAATAGTTGCATTCCAAAGATAATTGTACTGGTTTGAAAGGATATATATACCCTAGAAAAGCCATGTTTTAGTCCTAGTCGCATTTTGTAAAGACAGCTGTTTCTTCTAATCCCTATTCAGTACTTATATTTGAAACTTTAATTAGATCATCTCCCTGGAGATGTGACTCAATCAAGAATGGTTGTTAAACTGGATTAGGTGGAGATATGTCTCCACTCATTCTAGGTGGGTCTCGATTACTTTACTGGAATCCTATAAAAGAGGAAACATTTTGGAGACAGGAGAGATTCAGAGAGAGAGAGAGCAGAGAACAACAGAGCCACAAGAATGCCACAATGGGGAATGCCACAGAACCATGAAGCAGAGTCCACCAGACATGACTTTTGGAGATAAAGAAGGAAAACTCCCCCAGGAAGCTGGAGAGGAAGGTAGCAGATGATGCTGTGTTTGCCATGTGCCCTTCCAGCCCAGACAGAAACCTGACCATTTTCACTATGTGCCTTTCCAGAGAGAGAAACTCTGAACTTCATCAGCCTTTCTGAATCAAAGTATCTTTTCCTGGATGCCTTATATTGAACATTTCTATAGACTTGCTTTAATTAGGATATTGCCACAGCCTAAAAACTGTTAACTTGCAACTTATTAAATTCCCCTTTTTAAAAGCCATTCCATTTCTGGTATATTGCCTTCCAGCAGGTAGCAAACTAGAACAATAATCAAGGATGGAAAATGGTATTGGAAATCAGAACTGCTTGGGTATTAAGGAAGCAAGGTTCACATTATGATTGGAAAATATACACAGTGGTGTAATACTTATCAGGATGTAGTGTTCATTCAGAGAAAGCTTTTTTTGCAGAAAGAGGGATTTCTCATTATGGTAGGAACAAGGAATAACAGGACTGTGGGATGGACTGGCTATTTCTGCCTGCACTATCCAGCTACCAAAAAGAAAAGAAAAGAAAAAGACACACTCCTTAGCATGGCCTATGTAACCTATAAACTCCTGCATTATTTGTCCCTGCTATTTCTCTTACCTCATCTGCTACCAATCTTTATATTACTTAATATATTTTTGCTATATCACCTGTCCTATCAGCTAGAGGTGCATTTGATATGAATAACAAACTTTCATTAATAGCTTAGGTATAATTTAGTATAAATATTATTATAATCTACTAACTTATCAGCACCAAGTTACTATGTTGCATTTCCAGTCTCCTAATAACTTTAGTTTCCTGAAATTAAAATAAGCTCACTTTTAATATGACCCTTTTATATATAAGAAAAGCATTTATTCATTCCCAAATTCTTGTTAGAATATATCAGATATTCTCTTCGTTTCTTTTTGGAGCTATTTCCCAAGCATGCATCTGGGCTGTAATTTTTATATAATCCCAACTGTTATGTAGGCATTTCCTTTTTTCATTATTGAAGGAATCCCATCATTTTTCTTACATTGACTCTCCAATTTTCCAGATCCCATATTTTTCTCTTTTCATTTACTTTCTCAATGGAGAATGCTTTCAGTAATATCTTGAGAAGCATTCATAGAAGAGAAAATTTTCTACCTTTCTGAAAATATTTCTGTACTACATCATCCTTGATTGATGGTTTAACTAGTTTATAATTTGAGTTCAGAAAACATCTCTTAGGAGTTTCACAGCATTGCTTCATTGTCTTCTAGTTGTTATTGAGAAATTTGAAGACATTTGCTTACTTTTTGTTTGGATATGACCTATTCTTGTTTTCCTGGGTGACTTAGGAATATTTTCTTTCTCACCAGCATTTTGAATTTTAGATATGGATTTATTTTAATTCACTTTCCATCATATTAATGGGTCTTTTCAGTTTATATATGAATTTATTTCAGCTGTGGCAAATTCTCTTGTACAGTTTCTTTGATATTGTTTTAACCTCCATGTATAAAGTGTATAACTTTTTTCTTCAGGAGATACCTATTATTCAAATATCCACTTACAGAATAATTTTGCTATTTTCTAATGTATTTCCCATTTTCCACCTTTCTCTAATTTCCTCAAGAGTCTTCCATGTTAGTTTCCAACCATTCCACTGAATATTTTATTTCTTCTGTCATGTTTCTTATTCTCAAAAACTCTTTTTATTCTTCTATTGTTAGTTTTTTCCCTTTTTTTTCTATTGTTAGTTTTAATAGCATCCAACACTAGCTTCATGACTGCAATGGAATTTCATATCCCACCAGAAGTGTTAATTACAATTTTTGAATGTTTTTCTGTTCTACATAGTTTGTTTTCCTTTGTTACATTTTCTATTTGTCTTTTTCTTTTAGGAGAGCATATTTCTTCAACTGCGCACTGATCGTTTGTTGTCTACTCATATTAAAGGATGGGGCTTAAAAACCTTATTCAAATAATGTATTAAGACAGGAATTGTATTAGGTGGGTCTTACAATAGGGTTATCATACACGCCCTGCCATTTCATTAGGGTAACGCCAAGGGTCAATATAAATATGTCCTCTTCTCTTGGGTTGTGTACTTTCTGCAAGAAATAAAGCTTATATTTTCTACATTGGGAGTTATTTTCTCTCAGATATTCCCTCCCAATGTAGAAAATTGAATTAAGTTAAGTTACAAGACTAAAACATCACATTGAGCAATAACCAGGCTAAATTTTAGATGAGTCTATAGTTAGACACATCGAATAACAAATATGTAAAAATTTTGGAATAAATGATAGTTATTTGTTTCAATAAACACAAAAATTCAGTGTTTTTGCTTTGCCACTACTGACATAGTTTCTGAAGACGAGTATGGATGAAGAGCAGAAAGGGGTAGAAAGCTAGAAAACAAGTGGCCAGGAATGTAATGATGCCCACCAGGGTTGACTTAGTGAAGTGAGTCATGTAAAGTGGTAAAATGAAGGAAAGAGAATAAAAGGAAACAGATAAGCTCAACAGAAGCAGTGTGAGTGGCGGTCACCTCTAGGGATGTTGTGGGGGAGAGGCTGGTGTGGTGAATATATTGGACTCTCTGCTTATGTCTTTACAGCAAGAGTACTATGGAGCCACTGGGCCAGCCCTTGGGTCCCAAACAGAATGTCAAGGAAAGTAAACATGGATGTATAGAGTGAGGAGGTAAGTAAACCAGGCCTTCTTGCAGAACACAATCTAAAATTCTTTTCTGTAATGTTGGTAGTCTTCCTTGAGAGAGTCACTTTTTTTGGCACAATAATATTTATCAAGGTATGAATAATCCAACAGAGAATACCAAAAATTTAACAAACTGAGGGACTTTCAGTTTGAGTTGTATCCAGCAGGAATTACTGAGCTGATTGAAGTAGCCTGGAAGTCGCTCAAAAGGCAGGTGGTACAGCGAGAAATTCTCTGAGCTGCTCTGTGATATGAATGCTAAGTTTACATTCAACCTTTCCCAGGAACTATTTCATGCCCCAAACAGCCACTGTCTGAGGAATTCCCCTAAATAAAAGGACCAGGAAGTTGGTTAAGTTCTGAGGGTTGAGAATTAGGTCTGTGAGTCTTTGTGTTTAGTGTAGAAGGTCAATATATAGTGATAAAAACATGAGGAGTTTGCTAGAAGCCTCCCTCTAGTCTGTAAGAGGAAGGTATTACAACTCCTCAGAAGCTGTAATGTCAATTCTCAGAAGAAGTTTATTTTATTCAAAGCCAGAAAAATCTAGAGAGGAAAGCAGGATGTGTATTATTTTCATCAATGTGACAAATTCAATATTGAAAAAAGTTCTCCTTAATTTATATTTACAAAGGTATACTATGTTTGTAGCCTTAATATTATTGGAAGTGCAAATCATGAAACAAACTGCATTGAAGGAATTAACTTATACCCTTCCAAGTTGTATTTGCTTTGCTAGCATTTTATTTAGGCTATGTGCATAAGTGATTTATGGGTGATATTTGTTTTTCATCTTTTTTTTTTTTTTACATGGGTAGGCACCGGGAATCGAACCCAGGTCCTCGAGCTTGGCAGGCAAGCATTCTTACCTGCTGAGCCACCGTGGCCCACCCGATATTTGTTTTTAATAAAAGCTAACAATGGCAGAAAATAAAAAGCTTATGGCTGTGCTACTTTGAAACTGTTATGTACCCCAGAAAAGCCATGTTCTTTTTCCTAATTCAGTCTTGTGGAGGCAGACCTATTATTAAGGGTGGGACCTTTTGATTAGATTGTATCCATGGAGATGTATGTCTGCCCATTTAAGGTGGGTCTTAATCTGCTTACTGGAGTCCTTTAAGAGGGAACCATTTTGGAAAATGCTCAGAGTCAACACAGACAGAGATGTTTAGAGATTGCTAAAAAGAAAACACCCCCAGGAAACCAAAAACCAAAGAACCAACAGATGCCAGCTCACCTTTCCAGATTGGCCTTTCTTGATTCAAGATATGTCTTTCTGGATGCCTTAATTTGGACATTTTTATGCCCTTAGAACTATAAACTTGTAACATAACAAATTCCCTTTACAAAAGCCAACCCATTTCTGCTATATTACATTTTTGGCAGCATTAACAAACTAAAACAACACCCCATAGAATTGTCTTCTTATGCCCACATCAAATACCTAGGAATAAGTTTAACAAACAGATGCTCAAGACCTCTCATTAAAATTACAAAACACTGCTAGGAATACTGAAAAAGAGCTAAGTAAATAGAGATATATATACCATATTCAAGAATTGAAAGAGTCCATATTGTTAAGATGGCCATTCTATCCAAATTTATCTAAAGACTTAATGCAATCCCAATTAAAATCCCAAAAAGACTCTTGTAGAAATTTCCAGGCTTATTATATAAAGAATCTAGAAGAGTAAAGACAGTGTTGAAGGGAAAAGCAAATTGGAAGATTAACCTTGTCTTATTCTAATATTTAATATAAAACTACACTAATTCAGATAGTGTGGTATTTGCATGAGGATAGCTAAATAAAAAAGAGAGAACACAGCAATACTTCTCTATATATTCACAGTCAATTGATTTATGACAAATTTGCCAATGTAAACCAATGGGGAAAATGAACGTATTTTTAAAAAATGTTGCCAAATGGCAATAACAACAATAAGCAAAGTCAAAAAACAAACAAAAAAAAGGAGAAAATATTTGCCACATGTATCATGGGGGAAAAGGCCAATATCCTGAATATAAAAGAACTTTTAAAAAATTAAGTGGAAAAAAATACCAAAAGTCCTTTAGAAAATTAGGCAAAAGACATGCTTCTACAATTAACAAACAGATAAGAAAAATGGTCCTTAAACATATGAAATAATGTTCAACTTCAATCTTACTTGCAAATGCAGATCCAAACTACTCAGATGGGACTTCCAGGAATAGGATAGGCCAAGTTCACCCCTACTCCAAAGAACAGCTTGAGAAGGGACAGAGGAAAGACTGGGATTGTGATTCCAGGGTGTAAGTGACCTGGGATAGTCTTCACACCATATAGTGAGGACCTGGTTGAAAAAGTGGAAGAACTGAGATGCACATAGCCTGAGGCCAGCCAGCTAGTGCAGACAGTCTTGTGTGTTCATTTCCAGATGGAGGCCTGGAGCCACCAGGAGTGCACAGACAGGGAGATGAGGACAAGGAAACATCAGGGTAGAGTTCCTGATCTGTGCATATACCTGCACCACAACCCATTACTGCAATGTTATGCCCCTCCCCACACCCTACATCTTGTGCCACACCAGTCCCACAAATACAAACCTTTAGACCACTGAAGGAAATCAACATGCACAGTAATCCTATCAAAATATTAATGTGCTGCAAAGACAATAGAAGATCACTAATCATGTGAAATGCAGACAGATACAGCCAAGTCTAATGACCAAATTAAAACACCAGAAGAGACACAGTCTTTGGAACAACTAATCAAAGATGCTCATATAACTTTACTAAATAAAATCAGTGGATGGCTAATGACATAAAGGAGATCAAGAAAACAATAGAAGAACATAAAAAGGAATTTGAAAGAATAAACAGAAAAATAGATATCATAGAGATAAAGATGCAGTAGACCAAGTAAAAAATATACTAAAAAAATTAAGTAGAGTTACACAACAGCAGATTTGAAGAAAGAATAAGTGAACTAGAGGACAGGACAAATAATTTTTAACACAGAATATAGCAAATGACAAAAGAGATGGAAACATTTGAATAGGCTCTCAGGGAAATGGACAAAACAAAGTACACAAATAAAAGAATCATCAGTCTCTGATAGGAGAAGAGAAGTGTAAAGGGTAGGAAGATTTCTGGAGGATATAATGGGGGAAATTTTCCAGCCTTTACAAAAGACATAAATATGCAAATAAAAGAAGCCCAACAAACTCCAAATAGAATAGATTCAAATAGGCCTTCCCCAAGACACATACTAATCAGTCTGTCAAATGTTGAAGAGAAGCAGAAAATCCTGAAAGTGGCAAAAAAAACCTACTATATACAACATAAACCATGTAAGACTGAGTTTGGATTACTCAATTGGCACTATGGAGGCAGGAAAGCAGTGGTATGATATATTTAAGATCCTGAAAGAGAAAGACTTTCAGCCAAGAACTCTTTACCCAGCCAAACTGTCCTTCAAAATTGAGGAAGACATTAAAATTTTCACAGAGGCTGAGAGAATATGCTAACAAGACTAGCTCTACAAGAAATACTAAAGGAAGTTCCGCTGGCTAAAAAAAAAGACAAGAGAGGGAGGTCTGGAGGAGGGCATGGAATTGAAAAGTGCCTGTAAGGGTAACCTAAAGGATAAAAGAGAAAAAAAACAAGAGAACATATAGATCTGACAATAAAATCTAAAGGATAAGATGTGGATTCAAGAAATGCCTTTACAGTAATAATTTTGAATGTTAACAGACTAAACATACCAATTAAGAGATAACAGATTGGCAGAATGGGTTAAGAAATATAATTCAGCTATATGCTGCTTACAAGAGACATATCTTAGATGCAATGATACAAACAGATTGAAAGTGAAAGGATGGAAACAGGTGTTCCACACAAGCTGTAACAAAAGAAAGCAGAGTAGCTATATTATCAGACAAAATAGACTTTAAATGTAAAGACATCATAAGAGACAAAGAAGGACATTGTATATTAGTAAAAGGGACAATTAATCATGAGGAAGTAACAATCATAAATGTCTATGCACCCAGTCAAGGGGCCTCCAAAGTACATGAGACAGACATTAGCAAAACTGAAGGGAATGATAGATGTTTCAACAATAATAGTAGGAGACTTCAATACATCAATTTCCTCTATAGACTGAACAACCTGACAGAGGATCAACAAGGAAATAGAGAATTTAAACAATTTGATAAATGAATTAGACACAACAGACATATATAGGTTCTTATACCCTAAAACACCAGGATACACATTCTTCTGTAGTGCTCCTGTAACATTCTCCAGGATAGACCATATGCTGGGGCACAAAACAGGTCTTTATAAATTTAAAAACACGAAATTATTCAAAGCACTTTCTAAGATCACATTTGAGTGAAGCTGGAAATCAATAACCACCAAAGAACAAGAACTTCACAAATATTTGGAGACTAATTCACACACTCTTAAACAATGAGTGGGTGAAAGAAGAAATTGCTAGAGAAATCAGTAGCTATCTGGAGATGAATGAAAATGAGTATGCAATATATCAGAATTTATGGGATGCAGCAAAGCCTGTGCTGGGAGGGACACTTATTGCCCAAAATCTTTATTCTTTTTTTTTTTTTGAGGGAGAAAATAATGTTTATTTTACACTACAATAAACAAACTTGCCCTTTGCTCCAGACGGAAGTGCTTTTATCTACATTACAAGACTGCTCCCAGTGTGATCAACCTGGAGCAGATAGGGTGGATCAGTCAGCTTCTCCTTTCACAAACTGTACAAAAACCTGAGAGATTCACAGGGAATTGTTTGTCCAAATTCTTTCCACAATTTTAAGATACTTTTAAAACAGATAAATGTTTAAGTTCAGGACACATGCAGTCATACCCACAATGTATTTATTGGAGGTGAAAAGCTACAGTTCTGTACACTCTAATATTACAATTCCAGAAACAATTTACACAGCTGTACCCAAAAGATCTGTAGTTCCAACAACATCCATTGAAACAATGATTAGCTGAAAGAACTTTGTGTGTTTCAGTCATAGAAGCATTTTAAAAATGTTTTTTAGTGCTAAATTCATGGGTAGTGGTGCACTGTTCTCCCTACTTCCACAAATTACAGGAAGACAATGCAGCAGTGAGACAGACATAAAGTAGTTTCTCATTCATCATCTGTTATTGCACAGATAGTAAGAGGTTTAGAATCATACCCAATACAGAAGTAAAGCTTGAGTATTTCAGAAAATCTGTCAGTAAAGGTATGGATATGAGACTTTTCATTCAAACTATAAAATGTAATCTCACCCAACTCATAGTCCAGATAAATGCCAATTCCTCTGGGCTTTTCTGTTAATGGACTAGTGATTGGAGCAGTGCCTTCTGCAACATAGACTCCATCCAACAGCTGGATTGTCCAACCTCTGTTCTGTCCTGACCGGAGTCCCTGTCCCTTCCTGAGAAGGGAATATTTACAACCCCCCAGAGCCCATTCAGGCTTGTCACCCACTTGGACCTCCCAATAATGTCAGTCAGAATCAAATCCTTCAGAACCCAGCATAGCCAGGTCAATCATAAATCTCTTTGGGTTAGGTTGAAGCCTTTGCTTTTTCTTCAAAAATATCACAGACTTTTTATCCTCAGAGACAAGCAGATTCAGATGTGCTGTTTCAGGATCAAGCATGACATCTTCTGTAAATTTCTGTTTAATTTTCTGCAGAGCTGAATACTGCAGGGGAAAACTCAATCCTTCTTTCCTTAACTGGAAGGAATAAGGGGCTGGAGATTTAAGGTTTTGATACCTATGGTGGATACTCTTGATGTCTGCCAGTAATTTCACTTCTGACATCACACTCTTCTCTGCAACCTCTGTTAGCAAACTTTTAAGTGTGGAGATATACTCTGAAAATGATGCTATGTTTTCATTGAGTTTATGCTGAATTTTCTCCTCTTCATCAGATAATCTTGAAAGAAGTGCCACTTGCTCACATTCTAAAATGTGATTCAGGTGCTCAAATTCAGAGAATAATTTCTGCCTCTGGGTTTCTACCTTCTCTCTCAGTTCTGATAGATTTCTGTCATGCATGGCTGTTAGCTTTTCCAGATCTGCCACTAGTTTCTTCAGGGACATAATGTAACTGTGAAGTCTTTTCCTATGGTGAGAGGCAGCCTCCTTTATTGGCCTCACGTGGTGACCCTGGTGATCAGGGGATTGAGCACATAGGGGACACAGCACCTCTTTATCCTCCTCACAGAAAAGGGTCAGGACCTGACTGTTATGCTTGCACAAGCATGTCTCTTCCTGCCTCTTCCTCTTGCCTCTGGTGATGTGGAGGAGCTTGACAATTTCACTCATCCTTCCCAACTGGGTATTGCTCCTGAAGTGCCAGTCTTGGCATTGGTGCGTACAGACAGGGCAAGGGGGACTGTCCTGTAGATTCTCCCAGGTCTGCTGGATGCAGGAGTGGCAGAAGTTGTGCCCACATTCGATGGTGACAGGGTCTGTCAGGAAATCCAGGCAGATGGGACATCTGGCTCCTAACTGGAGTTCTTCCAGGGATGCTGCAAAGGCCATTGGTCTGTGAATGAAGATCTGGGGTGAAGGCTTTCTTCAAGAGAGTTGTGCACTGTTAGTCCTCTCCAGTGAGAAGAAATTAAGGACAATTGTCAATTAAGGACAATGAGTCCTCTGTAGCTGATTAAGTGCCAAGGGTAACTCAGCTCACAATCTGCAGCCAGTCACAGACTAGTCTGAAAACTATTTTTCTATCCTTTGACAATTCAGAGGATATGAGTCCAAGCTCTTGGGCAGGAAAGCAATGATGTGGCCGAGGTGTTTCTTTGTTCCACAATTCTACACAAACACATCCTCACTGAGACATCCTGGAAATTGGTTTCACATTTGGCTTCAGGCTTGTCTCCTCAGGGCACTTTGTCAGATGCAGATTTTAGTCACTCCTCATCTAACTCCTCAGGACCTGGAGTAGGTAGGCCCTGATTGTCACTGAAGGAGGTCTCTCAGGGTGCTCTCCACAGACAAAATCGTTACTCTTTTACTTAAAAAGAATAAAGAGCAAAAATTGAAGACTTAACTGCTCACCTAGAGTAACTTGAGAAAGAACAGCAAACTAACCCCAAAGTAAATAAAAGAAGAGAAATAACAAAGATTAAAGCAAGGTGTTAAATGATGGGAGAACAAAAGAACAATAGAAAGAATCAATAAAACCAAAAGTTGGTTCCTGGAGAAAGTCAATCAAATTGATGGGCCACTAGCAAGACTGACAAAGAAAAAAGAGAGAGGATGCAAATAAACAAAATCAGAAATGAGATGAGGATGCATTACCACAGACTGTGAAGAAATAAAAAAAATCATGAGGATACTATGAATAACTATAAGCCAACAGACTAGACCACTTAGACGAAATGGACAAATTTCTGGAAATACGAACAAGCTACACAGACTCAAGAAGAAATAAAAGATCTCAACAAACCAATCACAAGTAAAGAGATTCAACCAGTCATCAAAAATCTTCCTACAAAGTAAAGACCAGGGTCAGATGGCTTTACAGGGGAATTTTATCAATGACAAGAACTAACACAAATCCTGCTCAGGTTTTTCTAAAAAACTGAGGAAAAAGGAACACTAACTAACTAATTTTATGAAGCTAACATCACTTTATTACCAAAACAGGGTAGAGATGCTACAGGAAAGAAAAATTACAGACCAATCACCCTAATGAACAGATGCAAAAATACTTGACAAATTATTAGCAAATCAAATCCAACAGCACATTTAGAGAATTACACACCATGACCAAGTGGGGTTTATACCAGGAATGCAAGGATGGTTCAACACAAGAAAATTAGTTAATGCAATACAACACATTAACAAATCAAAAGAAAAAAATCATATGATCATCTTGATTGATGCTAAAAAAGCATTTGACAAAATTCAACATCCTTCTCTGATAAAAATACTTCAAGAGGTAAGAATCAATGGTAACTTCCTCAACATGACACAAAGCATACATAAAAAGTCCATTGCCAGCATTGTACTCAATGGAGAGAGACTGGAAGCTTTCCCCCTAAAATCAAGAATGAGACAAGGATGCCTGTGTCACCACTATTATTAAACATTATACTAGAAGTTCTAGCAAGAGCAAATAGGCAGGACAAAGAAATAAAAGACATCCAAATTGGAAAGGAAGAAGTAAAACTCATTATTTGCAGATGACATGGTACTATGCTTGGAAAATCCTGAGAAATCTACAACAAAGTTACTTGAACTAATAACAAATTCAGCAAAGTAGCAGGTTATAAAATTAATGTGCAAAAATCAGTAATGTTTCTATACACAAGCAATGACCTAACTGAGGGGTCAATTAAGGAAAAAATTCCATTCAAAATAGCAACTAAAAGAATCAAGTATCTAGGAATGAACTTAACTGGGGATGTAAAGGACTTGTACACAGAGAACTACATAACATTGCTAAAAGAAATCAAAGACGATCTAAATAGATGGAAAGACATTCTCTGTTCATGGATAGGAACATTAAATGTGGTTAAGATATCAATTCTACTAAAATTGATCTACAGATTTAACATAGTACCAATCAAAATTCCAACAACCTACTTCGACGACTTGGAAAAGCTAGTTACCAAATTCATCTGGAAGGGAAAGAGGCCCTAAATAGCTAAAAACATCCTAAAAAAAGAAGAATGAAGTGGGAGGATTAATACCATCTGACTTAAAAACTTATTATAAAGCCACAGTGGTCAAAACAGCAAGATACTGGCACCAAAAAAGAAGTATTAACAAATGAAATTGAACTGAGACTGCAGAAATAGAACACTAAATCTATGATAAACTGATCTTCAATAAGGCCACCAAATCCACTGAACTGGGACAAAATAGTCTTTTAATAAATGGGCATGGGAGAACTGGATATCAATAGCTAGAAGAATGAAAGAGGATCCTTGCCTTACACACTGTTCTAGTTTGCTAGCTGCCAGAATGCAACACACCAGAGATGGATTTTAATAAAAGGGGATTTATTTCCTTAAAAACATATAGTTTTTCAGAGGAAAGGTAGCCAACTTTCAACAGAGCTTCTTTCTTATGCATGAAGGTACAAGGTGCTCTCTGCTGGTCTTCTCTCAAGGCCTCTGGATTCCAACAACTTTCCCCAGGGTGATTCCTTTCTGCATCTCCAAAGGCCTGGGCTGAGTTGCAAGTATTGAGATGAGGTATGCTAAGCTGCTTTGGCTGTGCTACACTGAGCTCTCTCATTTAAGCACCAGCCAATTAAATCAAACATCATTCATTGCAGCAGGCACGCCTCCTAGCTGACTGCAGATGCAATCTGCAACAGATGAGGTTCAGATGTCATAGGCTCATGTCCACAGCAAGAGAACTAGGCACCTTCACCTGGCCAAGTTGACACCTGAATCTAACTACCACACACCCTATACAAAAATTAACTCAAATTGGATAAAATACCTAAATATAAGAACCAGTACCATGAAGCTCCTAGAAGAAAATGTAGGGAAACATCTTCAAGACCTAGTAATAGGAGGTAGATTCCTAAACTTTACACCTAAAGCACAAGCAACAAAAGGAAAGATATATAAATGGGAACTCCTCAAAATCAAATGCTTTTGTCCCTCAAAAGACTTTGTAAAAATGGTGAAGAGGGAGCCAACTCAATGGGAGATAATATTTGGAAATCACACATTGGATAAAGGTTTGATATCCTGTATACATAGAGAAATCATACAACTCAACAGCAAAAAAACAAGCAACCCAATTATAAAGTGGGCTAAAGATATGAATAGACATTTTTCTGAAGAGCAAATAGAGACGGCAAAAAAGCACATGAAGAGATGCTCATTTTCATTAGCTATAAGGGAAATGCAGATCAAAATTATAATGAGATACCATCTCACACCTATAAGAATGTCTACTATTAAACAGTAAACTACATGTGGAGAAATTGGGACACTTATGCACTGCTGGTAGGAATGTATATGGTAAAGCCACTATAGAAAAAGAGATTGGTGGTTCCTTAGGAAACTAAATATTGAGTTACCTTATCACTCAACAATATACCACTACTTGGTATATACCCAGAAAAGCTGAAAGCAGTGATACAGAGAATTGCACACCAATATTCACAGCAGCACTATTCACAATTGCCAAAAGATGGAAACAATCCAAGTGCCCATCAACAGAGGAGTGGATTAACAAAATGTAGTGTATATATATATATATATATATATATATATATATATATATATATATATATATATATGATGGAATATTATACAGCAGAAAGATGAAATGACATCCTGAAGAATATGACAAGATGGATGAACCTTGAGGACATAATCCTGAGTGAAATAAGGCAGACACAAAAGCATAAGTGCTATATGATTCCACTTTTATGACCATAGTAAAGGTAAAATGAGAAGCTTATAATACAGAATATAGGGGATCTAGAGATACACAGAAGCTTGAGATGGGTGAACAGTTTGCCAATGAGATTGAACTTAATTGTAAGGGAATATATAGAAGTGAAGCCATTTCACTATTGGGTGTATAAGTAATATTACCATATTGAAGGTGAGCATGATTGAAAGGGCTTGTATAAACTCACGTGCCCAACCAATTAACACTAGAAATATCAATAAATTCTTGCATGAACTACTGAAAAGTTATGACTTTTGTTCAAAGAGTGTATAATTTTAGGGTATAGGAGGGAAAATGTTATTGCATGCTATGTGTTATGTTTGACAGGAAAACATCAACAGTACCACAGCAATACCAGGGGTAGGTACATAGTGGGGGAGGGACAAGAGTTATGGAGAGGTTTAGATTTTCTATTTGGTAAGGGTCTGTTATCTTTCACTTGGGAAAGATCAAGGGTGATGGTGAAGTTACACAGAGAAGATAGGATTTAACAAATGAATATGAATGCTGAGTCATGAAATTGGTATCTCTTAGTCTCCAGTATTTTAGAGCAGCTAGAATTAAAAATGTAAAATTGTGGAATTGTAACCCATGTCAAACTCTGAAATATGTTCTACAATTTTATCTGAAATTGGGAGTGCTGATGGACTGTTGACATGAGGCCCAGTAGATGGAGGTGGCTGAAAGATGCACTGAATGAGAAGAAGAAGGTGAACTATGATGTGAACATATGATCGAACCTGGTGCTGCTACAAAAAGGACAAAGTTGTGAGGCAAGCAATCATGTGAATGAATCTGTGGGACATTTGGTGGGGCAAAAGAAGCCAGAAACAAAAGAGCAAATATTGTATGATCCCATTTAGAAAATATTTATAAGAAAACTGGGGCCTAAATTGTAAGCTCTTATAGGAGTCATATTTAGCCCAGAGTGGTCATTGTTATTTCTGGATTTTGAGGGGCCCTTTTATATATGTATAACTTAATATTTAGAGATAAGAATGAAGCCAATCTTAATCCTGGTCAGAATTAAGGTATTCCAGAATTCAGGGGTAAGGAAGACATGGCCTGTATTTTAGAACTTGACCTATTCTTTGAGACCAAAGGAAAAGAATTTTATTATGTCCAGAACCTAAATTTTCTGTAACACATAATCTAACTCAACCTGTCTGGATAAATCATTTAAACAATCCAAACACAGGGAGCCCAGAATAAGAATGAGGGCCTTTAATTCTATATAGCTTAATGTAATGCCTGTATACATCCCAGAGTATATTAAGCAAATAATCAAAAAGTGTTGGCAAAGCCCCTTGAGGGATGAGAAGAAAATTATGAACCATTTAACCTTACCACCAGGGAAACCCCAGATACTTTGCCAAACATTAGGGACATTTAAATGAATAGACCAAACCCTTGTTCTTGAAACTTGCTCTTGTGAAGTTTTGTGTGTAGGGAGGAAGCTTAGACTACCTGTAGGTATGCCTAAGAGTCACCTCCAGAGGAACTCTTGCTGCTTGGATTTGGCCTCTCTCTCTCTAAGCCCAGTTCTGCAAGTGAAACCATTGTCATCCCCCCTATGAGGGACATGACATTCAGGAATGAGTCTCCCTGGCAGCATGGGAGATGACTCCCAGGGATAAGCCTGGCCCTGGCACTATGTGATCAACAAAGCCATCCTGACAAAAAGACAGTAAAGAAGTGGCTGAGAGAATTCCAATAGAGTCGAGATGCTATACTGGAGGTCACTCTTATGCATGCTTCTGTTAGTCATTGCTACCTACCATAGCTTGCCAAACCCTAACCAAAACCATTCCTGCAATACTAATGAACACTTAGGGTATTATATAAGATTCTACAGAGGTTTCATGCACTAGGGTAACTTTCCAAAACCTACAATCTCCAGATGAGTCCCTGGACCAGATAAGTCTTGAAATGCAGAGGGGCCAGCCTTTCCAGAACATCAACTAGTTCCATCTCCCTATCCCATATTATCAACAGCCCCTTCCAACATGAATAAGTTAGAATGTGCATAGCCCAAATACCCCTAATGAGTGGGACAAAGATCAAAGATGATGGTGGAGTTATATAGACAAGGTCAGGTTTAAATGACTGAGTATGATTGCTAAATCATTATGCTGATATTTCTTTTAGTCTCCAGTACCTTAGTGCAGCTAGAAATAAAAACCTAAACTTGTAAAATTTTAACCCATACCAAACTCTGAAATTTGTTCTACAACAAATTATTGCAATGTACTTTGAAGTGTATTGCTTTTATGTATATATGTTATTTAAAGAGAAGGAGAGGATAGGACTTAACAAGTGAGTATGACTTCTGAATTATCATATTGATATTTCTTTTGGTCTCTAGTGTCTCAGAGCAGCTAGAAGAAAAAAACAAAAATCGTGGAACTATAATCCATACCAAACTTTAAAATCTGTTATATAACTACTTGCTAAAATGTACTCGGAAATTTATTGCCTTTTTTGTATATATATATTTCACAATAAATAAATCATTAAAAAAACTACTCAGATGCATCATTTCTCATCCATCAGTTTGGTAGGAATTCAAAAGCTTGACAATACATTATATTATCAACTATAAACAAAGACTTTCATATTTTGCTAGTAGGTATGCCAAAAGGTATAACCCTATGGAAGGAAATTCAGCAGTATCTAAAAAAACTACAATCCACCTTCTGAGAATGTACCCTGAAGATACACCTTAAACAATGGGAAAATGCACATCAACAAAAGTTTTTCTGTGTAGATTTCTTTGGACTTCAAGCTTTATGAAAGGAGGAACACAAACTCTGCCCACTTCAGTCTGACCTAGAGGAGGTGCAGAGTCATGAATGCCACAAGCAGACCTTGTGAGGTGTGTAGAGGACCCTGTGTGTTATGGTGAATGGCCAGATATTATTAGAAACTGTTCTAGTAAGGAGAGAGAAAATTAGGAATGAGGTGAGAGCAAAAAATGTCAAATAAGAACACAGACACCCAGATATTTGGGAACCAAAACCCCTTTGCCAAATGAGAGCATTATATATAATGTGATAGAAAATAGAAATGAATCAGTTATTAAAGGGAAAATAATAGCAAATCATATACTCAAACAGACAGAAAAAGCAACCCTTAAGTAAAGAAACGTAATTCAAGTTTCTTCTTCTTTGGGCACCAGGTAGGAGAAGCATGTGGGCAATAGTCATGTGATTCCTGCATGTACTAACAATTTTAAAAATAACACTCTAATTAATGGGCTCTTTGCTGGGCGCTGCCTGGACATGCCACATTTCCTCATGGGTATGTTTCATTTCCTCTAGAGCACAGAGGGCATGGGCATGTGAGGGGAACCATCCCAAATAACTCAGATCTCAGGATTTCCTGTCTTAATGCCACGGCCCATTTTAAGATTCAGACTCAGCTCTGATAATGTTCAATGAGTTGGCTTTTTATCCATAACTGTTCTGGGAAATCAATTCAGGAAATCTGTCTCTCCTTGAGAGACAGAACCAACAACTACTGCCCTTTCCTGTGGTCTAAGAACTTGAGGAAGATCATAGGGTTTATGCCTTTTCCTAATACCACCCAAAGAGAGAGCTCCTTATGAATGCTTTTCCAAAGCCAATCTTGACCATAGACGAGATATGAAGGAATGAACCTATACTTTCTATGTCCATGCTCAAAACCAGATGTATATTATTTCATTCATTCCTCACAGCATTCATACAAAGGAGGTGCTATTGTCCCCATTTTAAAGAAATTATTTAAAAGCTTAGAAGGTGGGAAGACAAATAAGCATTAGGGAGAAATAAATATTTTAATTGGAGTTTGCCCATTGTGCTACAAGAGCAGGTAAGAAAAGTACTTAACTTAGAAAGAAAAGGAGATGAAAGCAAGGAAAGCCTTCCCGTAGGAGGACCAGACTGAGAGTTTGAGAAGAAAATGATGTTCCAGGATAAGGCATGAAACACAGTTGAGAGGGAACTTTATCCCAACAACTACAGCATTCAGTGAGCTATTTGCCTTCTGGTGTAGCAATGTAGCACTCTGACATCGTCCCTTCGTTTTGTAATAGACTTTTGTTTGTGTAAAAGTTCTCTTTCAACATGAATATATAGTCCTTAAAGGGAAGAGAAAACCAGGTCTCATGGCACCTTCACTCCCCAGGTTCCTGATATGCTGCAAGAATTCATGTCCATAGATGATGGGGATGACGGTGGTGGCTGATAGTGATAGAAGTGGTGGTAGAGAGAAGAAAGGGGTGGGGAGAAGGACCGAGGATAAGGGTAGATAATGAAAAGAACAATATTTTTTGACAGGTACATAACAATAACAACATAGTGAATCTTTCTATTTTTATGTTTGAGGTGAAATTTAAAGGGTCACAACAAATACTGAAGAATTCCATCCTCCTGCCTATTCTCCCATCCCAGGCATAGTTCTGAATATAGTAACTAATATTTTGGTTCTGACTATTTGGCATGAGGGAATATATCTATTTTCTGTAAGCTAAAACAATGCACCAAGAAACAAGGCAGTTAACCAAAGGGAAAAACAACAACAACAACGTGTCCATTTGTTACTCTTGGCATTGTTTATTCATGTCTGTGGTCCATGCTCGTTCTCTTAGTTTTTATTGGAAGAGGTAAGAAGACACTCAATCAATAAATACCCATGGAGATTAGGAACTGGGGATCATATAAAGCAACAAAATATGAGCAGGTGAATTGAAAAAAATGTTATTTTGTGGTCAGATATTTGGATTGCATTCTAAGGATAAATTCTCCTCAGCTCAAACCTGAGATTTTATATACATACATATATCTGGTCACCAAATTTACTATTTATTTCCTCTGCCCTCCATAGACATAATCTAATTCGGATAAGAAGATATAACTCAATAAAGAACCTTAAAGGTCTAATGAGTGATGGGGATAACAAGTTTCACAAATTTTCATTTCAGGAAAAGGTCAGTTGAAGTAAAGGGATCAGGGTAAGTTGAAATGAAAACCACAGGTTTGCGCTGAGGAGAACCACCCACCCCCCCACCCCCCAAAAAAAACCTCAGAAGGCTTTCCTGTATATATAGGTATATTTAAAAAAAAAATAAGGAAGGATTGTTTTGACAGATCTCAAGGTGGAAAAGGATGGATGAGAGGTTTCAGGCCGCCCATGGCATAAGAGGAATGGAAGGGAAAGAGGCTAACTCAATAATATACAGGTTTGACACAGGACAGAGTGGAGTCCCGAGAAAGTCAACAATTTCTCTGTAACCCTAGGGTTAAATTAAAGGCTTATTAAGAGTCCAATATCCTCAGAGCCCATTTTTATGACATATTAAAATTGAGGAAAAGATTTACTCATCAAACAGTCCACTGATACCTGGGTAATGAGCCCAGAGTTTGTGCCTGAGGGTGTGACAAAGCACCTGATCTCATCTCCCACCAGTCCAGCAATTATCACGGCACTGGTAACATCAGTTACAGTGTCTGCAAGGGGAATTGAGACTATCACTGAGAAACTTTTGGAACTGGATTAAAAAAATAACATGAGTAATTACAAGTGCTTAATGAGAAAATCCAGTGAGACCAAAATACCTTTCCTGTGATATAAAGAAGCAGACAGTATCTCATAGGTAGAGCAGAGAGGACTTGAATGGCTTGAGGGCACAGGTTGTCACATCAGTGACATCAGCATTGCAGCAGTGACAAACTACCACATCCCTGCATGACATTTTTTTCTGCCATTCTCATTTTCTGATGCCACAATCTACTCACCTCACCCAGTTGCTCTAGTCTGTGCACCCTGCTCAACCAGCTGAGGTGAATGACTTTCCAGCAGCCAGGGATTTCCCTTTGCTATTAGACCCATGGAAACCTCTTGTTTTCTCACTGCTGGGAGAAAGTCATTGTTTTTAAGTCAAACTTGATGGAGAAATCATAAAATGGCTGCTGTGGCTGATGCAAGGCAACACAAAATGGCTGACCTTAAATCTGCCCTCCGCCCTAGCAGCAACAGTGACCAATCCCAGAAATCTGCCCTCCACCCTAGCAACAATGGTGACCAATCCCAGCCCGACACGTGTCCTTGCATGCTCCCAGCCTATATAAGCCTGTGCACGTCCTCAATAAAGCAGGCGCCTTCCACTCTCCCCTGAGGGTTGTTTTCTGCATCATGTGCTGTGTGCTCTGTGTCTATGTGACTGACTCAGTACGGCCACTTACCCCCAGCCATCAGCTAACCAGCCATCAGCTACCCAACAAAACTCATGAAGTAAATGCCTGATGCCTAAGTGATAGCAGTGGACTTGGAAAATAGATTCTATTCTCTGCCAGTGATTGTTTTCCATATTGAATATAGAGTAGGGGGTTGGCACTTCTTTTGGAAAGGGCCAGATAATAAATATTTTAGGCTTTGTGGACCACCGGGTCTCTGTTACAACTACTCAACTCTGTCATTGTAGCATGAAAACAGCCAAAGAGAATATGTAAATGTTTGAACGTGGCTCTCTTCCAACAAAACTTTATTTATAGACAATAAAATTTGAATCATAATTTTTAGCTGTCATGAAATATATTGACCTTTTGATTTTTTCCCCAAACATTAAAAATATACAAACCTTTCTTACACTTGTCTCACTTGTACAAAAACACGTGGCAGTAGGGATTTGGCTTATGGCTGTGTTTTGCCTATCCTTGGTATAGATGAATAACCAGAGCCAAAATTCTTGCTCGAATGGTCATTTTACCTTACTGACATGCAATAATCCACACAGGTAGAGAGTAATACAGATATAAACATAAAAATGCATACTGTGATGAGAGTGACAAGATGGATGTAAGAATAATGTGTATGAAAAAATAACTAGGATGAAACAAGAAAGACAAGAATGCATACTTAAGGCAAAGACAGGGAGAGGAGAATTCCTGTCAGAGGAAAAGGCTTGGAGACATTGAGAGGAACTGAAAGGTTAGAATTGTGGGAGTTTCACATCTGTATGTCCACATCATCTTCACTTTCTGTGAAAAAGTAGTTTTGATTTAAATATCAGTTGGTTAGATTCCCTTCCCTAAGAGTTCCTTCATACAGGTTATGTGGGTCACCTACAATAGGTGGCATAACTGTTAAGTTTCTGCATGTCTGAGGTTCCTTTCCTTTGCTCTCATATAAGAAGGGTATTTTGGCTAGACTAGTAGATATAGTTGGTATCCCATCCAACAGCCATTTCCAGTTGTATTCCAGTGGCAACATGCCTATCCTGGTGTTTATGCTGACCATGAGCTGGGTATATAGCTAAAAGGTTTGTGTGAATTTTATCATTTTAAATCTAGTAACAAAACCCTGGGTGTGGTAATGATATCCCCATTTGACTAATGAGGAAAAATAAAGTTTTGCCAGTCAAACAACTTGCCCAAGGTTCACTAGTGACCAAGTGAGATGAGAAGGATTTGAACTGAAATGGTTGTGTTTCAGGGCCCTTATAACTTAATTACTTATGGCAATTATTGAAGGAGGAATTATCCCATTTAAGGACAGTTAAAGGGTGAAGAAACATAAGATTCAAAAATTTTATTAATTAGGTAGGATTAGCAAGTGTCTCATATAAAATATGACTTTCAAAATATTGTGGTTATATTTCAAGTTTCTATTTTGGGGTTTATTAATAATTTTTAGAAAATTTGGGAGATGATGCACTTCCATGTGCAATCTGTTTCTTTTCTTATTTCTGAAAGTTTTATGAATATCAGCCCTGACTATACATTTTTAAATTAATATCTACCAAGTGTTCCAATTAATGTTTTTTGGTAAGTACTGGGTGTGTGAATCAAACCTGGGTCTCCAGCCTGGCAGGCGAGAATTCTACCACTAAGCTACCCTTGCACTGCCCCAATTAATGTTATATTGCTGTTTCCAAACTTTGCTTATAGAAATAACCCTATGGAGAATGTGATTTTTTCACTTCAGTTGAGATAGAATCCTATAAATGCATTGTGGGATTCAAGGGCATACTCATGTAAAATGTGAATAGGAAGTATAAATTAAAACTCTATGAGATATCAGAGTAGCTAAAATAAAAAACTAGTGACAATACCAAATGATGGCAAGCTTTCAGAGAAACTGGAGTACTCCTTTACTACTGATGGGAATGTAATATAATACAGCTACACTGAAAAGCAGTCTGGTAATTTCTTAAAAAACTAAACATGCAACTATTACACAACTCAGCAATTGTACTCCTGGACATTTAACTCAGAGAAATGAAGATGTTTGTTCATGCAAAAATATATATATAAATGTTGTAGCAGCTTTATTTTTAATGGCCCCAAACTGGAAACAACCCAGATGTCCTTCAATAGGTGAATGGTTAAACAAACTATGATTCAACCATAAAAATAAAATAACTTTGATGCGTACAATAACCTTGATGAATCTTCAGAGAATTATGCTGAGTGAAAAAAGTCTGTCCTAAAAGGTAACACATACTATATATTTCCATTTGTATAGCATTCTTGAAATGGAGAATAGATTAGTGGTTGCCAGAGTTAAGAAGAGGGTGGAAGTGGGAGGGAAGTGGGTGTGGCTATAAAAGGACATGAGGTTTCCTATGATGATGGAAATGTTCCACATCTTGACTCTATGAATGTTAATATCTCATTGTGATATAATACTATAGTTTTGCAAGATATTACCATTGGAGAAAACTGGTATACAGTATATGGGGTCTCTTTATATTATTTAAAAAAATCTTTTTAAAAACTTTTTAATTGTGTAATATAGTGTATATGCAAAGCAAAGCAAGAAAAATGTTGTAGTTTTCAAAGCACACTTCAACAAGTAGTCACAGGACAGATCCCAGAATTTGTCATGGGCTACCATACTGTCATCTCAGAGTTTTCCTTCTAGCTGCTCCAAAATGTTGGAGGCTAGAAGGAATAAATATTTTTTATATCACAATTGACATTTTTGTAAAAAAATAATGTATATACAAAAAGGCAATAAATTTCAAAGCACAGCACAATGATTAGTTGTAGAACAGATTTCAGTGTTTGGTATGGGCTACAATTCCACAATTTTACGTTTTTATTTGTAGCTGCTTTAAGACACTGTAGACTAAAATAAATATCAATATAATGATTCAGTGATCATACTCATTCGTCAAACCCTACCTTCTCTGTATTACTCCACCATCACCTTTGACCTTTCTCCCACTCTTTAGTGCTATTTGGGCTATGCCCATTCTAACTTTTTCTTGTTTGAAAGGGCTGTCAGTAATATGGGGTAGGGAGATGGATCTAGCTGATGTTCTGAAGAGGCTGGCCCTCCAGGTTTTAGGACTTATCTGGTCCAGGGACCCATCTGGAGGTTGTAGGTTTCTGGAAGGTTACCCTAGTGCATGGAACCTTTGTAGAATCTTATATATTGCCCTAGGTGTTCTTTAAGATTGGCTGGAATGGTTTTGGTTGAGGTTTGGCATGTTATGATAAATAGCAGAATTTAACTGAAGCTTGTATATGAGTAACCTCCAGAGTAGCCTCTCAACTCTATTTGAACTCTCTCAGCCACTGATACCTTGTTATCTGTATTCTCTTAAAACTGCTTGTTAACATACAATTATCTTAAAATAAAAAGTTTAATTAAGAAAAATTTGCCTTCTAATTCCAATATCTGTGTCATTTCAAGGTTGGTATATCAATTGCATTTTCTCTTGAACATTGTCTCATTTTCTTGTTTACTGTGTGGGGTAATTTTGGATTGAATCTTGGACATTGTGAGGCCTATAAAGATTCTGGATTCTATTATATTCCTCTGTAAAGTGTTGGCTTCTCTATTTATTGTAAACAGTCCATTAAATTTGCTAAACTCAAACTTCAAATTCTGTCTCCTTCTCTAGTAGGCTAGCTCTTGAAATCTTAGTATAGTTCATTTCTTTTAGCCTTAGATATGATTATTTGAGTCCATCCCACATATGCATAGTTCAGTGGTAGAGATTATATGCAGAATTTGGAGCACCTTCTCTATGGCTCTCTATATTAGTTTCCTATTGCTGTTATAAACTACTTTCAGAAATTTGGTGCCTTAAAACAACAAAAATGTGTTCTCTGACAGTTCAAAATCAGTGTCAGTTGGCTAAAATAAAGGTCTAATCTTGGAGTGGGGGGATATTTCTTTTTGGAGGCTCTAGGGGAGAATCTCTTTCCTAGTCTTTTCCAGATTCTAGAGGCTGCTTGCTTTCCTTGACTCATGACCCTTTCTTCCACCTTCAAAGCCAGAAGCACAGCAACTTCTCTCTTCTCTTAAAAAGATCTTTGTGTTTACATTAGGCCCACCTGGATAATATTGGATAATCTCCCCCATTTCAATATCCTTAACTTAATCATACTGCAAAATTCATTTTGGCTTATAAGGTAATTTATTCACAGGACCGGAGGATTCGGATATGGACATCTATGGGGGCCATAATTCAGCTTACCATATGCTCTTTCCCAGGATTTCCTCTTTCATTTTTCAGCTACTGATTTAGCACCAAACTCTGTCCTATGTTTCTTTAAGCTAGTAAGAATATGTTTTTTTACCCAAGCTTCTGCTGCCCTAGGTGAGGCCAGTGGAAATGTTCCACTACACAAAAAATCATAAAACAGGAAATTCACCCAGTGCTTTTCCTACTTCCAAGGGTCAACTCTCCCCCAGTTTCTGTTTGCTTTTAGAGACTTTTATGGGCCTTTGGGTATTTTTCATATTTTGTTCAACCTCAATTGTTGTTTGTGTACAGTTGGTGCAACAGGACTACTTTGCTATTATTGGAAATAATAGGTGGGAATTTGTCAAAACTCATAAAAGTCAATTCAAGAAGCTCAGCAGGATAAAATACCAAGAAAATTACCATTTGGCACATCATAGTCAAATTGCTAAATGACAACAGAAAATCTTAAAAGCAGGCAAAGGTGGGGGGTTTGAGGCATTAACCTCAGGGAACCAATAATAAGAATTAGGTGACCTTCCAACAGAAATTATGGGATCTAGAAGACAACGGAATTTCATCTTTAAAGTGCTGAAATAAATGTTAGCTTAGAAATTTAAAACTCAGCAAACATGTATTTCAAACATAAAAGCAATATAAGGACATTCTCAAGCACACACACACAAAAAAACCTTGTAGAACTAATCACCAGTAGACCATGTTCAGAAAATACTAAGGGACAAATTTCAGATGAGAGAAAAAATTCCCAGATGGAAGGATGGAAATATAAGGAGGAATAAAGAGTACCAGAAAGGAAAAATTACTTTTAAAAACAATCACATGCAAAGAAAATCTCCTGGCTAATTAGCACAAAAATATTTTGAAATAATTAAAACATTTTTTAAATATTTGTGGGCTTATAAACATATAGAAGTATAAATATGCCGACAACAGTAAAAAAAGACAGAAAGTGTAAAAGAGCATATTACTGTAATGTTCTTGGACTGTCACCATATAGAAAACATACTAATTTAATATGGCATGAAATAAGCTTAGAATAGCATTTTTAGCTCCTAAGCTAATTATAAAGAGAATGATACTAACAGGTGTACTATAAAAAGGTACCACAGGAGATGAAATGGAATAATAAAAACATTTTATTAACACAATAGAAAGCTGGAAAAGGAGGAATAAAAAAAACAAAGATCAGATGGGACAAACAGGAAACAAATAGCAAGATGGTAGGGTTAAACCTAACTCTATAAGTAATTACATTAAATACACATAAATTGAATACATTAATTAAAATTTAAAATGTCCAATTTAGATAATAAAACAAGACTCAGTCATGTACTGTTTTATAAGCATACAGTTGTAATTATGAATTCATAGGCTGAAAGAAAAAAGATGGAAAATCTGTACCACACAAACATAAAACAAAATAAGGCTGGTATAGCTATATTAATATCAGTTAAAGTAGAGTTTAGGATAATACTGTGTTTAATTTGAGTCATGGAAGAATAACTGATTGGGAGGTAAAAATGGAACGATGGGTGTTAGATAGATAGATATATAGATAGATAGATAGATAGATAATGTATTATATGTATTAAGTGCTTTCTATATATCACTTAATGTCCTAACATATATAAATTTTAATGTTATCAATTCACATGAACATTAAAACTTTTCATTTATCCAATATTTATTTAAAAATGTAAAGTGAAAGGATGTACAATTATCACATGAAAAACCAACAATAATAAATGAAAGAAATCTTTCAACATTCTTAAAATATTTTCAAATAAGTTATATAATTGCATTAAATATGGTCATAAAATAATTTCTCCAATGCAAAAACAAATTTTGACTCAATTTAATATGTGCATAACTATAACCCAATTTTCAAAAATAGTGTCATTCATTTTAATGCAATTTTATCAAGATACAGTCACATACCATACAATTCATCCAAAGTATACAATCAATGGCTCATTATATCATCACATAGTTGTGCATTTATCAAAATTGCTTTTAGAACATTTTCATTACTCCAGGAAGCAAAAAAAAGAAGAAAGGAAAGAAAGAAAGAGAACAACCAAAACATCATGTGTCCCTTATCCCCTCCATCACTGATCCCTAGCTTTGGTGCAGTCCATTTGTTATTGGTGATGAAAGATTATTAACATATTACTGTTTACTATAATACATAGTTTGCAGTAGGTGCATTTGTACTGTTAACCACAGTCTCTGTCCACAACAAGAGTTACTGAGTTATATTATTCCCATGTTTTAACCTCTGGCTTTCTTTCTGCTGACAACCTCATTCACACACTTTTCAACATTGTTAATTATATTCACAATAATGTGCTACCATCATCTCTATCCATTTCTAACTCAGTTAAATTCAACCTCATTAAAACCTGCGCATATCTTAAGTAACTGCTCCCCATTCTCTAGCCTCATTCTATCTACTGGTAAACTATATTCCAGATTCTATGCCCATGAATTTGCCTAATATGATTAGTTCATATTAGTGAGATCATACAATATTTTTCCTTTTTTGTCTGATTTTTTTCACTCAACATAATGTCCTCAAGATTCATCCATGTTTCATGTTTCAGGACTTCATTCCTTCCCACTGTTAAATAATATTTCATCTTATGAATATATTTTATCCATTCATTAGTTGATGGACACTTGGGTTGTTCACATCTTTTGACAATTGTGAATAATGCCACTATGAACATTGGTGTACAAATGTCCATTCATGTCCCTGCTTTCAGTTCTTCTGGGTATATTCCAAGTAAAGGGATTAACAGATTGTAGGGCAACTTTGTACTTAGCTTTCTGAGGAACCACCTTCCACAGTCACTGTACCATTTTACATTCCCATTAGCAGTGGATAAGCATTCCCATTTCTCCACATCCTCTCCAACATTTGTAGTTTTATGTTTGTTTAGTAGTGGCCATTCTAATAGGTGTGAAATGATATCATTGTGGTTTTGATTTGCATTTCCCTAATAGCTAGTGAAGATGAACATCTTTATGTGATTTTTTTGGCATGGGCAGGTTCTGGGAATCGAACCCAGGTCTCTGGCTTGGCAGGTGAGAATTACTGCCACTGAGTCACTGTTGCACCGTCCCTTTTATGTGAATTTTAGCCATTTGCATTTCCTCATTAGAAAAATGTTTATTTCTGTCTTTTGCCCATTTTCAAATTGGGTTACTTATCTTTTTATTGTTGAGGTGTAGGATTTCTTTGTATATTATGGATTTCAAACCCTTATAAGATATGTGATTGCCAAGTATTTTCTCTTATTGAGTCAGCTACTTTTTCACTTTTTTGACAAAGTTCTTTGAAGCATAGAAGTATTCGATTTTGAGGAGATTCCATTTATCTATTTTTTTTTCTGTAATTGCTTGTGCTTTGATGTAAGGTCTAGGAAACTAGACCCACACAGCTAGAAAACTTTGGAGATGAAGAAGTAAAATGCCTCTGGGGGAGCTTCATGAAACTGGACTCTAAAGATACCTCTGACAAGGCTCTAGGCAGAAACAAAGAATGTATTATGCAAACTGGAAGGAAGGTGATCCTTATTTTAAAGTGGCAGATAATCTGGCAAAATTGACTAGTGGCTTTGGTTGGAAGGGAGATTTTAAAAGCCATGAACTTGGGTATTTAGCAGAAGAGATTTCCAAATTAAATGTGGAAAGTGAAGCCTGGTTTCTCCTTGCATCTTATAGTGAAATTTGGCAGGAAAGACATAAGCTGAGAACTGAACTCTTGGGTACAAAGAAACCAGAAATTGGTGTTCTGGAAATTTCTGGTCTTTCAGGAAGGGAGACCCCAGAGAATAGTGCCCCATGCGAGGATTTAACCAAATGTGGAACCAATCACCCACCAGAGATGAGAGAGCCCACACAGTCAGAGAACTTTGGAGATGAAGGAGGAAAACACCCCTGGGTGAGCTTCATGAAACAATAAGCTAGGAGAGAAAGCTATTAGACTTCACTACATGCCCTTCCTGCTGAGAAAGATACCGTGAACTTCATCAGCCTTTCTTGAGTGAAGGTAACCTCTTGTTGAGGCCTTAATTTGGACATTTTCATGGACTTAGAACTGCAACTTAATAAATGCCCCTTTAAAAAGCCATTCTGTTTCTGGTATGTTGCATTGCAGCAGCTTGCAAACTAGAACATCCTTCCATTTCACTCACCTTTTTAAAGAATGTTTTTGGCAGTTCAAGGCCCCTTTTCCTTCCAAATAAATGTGATAACTAGACTTTCCAAGTCTGCAAAGTAAGTTGTTAGACTTTTGATTGGTATTGCATTGAATCTGCAATTTGTGTGGAATTGACATCTTAATGATATTTAACCTTCCTATTAATGAATATGTAATATATTTCCACCTCTTTAGTCTTCTTTGATTTCTGTTAGCAAAATTTGTAGTTTTCTGTGTAGAAGTCTGTATTAGTTAGGGCTCTCTAGAGAAACAGAATCAACAGGAAACACTCACAAATATAAAATTTATAAAAGTGTCTCACATAACCGTGGGAACACAGAGCCCAAAATCCACAAGGCAGGCTGTGAAGCCAATGATTCTGATGGAGGGTCTGGATGAACTCCACAGGAGAGGCTTGCTGTCCAAAGCAGGAAGAGAGTCTGTCTCTTCTGAATCCTCCTTAAAAGGCTTTCAGTGATTAGATTAAGCATCACTCATTGCAGAAGACATGGCCTTGGCTGATTACAAAAGGAATCAGCTGTGGATGCAGCTGATGAGATCATGATTTAATTCTATGAAATGTCCTCATTGCAATAGACAGGCCAGCACTTGCCCAACCAGACAAAGAGGTACCACCACTTGGCCAAGTTGACACATGAACTTGACCATGACAGTCCACCCCTTGTCAACTTGGCAGCTATACATATCACCTTAAACCACACCTAACTTCTAAATAAAAAACAAAACACACATTTTTTTTTTCGCCTAACAATACTCAACTGTCCTGCATATAACTGGAAACACATTAAATCTCTCCAGAATAGGGTGCAAGTCCTTGGGTAATATTCATTCTTAAACTTGATATCTTACAACTTAAATAGTATAACATGAACAAAACAGCATTACAGTCCTCATTTCTGTAATTGATCACATGGTCGTAGTTCATATTTATCACTACCTTCTTCCACTACCCATTCCATGTTCCCTCAGCAAGCACTTCAGCTGGCCGTGGTTCTTTGCCCGGTGGAATGACCCAAACCTTCATTCCTGAAGTTTCAGAGCCATTGATAGTCCTGCCTGGATTAGGTTGTTGCAGTTTTCCATTGATTTTAATCACATGGCATGGAAGTACTAAAAGATGCCTTAGGGGATCTCCTGTATTCCAAGAAAACTCTTCTTTACCTCCATTGTGTAATTGCAGTCCTATTTCCCCCTGATAGTCAGGGTCAGTCACCCCAGACAATAATGTAATACCCTTCTTGGTTTCTTGATCCAGGGGCATGAGTAGCCCAAAGTGACCAGACAGCAGTCTTAGATTCCAGTTCAATCAAATCATTGTTTCTCCTGGTGAAAGCACTCCCGCTTTTGGAATTAAAACCTGTAGACCGGCAGAGCTCAGAGTCGCAGGGACAGGAAGCAAAAATTTTCCTAGTGGATTCCTAGGGGTAATAGTGAGTGGTAACACTCTCATTTCCACCCCTTGGTTCCTGGACCCATGAATCCTGGCTATGGGAGAAACAGCACTATACAGCGGATGCTGATTCAGAGCATATACAGCTTCCTGGAGAACATTACCCCAGTCCTTCAAGGTATTGCCACCTAGTTGGGACCATAACTGAGTTTTCAAAAGGCCATTCCATCATTCTATCAATCCAGCTGCTTCTGGATGATGAGGAACATGGTAAGACCAGAGAATTCCATGAGCATGTGCCCATTCCCAAACTTCATTTGCTGTGAAGTGTGTACCTTGATCAGAAGCAATGCTGTGTGGAATACCATGACAATGAATAAAGCATTCTGTAAGCCCATGGATAGTAGTTTTGGTACAAGCATTGCATTCAGGGAAAGTAAACCCATATCCAGAGTATGTGTCTATTCCAGGTAGAACAAATCACAGCCCCTTCTATGAAGGGAGTGGTCCATTGTAATCAACCTGCTACCTGCATTCACTGGACATCATCTAGAAGGCCCAAAGTCCACAGTCCATCAACTTTCTCAATTTTAGACAATTTCATGGTTCCCAAGAGACAGAAAACCAATAAATATACCCTCAAGAATAGATAATCTAAACCTCCTCTTAACTCTTGTCCCTCACCCCATTATTTATGTCTGCTGTTAGCTCATAGCATGCAATTACAGTTTCCCCCCAATACCCTGGGCTTAAACACTCTTTATACAAGAATCATATCTTTGATGAAATTCTTACAAGAACTCATTCATATTTCTAGTGTGAAAATGCGATATGTAGGTCTATACAAACCCTTTCAATCTTGTTCATCTTTAATATAGTTATATTACTTCTAGATCCATAAGAGAATCACCTTCGCTCCTATCTATTCCCTTACATTAGAATTCAACCTCATTAGCTAATGGTTCACCCATCTCTAGCTTCTATGTATCTCTAAGTCCCCTATATTCTGTATTATAAACCTCTGGTTATAATTTTATGTTGGTCATAAAAATGGAATCATACAGTATCTATCCCTTTGTGTCTGTTTCTTTCACTCAGCATTATGTCCTCAAGGCTCTTCCATCTTGTCATATGCTTCAGGACATCATTTTGAATTAATGCTGCATAATATTCTATCGTATGTATATACCATATTTTGTTGATCGACTCGTCTGTTGATGGGCATTTGGTTTGTTTGCATCTTTTGGCAATTGTGAATAATGCTGCTATGAACATCGGTATGCAAATGTCTGTTTGTGCTGTTGCTTTTAGCTCTTCTGGGTATATATGAAGTAGTGCTATTGCTGGGTCATAGGGCAAATAAATATTAAGTTTCCTAAGGAACCGCAAACAGCCTTCCATAGGGGCTGCAGCATTATAAATTCCCACCAGCAGTGCATAAGTATCCCAGTTTCTCCATATTCTCTCCTACATTTATAGTTTCCTGTTTGTTTAATAGCAGCGTATTAGTTAGGGTTCTCTAAAGAAACAGAATCAACAGGAAACACTCACAAATATAAAATTTATAAAAGTGTCTCATATAACCATGGGAAGACAGAGTCCAAAATCCGCAGGGCAGGCTGTGAAGCTTATGATTCCAGTGGAGGGTCTGGATGAGCTCCACAGACAAGGCTTACTGGCTGAAGCAGGAAGAGAGCCTATCTCTTCTGAATCCTCCTTAAAAGGCTTCCAGTGATTAGATTAAGTATCACTCATTACAGAAGTCACACCCCTTGGCTGATTACAAAAGGAATCAGCTGTGGATGCAGCTGATGTGATCATGATTTAATTCTATGAAATGTCCTCATCAAAACAGACAGACCAGCACTTGCCCAACCAGCAAACATGTACCACCACTTGGCCAAGTTGACACATGAACCTGACCATGACAAGGTCCTTTACATTCTAAGTTGTTTATCCCTAAATACTTGATTCTCTTAGTTGCCATTCTGAATGGAATTTTTTTCTTTATTACCTATGTTAGGTCATTGCTAGTGTATAGAAACATTACTGATTTTTGTGCCTTAATCTTGTATCTTGCCACTTTACTGAATTTTGTTTATTAGCTTACGTAGCTTTGTCATATATTTCTTGGGATTTTCCAAGTATTATATGTTATCTCCAAATAATGAGAGTTTTACTACTTCCTTTCTGATTTGGATGCTTTTTCCCCCCTTTCCTTTACTAATTGCTCTATCTAGACCTTCCAGCACAATGTTTAATAATAGTGTTGACAGTGGACATCCTTATCTCATTCCTGATCTTAGTGGAAAGGCTTTCAGTTTCTCATCATTGAGAATGATCCTGGGTGTGAGTTTTTTATATATGCCCTTTATTATTTTTAGGAAGTTTCCTTCAACTCATACCTTTTGAAGTGCTTTTATCAGAACTGGATGCTGAATTTTGTCTAGTGCTTTTTCAGTGTCAATTGAGATGATCACGTGATTTTTCAATTTGATTTGTTAATGTGTTATATTACATTGATTAATTTTCTTGTGTTGAACCACTCTTGCATTCCTGGAATGAAGCCCATTTGATTATGGTGAATAATTCTTTTTTTTTTTTTTGCATACTGGGGTTCACATTTCATTCTTTTTCTATGTGATTATCATGTTATTGCAGCACCCTTTGTTGAAATTTTTTTTTTGGGGGGGGAAGGAAGTGTGCAGGCCAGGAATCAAACCCAGGTTTCCTACATGGCAGGTGAGAATTCTACCACTGAACTACCCATACACCCCCATTTTTGCCTTTGGATTCAATTTGCAAGCATTTTGTTGATAATTTTTACATCTATATTCATTAGGAAGATTGGTCTGTGGTTTTCCTTTCTTGTAGTATCTTTATCTGTTTTTGGTATTAAAGTGATGTTAACTTCATAAAATAGGTAGTATTCTTTTTCTTCAAATTTTTGGAAGAGTTTGAGCAGGAATGGTGTTAGTTATTTTTGGAATGTTTGATAAAATCCCCTGTGAAACCATCTACTGGACCTGGGCTTTCCTTTGTAAGAAAGTTTTTGATGACTGATAGAATCCCTTTACTTGTGATTTGTTTGATGAGGTCTTCTATTTCTTCTTGTTAATATGTTTCTAGGAAATTGTCCATTTCCTCTACACTATCTAGTTTGTTGGCATATAATTGTTCATAGTCTCCTCTTACGATTTTTGCTTATTTCTTAGGAATCCATGGAAATGACACCCCCCCATTTCTGATTTTATTTGTTTTCTTCTTCTCTCTTTTTGACTCTGTCAGACTAGCTAAGTTGATCTCTCAAAGAACTACCTTTTGGTTTTATTGATTCTCTCTATTGGTTTTGTTTTTTTGGTTGTTGTTGTTCTCCAGTTCATTTGTTTCTGCTTTAATCTTTGTTATTTCTTTTTTCTACTTGTCAGGGTTAGTTTGCTGTTCTTTCTCTAGCTTCTTCAGTTGCTGAGTTATGTCTTTGGTTTTAGCTCTTTCTTCCTTTTTAATATATGCATTTAGAGCTGTCAGTTTCTCTCTAAGCAGCAATTTCACTGCATGCCATATGTTTTATTCTTATTTTCATTTGCCTACATATATTTACTGATTTCTCTTGCAATTTCTTCTTTGATCCACTGGTTATTTAAAAGTGTGTTGTTTAATCTCCATATACTTGTGAAAGTTCTGTTCCTTTGGTGGTTATTGATTTCCAGCTTCATTCCATTATGTCATAGAAAGTGATTTGAATAATTTCAATCTTTTAAAATTTATTTAGAACTGTTTTGTGCCCCAGAATATGATCTATCCTAGAGAATGCTCCATGAGTACCAAAGAAGAATGTATATCCTGGTGTTTGGAGATGCAATGATCTATATGTGTCTGTTAAGTCTCATTTATCACATTGTTTAGGTTCTCTATTGCCTTATGGATCCTCTGTCTGGTTGTTCTATCTATAGAACAAAGCAGTGTATTGAAGTCTTCCAATATTATTGTAGAAACATCTATTACTTCCTTCATTTTTGCCAATATTTACCTCATGTACTTTGAAGCTCCTTGATTGAGTGAATAAATATTTATGATTGTTATTTCTTTTTGGTGAATTATCCCTTTTATAATATATACTGTCCTTCTTTATCTCTTAGGAAATCTTTGCATTTAAAGTCTATTTTGTTTGATATTAGTATAGCTACCCCTACTTTCTTTTGGTTGCAGCTTAAGGGGAATATTTTTTCCCATACTTTCATTTTAAATCTATTTTTATCCTTGGGTCTAACATGAGACTCTTGTAAACAGCTTATAGATGGATCATACTTTTTAATCCATTCTGCAAATTTGTATCTTTTAATTGGTGAGTCTAATCTGTTCATATTCAAAGTTATTACTGTAAAGGCAGTGCTTGAACCAACCATTTTATCATTTGATTTTTATTTGTCAGATCCCTTCCCCCCCTCTCTTTTTATCCTTACTAATACTCTTCAATTCTGAGCCCTTCCCCATAATAACTCTATCCTGTATCTTTTTTTTTTTCAAGCTGACATAACTCCCTGTCATATTTCTTGCAGGGCCAATTTCTTGTTAACAAATTCTTTCAACATTTGTTTGGCTGAGAAAATTTAAAACTCCACCTCATTTTTGAAGGACAGCTTTGCTGACTAAAGAATTCTTGGCTGACAATTTTCCTCTTTCAGAATCTTAAATATGTCATACCACTGCATTCTCACCTCCACGGTGTCTGTTGAGTAGTCAGTACTTACTCTTATGTGGCTTCCCTGGTACATGGTGAGTCACTTTTCTCTTGCTGCTTTTCTCTTGCTCTTTTCAGGACTTTCTCCTTCTCTTCGGCATTTGACAATCTGAGTCATACGTGTTTTGGAATGGGTCTATTTGAACTTACTGTATTTGGAGTGCATTGGCCTTCTGTGATTTGCATATTTATGTCTTTTATAAGGGTTGGGAAATTTTCCCCAATTACATGCTCAGATACTCTTCCTAGCCCTTTCCTCTTCTCTTCTCCTTCTGGGATACCAATCATTCTTATATTTCTGAGATTAATTTTGTCCACCATTTCCCTGGGATACAATTCATTTTTTTCCTATTTTTTCACTATTTGTTCTTTTGCGCATTCACATTCAATTGCCCTGTCCTCTAGTTCATGTATTTTTTCTTATGCCTCTTCAAATCTTCTGTTGTGTGTTAATTTGATCTACAGTATCTTTACTTTCCATAAGATATGCTATTTTTCTATTTATCTCTTTCAAATTCTTCTTCATGCTCTTCCAGTACTCTTGATATCCTTTTTGTCTTTAACCAACCCACTGAAGTTATTTTGGAGATTTGTATGTACTTTTTTTGATATTTGTTCCAAATTCTCTGTCTCCTCCAGCTTTTTAATTTGGTCATTTGTCTTGGCCATATCTTCTTGCATCTTCATGTGCTTTGTGATATTTCTGCTGATTTCTCAGCACTTGATTATCTTGATAAGGTTATTTTGAAAGTTGATTTCCCTCACTCACCCGAGATTTGATAGCTGCTTAGGTTTGTGTTGAAGGTCTCCTTTGGCACTTGGTTTATCAGTAATTCCCAAGCAGACCAAGGTCAAGGACTCCCATGGGTAATTCATGTCTATTTGGACATCTGTAAAAGATTTGGCAGAACAACAATTTGCCAGAGTGCACGTTCCCTGTCTTCCCAGTAGATGGCACTCTTGGGCCACCTCCTCCCCGAAAGCCTGTGGGCTGGCTTGAAAGTATTATGTACTCCAAAAAAGAGTTGTACTAATCCTGATTTAATCATGTGAGGGATAGCCATTTCTTATAATCCTGTAGGCGGAAACTTTTGATCAGATTATCTCCACAGAGATGTGACACACCTAATTGTGGATGTGATCTTTGATTAGAGATGTGACTACACCCATTCCAGATGGGTCTTGGTTAGTTTATTGGAATTCTTTAAAAGAGGAAACATTTTGGAGAAGCCTCAAAAATGATAGAAAAAGTAGAGCCAACAGAAATTTCAGAGCAGAGCTGACTCAGATACAAACACTGGAGAACAGAGACATGGATGTTTGGAGATGCTTGGGGCACAGCAGACATTACCATGAAATGTTAAGCAAGCCAGAACCTGGAGAGAGCCAAGGGAAGCCAAGAGATGAAAGCCAGCCAGAGAAGCAAAGTGAGGAACCCCCACAGGAATAGAGGTTGAAAGCAATGGAGCCCATGAGCAAGGGACCAGCAGGTGCCAGCCACATGACTACCCAGCTGACAGAGCCATTCTAGACACATCAGCCTTCTTGAGTGAAAGTAACTTCTTGGTAGATGCCTTGGTTTGGACAATTTTATAGACTTACACTGTAAACTTGCAACTTATTAAATTCCCCCTTTTAAAATTATTTATTTTTATTGATATATATTATATATTCACACACCATGTAATCATCCAAAGTATACAATCAATGGTTCACAATATCAGTACATAGCTGTGCCTTTATCATCACAATCAACTTTTTTTGCGTGTGAAAAATAACATATATACAAAAAAGCAATAAATTTCAAAGAACATTGCAACAATTAGTTGTAGAACAGATTTCAGAGTTTGGTGTGGGTTATAATTCCACAATTTTAGGTTTTACATCTACTATTCTAAGATACTGGAGACTAAAAGAAATATCAATATAAGGATTCAGTAATCATACTCATTTGTTAAACCCTACCTTCTTTGTGTAACTCCAACATCACCTTTGATCTTTTTTCCACTCTTTAGAGATATTTGTGCTATGCCAATTTCAACTTTTTCATGATGAAGGAGGTGTAAATAATATGGGATAGGGGGATGGAACTAGTTGATGTTCTGGAGAGACTGGCCCCTCTGCATTTCAGGACTTATCTGATCCAGGGACCCATCTAGAGGTGGTAGGTTTCTAGAAAATTACCCTAGGGCATGGAACCTTTGTAGAATCTTATATAATGACCTCAGTGTTCTTTAGGATTGGCAGGAATGGTTTTGGTTGGGGGTTGGCAAGTTATGGTAGGTAGCAATGTGTAACTGAATAGTAGCCTCTCAACTCTGTTTGAACTCTCTCAGCTACTGATAACTTATTTGTTACACTTCTTTCACCCCTTTTGGTCAGGATGGAATTGTTGATCCCATGGTGCCAGGGCTAGGCTCATCCCGGGGAGTCATCTTCCACCCCACCAGGGAGACTTTCGCCCCTGGATGTCATGTCTCATGTAGAGGGGTGAGCAATGGTTTCACTTGCAGAGCTGGGCTTAGAGAAAGAGAGGCCACATCTGAGCAACAAGAGGTCCTCTGGAGGTGATTTTTAGGCATAACTATAGGGAGGCTAAGCTTCTCCACTACATACATAAGCTTCACAAGAGCAAGCCTCAAGATCAAGGACTTGGTCTATTGATTTGGGTGTTGTGCTGGTTTGAAAGGATGTATGTACCCTTGAAAAGCCATGTTTTAATCCTAATCCCATTTTGTAAAGGCAGCCATTTCTTCTAATTCTTATTTAGTACTATCTGTTAGAAACTTTAATTAGATTATCTCCATGGAGATGTGACTCACTCAAGAGTGGGTATTAAAAATTGTATTGCAGGTGGGTCTTGAGTACTTTACTGGAATCCTATAAAAGAGGAAACATTTTGGAGAAAGCTGGAGATTCGGAGAGAGCAGAGAATGACGAAGCATAGAATCCACCAGCCAGTGACCTTTGGAGATGAAGAAGGAAAATGCCTCCTGGATATGTCATTGGTAACAGAGACCATCAGGAGATAGAAATAGGGTAAGATAATGGGTAATTGGAGCTGAAGGGATACAGACTGTGCAACAAGACTGGATACAAAAACTCAGAAATGGACAGCACAATACTACCTAATTGTAATGTAATTAGGTTAAAACACTGAATGAAGCTGCATCTGAGGTATAGTTTTTTTTTCCTTCTTTTTTATTTTTTTATTTTTTTCTATTATCGTTTTATTTCTTTTTCTGTTGTCCTTCTATTTCTTTTTCTAATTCGATGCATATGTACTAAGAAACGATGAATATGCATCTATGTGATGATATTAAGAATTACTGATTGTATATGTAGAATGGAATGATTTCTAAATGTTGTGTTAGTTAATTTTTTTAATTAATAAAAAAAAAGAAAATGCCTCCTGGGGAGCTTCATGAAACAGGAAGCCAGGAGAGAAAGCTGGCAGATGATGCCATGTTCATCATGTGCCTTTCCAGATGACAGAGAGACCCTGACCATGTTCACCATGAGCCTTCTCACTTGAGAGAGAAACCCTGAACTTAACTGACCTTCTTGAACCAAGGTATCTTTCCCTGGATGCCTTAGATTGGACATTTCTATAAACTTCTTCTTCTTCTTTTTTTTTTTTTGCATGGGTAGGCACTGGGAATCGAACCCAGGTTTCCACTGTGGCAGGCAAGAATTCTGCCACTGAGCCACCATTACACAGCTATAGATTTGTAATTGGGACATTTTCTTGGCCTTAGAACTGTAAACTTGCAACTTATTAAATTCTCCTTTTAAAAAGCCATTCTGTTTCTGATATATTGCATTCCGGTAGCTAGCAAAGTAGAATAGCTGTCCCTAATGTTTGACACAGTATCAGGGGGTTCCCTGGTGATAAAGCTTAACAGTTCTATACTTTCTCTCCCATCCCTCAAGGGACTTTGCTAATACTTATTGATTATCTGCTTAATATATTCGGGGACGTATCCAGGCATTACACTAAGATATACAGGATTAAAGGCTCTCATTCTTATTCTGGGCTCCTTGTGTTTGGATTGTTTAAATGATCTATCTGGACAGGCTGAGTTAGATTATGTGCTACAGAAAATTTAGGCTCTGGATAAAATAGACCTTTCTTTTTTTGGTCTCAAGGAGTAGAGGATGTTCTAAAACAGACAATATCTTCTTTGCCCCATTACCTTTATTTGTTTTGTTCTTATCTCTTAATACCATAAATTCCCCTTTTAAGAAGCTGTTCCAGTTCTGGTATATCGTGTTCCAGCAGCTTGCAAACTAACACAGCCTGCTTTTCTGTGACTGTAGCAGCCTGCCATGTGGGGTCCAAACCCGGTAAAAATCCAGTCAATGCAGCAGTTCTCCATGTGTTGGGTTGAGGGTTGGGTACGGTGCATCTCAGCAGAGAATCCACTTGAGGCCACAAAGGGGCTGATGATTCCCAGGCTTCTGTGTGCAATAACCTTGCACTATGGGGCTGAGAGTTCCACCTTCCCCATCCTTTGGCAAGCTCAGAAGTGCCCTGCTATTCGTTGGCTAGCAAGATCCCCAGCCACCACACACCTGTGGCCCACTGGCATGGGGGAGGAGCTCTTGGTGCTTCCATGTGGTGCTCTCCCTTGCCCCTGCCTCTCTGCTTGTAAATGTAGTGTGCACTGCAGGCCTCCATGGAGAAAGGATATGGGCAGTGGAACACAGAGTGTCTTTCTCGCCTAATTATTGGATTGGCTTTGCTCTGCTCTGTGTTCCCTCTCCTCCCAAGGGGAGGGACCCCATATTTCCCAAGTCCAGGTGCTCACAGTGGCTTGCCTCAGGGTTGTGGGGTAGGCACTGAGCACTACAGCAAGGTCTCTTTGTGGTCAAAACAAGTCTGTTGGTTCCTGAGTTCCCACATGGGAGCTCCCGTCTGCAGGACTGAGAGATTACTCCCCAGCTGGCTGTGGAGATGGGAATGTGCAGCTCCTCTCTCACTGGCTTCAGCCAGCACATAACAGCCAGCACCAGAGGCAGTCAGGATTAAACAAACTCACCCCATCCTGAGTCATAATTTCTCCTCTTTTTCATCCAGGTCCTCCCCATATATTGTAGAAGTCCCTCTCTGACCACTTGTACCCTGGAACCACTGCCAATTGTTTTTTGCCTTTTTTCAGGAGCTCTTCTTTAAAAGGTAGATTCCCAGACCCTAATCTTAGAGATGCAGATTCAGCAGGCTCCCCAACTGCATTTACATCTGATAGGGTGGAGATGGTTAGGAAGTCACACAATGAGAAAAGCCATTACAGCAGGATCTGTTCTCCTGCGTGGATTTAGAGTCTGGCTGCTCCTTTACTTCCAGAAAGTGTTCTGGCAAGTGTCTATGTTCCAAAGATCTATTAAGACAGATGTTCTCAAACTGGATAAACCAAATCCAGCCATAAGCTTCATAAGCAATAGATGGACATGCAGCTCGACTGGCAGCTGGTAGACCAGGGTAGGACGAGAAGGCAGAGAGGGAGAGAGATGTGTGTATGGGCTGCAGGGACCACGGAGTTTGTATCTAGCATTGACCTGGCATGCCAGATTCTCCATGCAATGGCTGTCCATGGGCTGCATGATTGTGAGCTCTTATGACAGTTTTGCCTTTCAAGTTTATTTTGTCTGGAGTATAGCTACCCCCGATTTTTATTTATTTATTGGAGCTTGCATGGAATATCTTTTTCCATTCTTTCACATTTATTTGTATCATTGGATCTAAAATGAGTCTCTTAACAGGCATCATACAGATGGATCATATATATATTTTATCTATTCTGCTATATATGTCTTTCAATTGGGGAATTTCATCTATTAAAATTCAATTTTATTGAATTTTACTGCTATAAAAGCACTCCGTACTTTGAACATTTTGTCTTTTGGGTTTTGTCAGATCCATTTTTCTTTTCTCATTCTAACCTTTTAGTTACCCTTACTGATAATCTTCATTTCCATATTCTGCTCCAAGCCCCTCTTTCTTGTTCCACTCGCCTGCCCCCCCTGCCCTTTTTATTTTCAGCTGGAAGAACTCCCTTCAGTATTTCTTGCAGGACAGGTCTCTTGCTAATAAACTCAACTTTTGTTTACCTATGACTATTTTAAACTCTCCCTCATTTTTGAAGGACAGCTTTTCACACAATTGCCTTCTTGCCTCCATGATGTCTGATGAAAAGTCAGCCCTTAGCCTTATGTGGCTTCCCTTGAATATGACGAATTGGTTTTCTCTTGCTGCTTTCAGGATTCTCTCCTCTTCATCATTTGACAGGCTGATTATTACATGTCTTGGAGTGGATGTATTTAGATTTATTTTATTTGGAGTGCATTTGGGCTTCTTTGGTTTGCATATTTATGTTTTTTATAAGGGTTGGGAAATTTTTAGCTATTATTTCCTCAAATATTCTTCCTGGACCTCCTCCCTTCTTTTCTCCTTTTAGGAGACCTCTGATGCACATATTTGCATGCTTCATGTCAATCATTTCCCTGAAACCAAGCTCATATTTTTCTATTTTGTCCCCATTTGTTTTTTTGTATATTCAAATTTGGTTGGTCTTTCATCTAGTTCACTGATTCTTTCTTCTGCCTCTTCAAATTTGCTGCTGTGTGTCTCTAGTATATTTTTAATTTGATCTACAGTATCTTTCATTCCCATAAGATCTGCTATTTTTCTGTGTATTCTTTCAATTTTTTCTTTATGCTCTCATAGTGTTTTCTCAATATCTTTTACCTCTCTAGCCATTTCATTGAAATTACTGAGATTTGTTTGAATACCTTTGATTAGTTATTCCTAGTTCTGCATCTCCCCTGACTTTTTAATATGATTATTTGGCTTGTCTGCATCTTCTTATTTCTTAGTATTGTCTTGTAATTTTTTGTTGGTATCTGGACATCTGATTATCTTAACAGGATTATTTTGAAAGTTGATTTCCTTCTCTTGTCTAAGATTTTTGTTGTTGACTCGGTTCATGCTGAAGGTCTTTGGCAGTTGGCTTGTCAGTACTTCCCAGTCAATCCAGGGCCAACATCCCTCCAAAAAGGGGTCAGACCTATTCTAATGGGTCCTAGAGAAAGAGTCAGGAAAGCAGCTTCCCAAATTGCACTTCCCAGCTTTCCCAGAAGATGGTGTTTTCAGCAACCAATTCCGCACAGCCCCAATTCCCAGACAAGAGCAGCCAACCAGGCAGGGTCTGGACCGAGACAAAGCTGCTGGCCTTGGAGATGGGCAATGGGTGCCAGGAGCCACAATAGAGTTCAGTCACTTGCCAGTTTCTTTGTGGAAATAGTGGACCCACGAGCACCCTGGGCTCCTGCATGTAAAGGTTTAAACGTGCGGGACTCAGAGGGTCACCCTTGCTAACCAACAGTTGGACTGGGACTGTTCCCCCTATTTTCCTGAGGAGAGGGCCTCCTTGTTTCTTCCAGACTGCAGCAGCCAGCCGGATGAGAACCAGGCGTGCACGAAGCTGCTAGTCTCAGGGGTGGGAAATGGGTGCTGGAAGCCACAGTCAGATCAATCACTCACTGCAGTATCTCTGTTTGTGGATATAATAGACCCATGGGCACTCCAGGCTCCTGGGTGGAAAGGTTTGAGGCTGCAGGACCCTGAGGGATTTAACCCTCAGGGTTAACTGGCAACTGACTGGTTGCCAGTCAACAGCTGGATGACTGTGCTACGTCTCACCAGATGGACAAGAACCAGGCTGACCCACAGCTGCTGTCCTCAGGGATGGAGGATGGGCACCACCGGCCATAGTCGAGTTCACTCACCAGTTCTCACAGTTTCTCAGTTTCTTCATCCAGCTCTTCTTTGTATGTTACAATAGACTTTCCCAAGTCTCTTGAGCCTCAGAACTACTGCTTTGGACAGTTTCTGCCTGTTCTGTAAGTATTTTTGGTGGAGGAGTGAGTTCTGCTTTTTATGCCACCATCTTCCCAGAAGTTCTCTGATATCACTGTGTGAGGAGGTAACAACAACACATGAGGTTGAGGGCTGCAGTGATTACAGTGGTGATGGCAGTGGCAGATGTGTAATTCATTTTTTAAAAACATTTCTTATAGTGAAATATTATTATATATACCAAAAAGTGAAAAATTTCAAAATACAGTTTAACGAATGGTTATAGAGCAAATTTCAAAGTACAGTACAATTTACAGTTTCACAATTTCAGATATTTTCTTCTGGCTGTTCTAATACACTAGAAACTAAAAAGAAATATCTATATGATTCAGTAGTCATAATCCTTTGTGAAATCCTAAATTCTCTGTTACAACTCCTCCCTCTCATTTGAACAGATGTGTAATTCATTTTTAATGTAACTGGGTTATCTTTTAAATTGACTTGTAAGAGTTCTTTAAACAGTCTGAATATTGCCCCTCATTATGTATTTGATATTCAAATGTTTTCTCCCATTCTGTGGGTCTTTCCACTTTCTCAATGGTGTCTTTTGTAGAATGAAAGATTTCAATTTGAATAAAGTCTAATTTATCTTTTTCTATTTATATTTTTGCCCAATTGAACTTCACAAATGCCTAATTCGAGCTCACAAAAATTTATGACTGTTTTCTAAATTTTATGGTTTTAATTCTTGTATTTACCCCCTCTGACCCATTTTGAATTAATTTTTCTATATGGTGTGAGATAGCGATCCAACTTTGTTTTTTTTTTTTTTTTTTTGCATGTGGATATAAAATTGTACCAGCACCATTTGTTGAAAAGACTATTATTTCCCCTTTGAATTGTCTTGGCACCTTTACTGAAAAATCACTTGATCACAGATGTATGTTTTTTTTTTTTGTGTGTGTTTGTTTTGTGGTAAGAACTTTATAAAGGGTGAATAGAGAAATACAGGAACAAAGTTTGTGGATAATCTTGAAGTTAAGTTGTTATCAAATTTAAAGAGATTATTAGATTCAGGATGTTAAATTAAACTCCAAGGTAACCACAAAGAAAATACCTGTAAAATATGTAAAAAAGGAAATGAGAAGTGTTTCTATAGGGGTTCATTAAAAAGGAAGAAGGAATGAAATAATTGAGGTACAAAAAAATTATAACTTTCAAAAATCAAATACCAAGATGTCAGAAGTCTTGAATTACTAGGAGTTATTTTAAAAGTAAATGTCTTAAATATCTCAAACAGAAATTGCAGATATCCCATCTACATCATGACTTTCTCCATCATGTATTCAATATATCACAGGTTAACATACAAAATTAAATGGAACCTTTAGTGGAGTTATGCAGAATATGCAGCTGACACATGAAGGCCACTAGACAACACAGAAGATGTTTAGGAACTCAAAAATGCATAAAATTTATGTATAGTATTATATAATATGAATGTTTTGTATTTTAATACCAATAAGTTATTGTAAATAAAAAAAATTCAGACTTTGTGCTGGTGTTCTAGTTTGCTAGCTGCCGGAATGCAATATACCAGAAATGGAACGGCTTTTAACAAGGGGAATTTAATAAGTTGCTGGTTTACAGTTCTAAGACTGAGAAAATGTCCCAATTAAAACAAGTCTATAGAAATGTCCAGTCAAAAGCATCCATCCAGGAAAAGATACCTTGGTTCAAGAAGGCTGATGAAGTTCAGGGTTTCTCTCTCAAGTGAGAAGGCACATGGCAAAAACAGTCAGGGCTTCTCTCAGCTGGAAGGGCACATGGTGAACACGGTGTCATCTGCTAGCTTTCTCTCCTGGCTTCCGGTTTCATGAAGCTCCCCGGGAGGCGTTTTCCTTCTTCATCTCCAAAGGTCACTGGCTGGTGGACTCTGCTTCATGGTGCTGCAGCATTCTCTGCTCTCTGCTCTCTCCATGGTTTGATTTTTGAACTCTTAACTCTACTCCATTGGTCTATCCTTATTTATATATATATATTTATTTTTAATATCTCATTAATTTGTGTTATCTGCTTACTTTCTTTGGATATCATTTCCTATTTTTCTAATTTCTTTAGATTATAATCACAATGAACTCCACAGGAGTTCACAGGCAGGGGTTGAGAGACAGGAGTCATTGTAGCAAAATTATTTAGTTCATTAATTTCAAACGTTTCTAACTTATGAATTTACAACCATAAATTTCCCTACAAAGATAGTTTTAGAAGCATCCCATATATTGCAAACTTTCATTTGATTTAATGTGTATATAAATCAGTATAAATTATATATATCAACCTACATATTATATTTAGACATCAGTGCTTATGTATATGACTTCTACTGCGATTTGATACAAGGAGCTTTTAGAAGTGTATTGCTTGTTCTCATCACATTGGGATATTCCATTTATCTTTGTGGTACTGATTAATTGAATTTTAGTCAGAAAACATACTTTATGTCAAATCTTTAAAATGTATGTATATTGCTTTATGCCTAGTATGTGATCAATTTTTATAAATAACTCATGAGCACTTGAAGAGTTTATTAGGTGCATGTTAAATGCAGGAATTTTATAATATGTTCATTAGCTCAATATGCCCACCACGCAATTCAAATCATAAATGTCCTTATTTTTGCTACTTGCACTACTGTTTACTAAAAGGTGTTAAAATTTCCCATTATGGGCATGGATTTGTCTATCTCTCCTTGTAGCTCTGTCAAATGCAGTTAGTAATCACTTCTCTTTCTACTTTCCATTTATTTTGTAAACTTCTCAAGGGAGCCCCAACTTCAATGACTATTCAGTTTCTATTTTCAGTTTTGTCCCCATGCAGAGTTCCTTAATGTTCTTAGGCACTTGAAAGAATAATTTTTCTATTTTGCCAACATTTCTGGGAACCTTGTAGGATTTTTCAGGTTACCTAGTCTGTCACATTGCCCCAAATAGAAGTCTCCATATTATTTCAGGAAGCCTCCTGTCTCTGCTTTTGGTACCTACCCTGGGTCAAATCAGCATTCTTTACTATTATTAGTTCCTAGTCACTCTGCATTATGAGTATATTTATACCTTTTTTTCTAATTTGACTGGCAGTTCTTTAAAGGCAGCTATATTTCAGAGATTCATCTTTGTATTCCCAGTTGTAGGATGAAAGGACCTTCATCCAACACCTTGGACATATCTCAGAGAAATATATTCAAAGTTTTGAACGGGACTTAGAAACACTTTATAGATGGAAGAACTGGCAGAAGACATTGGAATATTTGTTGCAGGGCTGGATGTGAGGATCAATCACATATCTACAGAGCAGGAGCATTTGGATCCCAGGACTTAGGGAGGAAGCATTTATTCTTAGGATGCCAAGGACATTATTCTTGTATCTGGTTCCTTCTGTCAGAAGGGGTTCAGTTCAGGGCAGGACAAGGCAGGATAGAAAATCCTGTTCTAGAGGCTCAGTTCTCAGACTTCTCTGAGATTGGCTCTAGTTTCAATTCTATTATAGGAGAAACTTAGCCTCCTCTGAAAGCTTGAATGAAACAGAATGTGTCATATGATAGGGCTAGACCCCTATCTCCACTCCTGTAAAGAACCTATGGCTCTCCAGTGTTGGAAGTAGGGGTCCAGATTTTAATGTCTGAGTCTCAGATGGAGTTCTTATAAATTGGTCATCTAGGGAGATAAAAGGCAGGATTGTTGTCATGGATTATAGCTCCCATTTCCCCACCTGCCTTAAAACAATGTTCTCTTCCAATTTCCTACTGCTTGCATATGGGACCAAAGAACAAGGGGAACAGTTACTACAGATCTAAGACCAAGGTGACAATTCCTTTCTGTTTACCTAATTCTGTTTCTCAAGCCCATGAGCATTCATTTTCTTCTATGAAATTTCCTATCTTACAATTTCCACATGTATTACCTTATCCATTCTTTCCCTAGGGATGAACTCAAAAGGCACTAATGCCTTTACCTCCAAAGTTCATGCAATCTTTCAGTATATCATTTAGCACCTTTCTCATTCTGCCAGAGTGGCAGAAAAGCATGCACTAGAAGGGAACTATAAGTGTCTCCTCCTTGCTAGTACCCTGAATTTTTTGTGAGGTGAGGATGAGTACTCATGGGAACACTCATGGAATGTGTGCTTGGCTTTTGATTGAAATGAGTCAGGAGAGGGTAATGACTGTTCTTGGTAAGCAGCAACCTGGGTGAAACAGCTAAGCTTATGTTTGGTTGTAAGACAGACAGTGGTTCAAGCAGGAAATTTTTTTTCCATCATGTAAAGTCTGGAGGTGGGCAGTCTAAGCCTGGAGTTATGGCTCCGCTCCAAAGTGCCCCAAATCAAGTTGTTCACATCCAGGCAGCAAAATGGAGATATGAAAGAAGAAACGGAGAAAAGGTGCTGAACCAGGTGTCTTTTAAAGAAGGTTCCTGTAAACTTTACACAATCCAGTTTTCTCCATATGGAGAAATAAGGAGGGGAAATAGAGTCAGTTTTCCTGAGTGGCCAAGTGACCAAATAAAAATGTGATGGTTCTTTTATTATGGGAGAAGGGAAGATGAATATTGGGAGGAAAGATGAATATTGGGATAAATAGCACACTTGGCCCCTAATTCAACCATGAAACCTGACACTAGTTTCTGGACACTAGTACTAGTGCAAAAAACCTACTAAGCATTAATTACATAACTGAAATGGGATCTTACAGGTATATGGCCAGTATTTAGTACCTCTCTGGAATTTCTGGTCCCTCACATTCCATTAATCACCATGTCCTACTGATTTTACTTAATATATGAAAAATATTTTATCTTTTCCACCATCACAGATGTAATAAATCTTCTCTATGTCCAATCTATATTATTGCAATACCTAGTATCATGGGACAGACACCTTGCCTTCAGTTTTCCCTCTTTATCCTCTCTTCCCCAGCTGACAGCTAGTATATTTTATACTAGTCACCAGATTGAACTTTCTAAAACACAAGGCTACTGTGATGGTGGAACTGACTTTCAAATTTTAGATAATTTTATTCTGAATTGAAAATCTGAAGCAGTATAAAATATCTATGCTATGGAAAACTTCACTGTTTTGGTAAGACTTACACTTGACATTAGCCATAGCATTGCATAAATATTATTTCCATGTTATAGTGCACATATTGGGTGCATGCATCATTTCTAGTACTACAAATAGATACACCACTGATTTAGTTGATATCAAGAAATTGATTGTAATGTGTTTATTTGAATATTTTGTGAAGATATGAGCACAATGTAAATTACATTAATACTAAAGAAATAGTCATTGTAATTAAATTGAAATACTTACTACTTAATTATAAGTATTATTGTAGGCTAAAAAATAAGTATGGATAAATTCTTAAATTTAACATGATGCCATACTATTGATTCAGAATCAAGTGGAAATCATTACCATGACTGGAATGGTAAAGAATAAGAGAACAGAAGAAGATATGTTGTGAATTTTGTGATAAATGGCATTTTGTTTTGCTGTGCCAGAGCAAAACAAACAGCAGACTTCTTATGTAAAAAAATTTTAAGCTAATAAAGTTGACAGTATTATGTGACATTTTCAGCAAATAATGTGTTTGATGAGAATTTCCTCTCAACAAGAAAGACAGAGAGATGAAATTAGTTGCCTGAAATCAGAACCAGATGTCCAACAAAATTTTTTACACAGAATAATGGAATACAAGATCTTTCTAATAATATCAAAGATCAATTAACACAAAAATTAGAAAAGTTTCAAGTACTTTTCTTTTGTGTTAGATGAGTTGTGCAATATGGGATACCGCCCAGTTAAACTCTGGGTAGATTTCATCTCAAAAGACTTCTAAATAAAAGAGAAATGTCCAAATGTACTACACAAATGCAAGGTGTTAATAATGGAAATAGGGTGTATATGGGAATTGGCATTTTCTGTATGACTTTTTGTAAACCTACAAGTTCTCTAATTAATAAAAGGGGTAGGGTGCAGAAATGTTACTTTTCAGTTTGCAAAATCAGATTAATATTAGAGATATTTTTTAAACATTTATATCTGTCAAGGAATTTCAGCTAGATACGGAAAAAAATTAGTTTCTATCATGGTGGTGATGCTCCAATTACTTTAGGTCAACATATCCAGATTCCTTAGAATTTTAAAGCAAAAGAATGATGTTTCCATAATTATTCTGCAGCACTGTCTGAAAAATGTCATGGATACAGTGAAACTCACCTAATCATGTGTGTGCAAATGCTATTCATCATTGCCAGCTTATGGAATGACTGAAATAAATAAAAAAAAATGAATTTTTCTTGTGTTCTTTGCCAGTGCTCATTGACTGAGCATATAATGATTTACTGTACTTTTAACTCCAATTAAAGATTTTCTGGGAAGAAAGGAATGTCTGCCAAATATTTCTTAAGCAGACAAAAATGACAGTGTGATTTATGGTTTTTCATCAGTATCATACTGCGTATGAACAAGTTAAATCTGAAACTCCACAGAAAAGAAAAACTTTTGTGACCTAGCTAAATGGGTAGGTGTTGAAATGGAAACTTTTTATGATACAAATGAATAATGATTTTACACATTTTTCTAGCATGAATGACAGAAGCTTTTAACTAGAATTAAGAGCATTGTAAAAATACACTTGCAATGATAACAAAGGGAATTTTAGTGAAGAAATAGAAACAAAAAGTACTAATGGAAATTCTAGAACTGAAAAATGCAATACCTGAAATTAACATATGAAAGATGGAACCAGCAACAGAATTGAGATGACTGAAAAAATCATCAGTGAACTTTAATACAGAGCAACAGAAGTTATCCAATCCAAAGAACAGTGAGAAAAAAAGATGAAAGATAAATTAATAGAGCCAGTGATCTGTGGGATAATATCAAAAGACTTAACATATGTGTAATTGGAATTCAAAGAGAAGGAAAGATAAGGGGAGAAAAAATGCCCAATATATAATGGCCAAAATTTTCTGAAATGTGGCAAAGGGCGTAAGTGTACAGATTTTAGAGGCTCAGAGAACCCAAAAGGACTAATACAAGGAAAACCATACCTAACCCATCAGACTCAAACAGCTGAAAACCAAAGGTAATGAGGAAATCTTGGAAGCATCCAGAAAAAACTGACACATTACATACAATTTAAATGGCACTGACTTCTCATGAACTATGGAGGTCAGAAATCAGTGATCTGTTATCTTTAAAAATATATAAGAAAAACATACCTGTTAAACAAGAATTCTTTATCCTTTAAGAACAAAAGTATTTCAGTAAAAGAAAACTATGACAACATTACCAGCAGAACTGTACTCCAAGAACTGCTAAAGTACATTATTCACGCTGAAGGGAAATGATACCAGATGGAACTTCAGATCTTCAGGAATGAAAAGCATGGGAAATGGCAAATAAATGGGTAAATATAAAAGATGAGGCTTTTCCCTCTCAAATTCTTTAAAATACAAAAGACTTCAAAATTTCAAGTGGAGATGCCAGTCTGTCTTTTCATGGATTACTTAGTTATTACAAAGGAAAAAAATATACTGGTACAGTGGAGAGCGCTGGTGGTCAAAACATGAATCAAGAGATCAAACATAGTTTCCACTTGTATGCCACCTGATATTTTACAATATTAAGTGTACAACATTATGCATGAAATAGTCTTTGTCACAGATGTTTAATCTGAAACCTAATTAAGCCTCTAGATACAACCTCTAGTTCACAAGAAAGGCAAAGGACAGAGAAAGAAGCACATTGTAAGAAACAGCAGGACATACAGGGAATGTGTAACATTATACAAGTCAGCTCTTTGGAGTCTTCAAAAGTCTATCACAAAACAGGTGGAGGATGGGTTCCTGCCCAAATGACACTTAATGAGCCACAATGATAGAACATATGAGCTTAGTTTGCTTCCTAGAAGACATTCTTTAAATAATTGGCAAAATTTGCAAAGGGATATTATAAGATATTGTGGGGCTACTGTTAATTTTTTAGGTGACAGGAGTTTAGTGTCAGGTAGGTTATCTTTTAATCCTAGGAGTTGTAGGCTAAATTTTTAGAGGTCAAGTGTCATGATAACTAAAACATTCACTGAAAAAAGCACACCAAAATTGACATATACAATATATATATATATTATATATACAACATGTTTATGTGTGAATGTGTGTGTTGTATGTTATTTGTGTTATAGATATGAGAAAATATCTTCAAACCACTCTGATGTTTCAACAGCTGATTCCTTTCCAACATTAATAATCTTCGGGGGGATAAAGTCTGAATAAAAACTTTCTGGTTTAATATCTACTATTACATTTTGTCCAGAATGAATTTTCTGAAGTTAAATCAGGGACTTGTGAAGAAGGAAAGTTTTTAAAAACATCATTCTTTCCACATGAATTATAGTAGTACTAATGATTATCATTAAAATGTTTATAGCTAATATTTAGTAAACAAATATTATGGGCCAGATGCCCTTCCAAGCATTTGTATTTTATGTTAACTACTTTAATCCTCACCATAACATCATTAGATGATGGAACAGTGAGAATGAAAGGTAAAGGATGTGCCATGGCTAATGGTCTTTCCACTCATGTTACATTAAGAGTTTCTCAGCATTGTGAAATCTTTGATGTCGAGTTAGTTGACAGCACTGACTAAAGGCATTCCCGCATTCCTTACATTTGTATGGTTTCAAACCAGTGTGAATTTTCTGATGTTGAGTAAGTCGAACACTACGAATAAATGCCTTACCACATTCTTTACATTCATAGGGTTTTTCACCAGTATGAATTTTCTTATGTTGAGAAAGACCTGAGATAGAACTAAAGGCCTTCTTACATTCTTTACATATATAGGGTTTCAAACCAGTGTGAATTGTCTGATGATATGTGAGCTGAGAATTAAGTCTAAAGGTTTTTCCACATTCCTTACATTCATAGGGTTTCTCCCCAGTATGAATTGACTGATGTGTTTTAAGGTCTCCAACACGACAGAAGGACTTCCCACATTCCTTACATTCATATGGTTTCACATCGGTATGAATTATCTGATGTTGTATAAGGTATGAATGAAGCCTAAAAGTTTTCCCACATTCTTTACATTCATATGGCTTCTCACCAGTATGAATTCTCTGATGTTGTATAAGCTGTGAGCCTTTATAGAAGGTCTTCCCACATTCCTTACAATCAAAGAGGTTCTCACTACTATGAATTCTTTTATGTTTAAGGAGGCTTGAGCGCCTACTAAAGGCCTTCCCACATTCCTTACATTCATAAGGTTTCTCACCAGTATGACTTCTCTGATGTTCAATAAGTAGATAGCTACGAACAAAGGCCTTTCCACATTGTTTACATTTATACGGTTTCTCACCAGTATGAATTTTCTTATGGTGAAAAAGACTTGCATGATGACCAAAGGCCTTTCCACATTCCTTACATATATAGGGTTTCACACCATGATGGATTTTCTGATGTAGACACATATGTCGGTATAGTCTAAAAGTTTCCCCACATTCCTTACATTCATAGGGTTTCACACCAATATGAATGATCTGATGTTGCATAAGCTGTGAATAAAACCTAAAGGACCTATCACATCCATTACATTCATAGGGTTTAAAATCAGTGTGAATTTTTTGATGTCTAATAAGATTCTGGAGAAATTTAAAGGTATTTCCACATTCCTTACATTCATAGGGCTTCACACTAGTATGATCTCTCAGGTGTTCAGTAAGGTGTGAGCATTTTCTAAAGGACTTCCTATATTCCTTAATTTCATATAATTTCTCCTTACTGTGAGTTCTCTGATGTAGAGGAAGAGATATATGTTTTCTGAATATTATTTGACTAAAACATGCCATTTTAGATTCCTGTTGTCTCCCAAATTCAATTCTGCACTGTGGATCATTTTTTAAAATAAACCCTTTAAGGTTGAAGGTTTTACTTCTTTTCAATGTGTCCCGATGGTATGAATTTACTTCATAACTGCTCTTTTCTGAAGATACCTTGTTGGTCTCATTTGTGAAATCAAAGTCTGAAAGAAAATAAGAAAACAAACAACGCTATTTGCCTGTACTGGGAATGGAGAAGGAGTTCCTATAGTAAAAATAGTAATAACTGAAAAGTATATACACAAGAAGTAAAAGTATTTTAGAGAAAACTCTAAAATATTGTCATGCAGTTTTAAAAAGGCTTCAAGAAGGGCTCAGAAAACTATGGAAGTTCATATGAGAATATAAGGTTTGTGATTAGGCAAAGAGAAAAAGGTCAGGAGTTTTCATATTTTGTTGTGGGTCAAAATTACCAAGGGAATTCTTACATATATTACCCTTTAGGTAAACGCTCAGACTGAGTGAGTCAGAAAGGATAGGAATTAAATACCGGAATTCTTCATTTCTAATATTACCTACAAGATGGCTCTCTACATAATTTTTTCAGTGGTTTAGACTGAAATCCAAACATATAACCATGAATAAAAAGGCCCTATCTCATGTATAAGAATTCATTTCAAGCTCTATCTTTGTTTTCCATTATTATGCTGCTTATTTTGAGCAAAACCATTCTTAACTCCTGGGCCTTTTCACAGGTTTCTCACATGGCTTCTTTCAATTACTATCTTCGGGTGTTGTGTGTTAGAAATCACTTTCCTAAAAAAGGCCGAGTCTGCTAACTCTAAATAAATCCATAATTTTTATTCTATATTCCAACACCTAAGCCTTTGCCTTGTAATGCTTTTCTCAATTACAGGTTCATTAAATCTCATTTGTTTTACCAACTTCCTTACTCTAAAATTTCAAATATAGATACAAACCTTTTAAACTGTCACTGAAAAACAAGTCGCTATCACAAGGTAGTTATTAATTGTATAATAAAATGTTGAATTAAAAAAGGTAATTTGGGTGGAAAAGAAGTAAACACTTCCAAGAGGCCACTGGGAATGGCTAGCTAAGTAAAATAACCATTTAATTGCTGAACATTACTCAACAGTTATTGACTATGGCTCTTAGACACCAATCTCTCAAACCTTATTACAGTGATATACTCTTTCACCTATCATTTACCTTACAGATGGGAAAAAAACAAAACAAACATACAAACTAACTCAATAAAAAGTATTAATGGAAAAAGTGATACTTGATTATTCTCCAATTGTCTGTCCCCTTAAAAATATACATATCTCTGCTACTACTGTTTAATCCTTCCAGTACAGTCATGGTTGTTTTTCTGTTTCTATCTCAGTGTAAACAGATGTTGTATTTACTTACCTTCTTCAATAGAATTTGACTATTCATCTATCCTACAGATGCCCTATCTATTTTGTTTCTTCAATGCTTTTCCAAAATTATCCCTTCTATTCCTTTGAAACCAACTCCTTGAACTCAGAAATACATCTCAGTAACTTTTCAGGTATCATATCAGTTAATATTATGTTGGAAGGCTTATGAAAATCTAAGCAAATAAACTTGGGGGTGTTGGGAAAATAGAGTACCTAAATAGTATGGGGAAAGGGTCTGGGAAACAAAGTGCCTGGGATTCCACAACAAAGATTATATGGGAAGAGGGTGGCAGACTGTCAATCCGATGGGGGAGAAGCCTGAGAAAAAAACTATGCCACATGGGTCAAGTAGGAGTTGAAGATAGGCGGAATACTTTGATGATAAATTATGGCATGTTTAAAAAGTTGAAATAATAAAAACAATATTTTCTGAACTAGTGTATAATAAATGATAAATAAGTAACAATATCAGAAAATCCAAACACTTTCTATTTATAAATAGCAAGCTCTATTTACACTACTGTTAAGTTAATGAGAAAATACAAACCGAAACTGCAGAATTATTTGAAAACAGTAATAATGAAAAGGCTTCCTACCAGATTCTACTGTCTTCAACTATAGTGCTCAGAGGAAAACTCATGGACTGAAATGCTTATATACATTGAAAAAATGGAGGAATTATAACCAATGAATTAGGTATTCAATCTAGAAAGTAGGACAATTACAACAAAGTAAACTGAAGGAAGGCAGAAAAGAGAAATTAATAAAAGTAAAAGATAATATAGTACAATTACATACAAACCACTAGCTTACTTTAATCAAGGAAAAAAAGGGGAAAAATGCAAACATAATGACAGGAGGAAACAGTCATCAATAAAAAAAAGAGAATGTTAAAAAAATCATAAGATTACTATGCCATTAAATTTAAAATTGATTAAATGACATTTTTTGAAAGTATAATTATTGAAAATGCCCCCAGCTAGAGTTGCAGACTCCCTCTCCCCCCAACCTTTTTTTTTTAACAGATAGAACATGGAAAGATAAATAATAACTTTACAGTGGAGAAAACTGACAGACACCAGCTGTGCAGGTTTGATGCTGTTATGTAACCTGGAAAAAGCCGTGTTCTTTTAATCCATTCCTGTAGGTGCAGACCTATTATGGAGTGGGACGTTTCAATTAAGTTGTTTCAATTGAGATGTGACTCGCCCAATTCAAGGTAGGTCTTAATTCTTTACTGGAGTCCTTTATGAGGATAAAAGGCAAAAAAATCTAGAGAGCTGAGGGAGAAACACCCAGAGAATTTGGAGAGAAAAGCCCTGGAGATGCTAAGAGAGGACCCACAGAAGCTCAGAGAGCCTACTGGAAGCAGAAGCTGAAAGCAATGAGACCTGGGGACGAAGGACTAGCAGACACCAGCCATATGCCTTGCTATCTGACAGAAGAACTTTGGATGCCAGCAGCCTGTCTTCAGAGTCAAGGTATCTTCCTATTGATGCCTTAATTTGGACATTTCCACAGCCTTAGAACAGTAAATTTGTAAATAATTAAATCCCAATTGTAAAAGCCAACCTATTTCTGGTATATGGCATTCCAGCAGCTTTAGCAAACCAAGCACTAATTTAAACAAATTTTCAAAAGTTAACATCCGCAGTGATAAACTATGTTCATATCATGTACTTCCTCATATGATAAGACAAGAAGGACGCTTTGGAGGTTTCCTCCTCATTCTATAACCTCAGTTGAATCAAGAGAAAACCTCAAATAGACCCAGACTGTGGGTCACTCTAAAACATATTGACAAGTACTCCTCAAAATTATCAAGGTCCTGAAAGAACAGACTGGAAAGAGAGACATGATAAATGAGCTGGAATAAAAGTCAGTAGAAAATACTCAAACTCAAGCACACAGGTAAAAACATGAGGGAAAAGAAGATATTCACATGGCAGATATGTTCAAAAGATCTAACATAGGTGTACTGGAATCACAGAGGAGAAGAGAGAATGACCAAAGATTGCCATTTCTGGGTAGAATCTATTAGGTAACTGCAAGTCAACATTTCGACTGCTCTAACTAGAAAAAATAATACTAAAAACGATAATGGTCTTGATCCATTCCATTATTATAAAAATTACAGTCTTGTTTGCAGTAAAGAGAAAACCAGCAATCTGGATGTATCTGTTCTCTGTGTAGGTGAACCAGTGCTTAAAATAAAATATTTACAGACATTCTGAACATACATATAATATGAAATTTTTTTTCTTTGATTATGCAGAAAGATTCCAGAAGTCAAACCTTTAGTCACGTGGAGGGGAGAAAACAATTACAGGAAGAAACAGAAGGAGGTAGGGAGAGAGAAAGGATAAGGAAGATTCAGGTGCTGAATGGAGATGCCCATTTCCATCTGACAAACCTCAAACCAGTACTTTGAGAATATGAAGCAGAAATTTAGCTCATTTCTTGACATAGAGTATAAAATACATAGCATATTTTACATCACTTGAGGCAGACATCCTTACCCAATGAGACAAAGTTAGTATAATTCTCCAACATCACATCCCTGTACAAATCCCTCTGATCGGAGTTTAGGCATTCCCACTCCTCCTGAGAGAAGTCTATTGCAACATCATTGAATGTCAATGGCACCTGAAATGAGAAACCCATGTATTGTTTGTAAAAGTAAAGAAATTTTTTTCAAGGTGGAATACTGAATTTCAGTAATGGAGCAATATATAAAATCAAGTAGGCTGAAGTTAGAAGGCTGTGACATGGTTAGAGGAGAGTAAATAAATTAATATATCTGAAGTAGAGTGCCTACATAATATTGAAGAATCTTGCTATAGCAGACAAAATTTCCTTAACAACAGGGGAAAGCTTAAACATCCATATGTATTAAAACAAAGTAATCAGACTAAATTTCTTTTTTCTTAATGTACTGGAAGATTGCTTTCAGCCAAGATAGAGTAGCAGGGATTGGATTTACCTTCCTCCATGAAATAACCAAAAACTTGGACAAAATATACCAAAAAAATGGTTTTCATACATGGGACAATGAAAAGCTGTTATCCCTGAGAGGCAAGTAACAAATGAGGGAAGCCTTCTGGTTGCCCTAGCCTACTATGAAAAGAGAGTTTCCAGGCTGTGAGGCAGGGAAAGGGAACTCAGGCATCACCTGGCAGACTCACTGAGTTGAGGAGAAGTTGGGAGTCTGGGGAGGCTAAGATCAACATAGCAAAGAGAGAAGAGAAATGCACAGACAGGGAAGTCTGAATCTCTCCAGAGGGAACACTCCGAGTGAAGAGTACTGACCACCTATGTATGTGAGGAAACTACTCAAGGTAATGGAACAAATGACATAAAAGGATTAGAGAACAGTACCTGGCATTCACACAGGGTTAGAAATGGTGCCTATTTTGATCAGATTAGGGAAAGGGTCTTGTCTCCATAATGGAGAATATTTACTCCTAGACTACATGGTGCTCTGAACAAAAATTAAAAGCAAGCTCCAAAAGGATCAAACTATGCCCAACTAAATCCCAGAACAAAGTTAAAGAATATTTACTGGAGTAAAAAATATCTAGCACCCAACAAGGTAAAATTAAAAATGTCATACATGCAATAAAAAAATTAAGAGACATACAAAGCAACAAGAAAATGCAACCTATAATGAGAAGAATCAATCAAAACCCACTCTGAATCACAGATATGTCAGAATTAGAAGAATATTAAATAGTTATTAGAACTGTTTTCCATGTGTTCAAAAAGCAAGCAGAAACACTGAACAAGTTAGGTAGAAATATGTAAAATATAAAAAGACACAAACTGAACTTATGGAGATGAAAACTATAACATCTGAGATGAAAAGTATACTAGGATAGGATTACAGGCAGATCAGAGATCACAAAAGAATGAGTAAATTTAAAAGTCATAGGAATAGAAATTATGGAAAATGAAACAGAAAGAAAAAGGATTTAAAAATTGAACATCAATTATCTGTGAGAGAACTTCAAGTATTCTAACATACATGTAATTAGAGTGCCTATAACGGGGTAATTGAGGAAGTAATGCCAAAAATTTTCTAAATTTGGAAATGAAACCAAACTGCAAGACAGGAACAACATCAAGGGACATCATAATTAAATTGCTCAAAATCAGAGATAAAAGGAAAATCTGAAAATCATCCTGAGAAAAAAGATAAATTATAGAGAGAGGAAAAATAAGGAAAAGCAAACAAGCCAACCAACAACCTAGAATTCTATATCCAGCAAAAACATCCTTTAAAAGTGTGCACGAGTGGTCCAGTGGTAGAATGATCACCTGCCATGCAGGAGACCCGGGTTCGATACCCAGACTATGCACCAAAAAAGAAAATACTTTTTTTCGGATGTGTAAGAGCTGAAAAAAACTGACATTACTAGTAGACCCATGCTACAAATACTGTTAATGGAAGTCCTTCTGGCAGAGGAAAATGATACCAGTTGAAATATGGATCTACACAAAAGAATGAAGAATACTGGAAATAACAATTATATGGATAAATATATAAATTCTTTACTTACATTGACTCAAGAAGAAATAGATCTCAACAGACCAATAACTAGTAAAGAGACTGATTTGGTAATCAACCCCCACCCTCACCCCAACAAAGAAAGGTCCTGGATCAGACAGCTAACTTTTGATAAAGGTACAACAGCAATTCAGTGGAGAAAGGACAGTCTTTTTAAAAACATGATGCTGGAACAAATGGGTATCTCTACATGCAAAGAAATGAGTTTCAATCTATACCTTACACCATATGCAAAAATTAACTCAAAATGAACCATATCCCTAAATGTAAAAACAAAACTATAAAACCCTAAGAAAACATATAATAAAAACCTATAGAGTGCATGGGTAATTCAGTGGTCGGAATGCCTGTCTTTCATGCGGGAGACCTGGGTTCAATTATCAGACCATGCACACACACAAAAAACCTATGGTGCTTGCTTCGGTAGCACATATACTAAAATTGGAACGATACAGAGAAGATTAGTATGGCCCCTGTGCAAGGATGACATGCAAATTCGTGAAGCGTTTCCATATTTAAAAACAACAACAACAACAAAACAAACTATGGGGCTGTGTGATGGTGGCTCAGTGGCAGAATTCTTGCCTGCCATGCCGGAGGCCCGGGTTCGGTTCCTGATGCCTGCCCATGCAAAGAAAAAAAAAAGTAAAAATGAAAACCTATGTAAGCTTGGGTTAGGCAATGATTACGTAGATACATGTACAGCACAATCCACAAAAGATAAAGTTGATAAACTGGATAAAATAAAAATTTTAAATTTCTGATCTTCAGAAGTCACTACTAAGAGAATGGAAAGAAAGCCTATATGTTACGACTTCTGTGCAGAGAAATAGTGGACACCTACCCAAAATTTGCTTCAGATGTTGAAACAGATGACATCACACACACATACATGCATGCTTACACACACACACCTCATTATCCACATAATGAGGCTTCCTGGAAGGAGGACGGCAGCTCCCATACTGGTCTGAAAATGGCTTGAAAGAGTAGAAAAGGAGAATGGCTTGGGTTTTTATTGTGGCAGGGGTAGGCTGGAGTAAGGGTTCTGGTACATGGGCATGGGCTTGTGTGGTTTGAAACTCCCAGTAGCAGCAAAGGCGGGAGCACCGGAATTTTCTTATCAGCTTGTCCAGATGTGAGGCAGAAAGAGAAGAGGGAAGTGTGAGCTTAAAAGCTGTCAGCAGTGAAACACAAAAATGGAGTTATGTTATTCATTATGTAACAGGTTATGAGAAAATTATTTTCAAAGCACGTCTGTGATAAAGGGCTTGTATCTAGAACATATAAAAAACTCTCAAAATCTGTATTAAGAAAATAAAAATAATAATTTTTTAAATGGGCAAAAGATTTGAGCAGATACTTTACTGAAGAAGATAGATAAGTAATACAGGAGAAGATTTTCAACATTATTATTCATTGGGGAAGCACAAATTAAAACCACAAAGAGATACCACTACAGAACTGCTGGAATGGCTAAACTTAAAAAGACTGACCATTTCTAGTATTGTTGAGGACTGGAAGAAACAGAACTCTAATACACAGTTGGTGGGAATGTAAAATGGTACAATCACTTTGAAAAACAATTCGTTGGTTTCTTAAAAAGTTAACAGTATATTTTCCATATGACCCAGCTATTACACACTTAGTATTTATACCAAGAAATGAACACATACATCCATACAAAGATTTGTGCATGAATGTTCATGGCAGCTTTATTTGTAATAGCTATTATGTTTCCATAAATGGAAACAACTTAAATGTGTATCACAGATGAATGGACAAATTGTGGGATATCCTTAAAATATAATATTACACTGTGTTAAAAAGAAATGCACTACTGAAATATGCAGTGACATGGATACATTTCACAATAAATGTGCTAAATGAAAGAAATTAGGAAAAAATTTTCAAAATGTATGATTCCATTTACATAAAATTCCAGAAGATGGAAACTAATCTATAGTGATAGAAAGCAGAATACTGGTTGGCCTGGGGATGAAGGGGGAGGATGCTGGCAATTATGAAGTGGCGCAAAGAAACTTTTGGGAAAATGGATCTGTTCATTATCTTGATTGTGTTCACTATCATGATGGCTTTACAGGTATATTCATTTGTCAAACATATCAATTTCTATACTTTAAACATGAACAATGTTTTGTAAGTCAATTATATCTCGATAAAGCTGCTTTAAAAAGGCAAAAAAAACCCTTTAATTATAGTCAATTATTTAGGAAAACAGTATCTTAGACAATTAGAGAATGTATTAATTTTCTCAAGATGCAATTCATCTTATGGCAGATTATATCATAAGCATTTTCCCTTATTCTGACAAAACTAATTAATGCTTTTATTTAATCCACCTTCAGATATCAGTTGTAATCACTCTTAAGGTATTATGGAGTTGTTAGTATAATATTAATACATAAAGTATTACACTATTAAGGCATTTAAGTTGGACAAAATTCTAACTTCTTTCATACAGTTCAATGTTTACCACATGAAGTTCCAGAGGATCTTCTTTTCTGCAATCTCTTATTGAACTCTTGTGGAGTCAGAGCACACTGATGTAGGATGATCCAGAACAACACTGATTCGCTCAAGACTGGCAATTCCTCTTCAGCTACAGAATGGACTGTGGTTGCTTCTTTATTTCTTTGTGAATCCTTAGCCAGATCCCTGATCTGTCTCTAAGCAGGCACCAATTCCATCTCAACCCAACCCAGAAACTTTCTAAAACACGAGACCTCATCTCACACTGAGACTGAGATCACTAGTAACCAAATCCTACCTTATTTACCTGGAAAACTTAGGGCTGTGGAGAAAGTTTTCCCTCCTGTGATTAAATAGGACCATCAATTCTATGTCATGAAACCAAGAACTTGACAAGAGAAGCTCAAATACTCCCTTCAAGATATTTGCCTCTTTCTCTGCTCCAAAACAGTTCCTGAGAGAAGACTGAACACATAAAGGATGAATAAACTATGTGACAAGTGTTAATCTGCTTGAGAAAAAGGAAACATATGAGGACACTCTCCTTTATTGTAATGGGAAGAACTGTGAAGGAGACTCAGAGATAGGGCTTTCTTGGGTAGTAGGTTTCAGGGTAAAGAGGGAAATATTATTTGAATTTAAAAATCATAATATTTTATATTGCTAGTTCTTCTAAACCAATGCAAATGTACTAAGAAATGATGATCATGCATCTATGTGATGATGTTAAGAATTAATGATTGCATGTGTAGAATGGTATGATCTCTAAATGTTGGGTTAATTTCTTTTTTTCCGTTAATTAAAAAAAAAAAAAAAAAAAAGAGAAGGGATAATTGGAGATGAAGGGATACAGACTGTACAACGGGACTGGATATAAAAACTCAGAAATGGACAGCACAATACTACCCAGTTGTAATGCAATTATGTTAAAACACTGAATGAAGCTGCATGTGAGGTATAGGTTTTTTGTTTTTGTTTTTTTTGTTTTTTTTTCTTTCTATTATTGTTTTAATTCTTATTCTGTTGTCTTTTTATTTCTTTTTCTAAATCGATGCAAATGTACTAAGAAATGATGAATATGCAACTATGTGATGTTATTAAGAATTACTGATTGTACATGTAGATTGGAATGATTTCTAATTGTTTTGTTAATTCTTTTTTTAATTAATAAAAAAAAAGATTCAAAAAAAAAAAAAAATCATAATATTTTAGGAAGGAGAAAGAGATAACAACTTACCTGGGCCATGATTTTAAAATTGCCAGCACTCCTCAGGTTTCTTCTACTAGAGAATCACAGTTCAGAGAAAACAAAGCTGGGAGAAGAATAAGAGACCTTGAGATCTAGTATATGTCAGAACTCCAAAAATAATTTAAAGTTAGGATAACCTTTCCTTTTTTTTCCTTTTCTATTATTCATGCTTCCCATTGACCCTGCCCACTCCCCACTCTTCCCAAACACACATTAACATACATCAGCAGATGTGAGAAGTTGTCCAGACAAATCCAAGACCTTCCCCATACTTAGGGAAAAAAGCTGCAGAAGTGAGGCACTCCTGCACTAAAGCTAGATCCTGACCCCCTAGTCTGGCCTTTGTTTCATTCTGATGATGTTGAATATCCTGAGTAGTTCCTCCTCTCTCCAGACCTACCTTCCAGGGTCAAGTCCAAACTGTACCATATAAACTTCAACAACCTTCATGGCCTTGGGATGGGCCTAGACTATAACAGACAAAAGGCAGAAAACAGTGGAGACCAACTTGGCACCTTTACCACTTTAAAGCTGCCAGCCTCTGTGAAGCCTCTCCCCTCCCCCAACACCCTCCCCTCAACACTCCCCCCCCCCCCACACACGTCCCCAGTCAAAACTGTAACTCCCAAGATCTGGGCTAAACACCGTAGATTTCCGTATTGGGATCCACTCATTGCCTGTCCCTGCCACCCACTCCCCACACCCACTGGTAAGGATGAATTCATGCTCACTGAAACCAGTAATTAACAAGTAGATTTTTGCAATCTTTTATGTGGCTGTGTTCTAAATGTATTAGCATTTAATCCTTCAGTGCAGTTTCTATCTCAATTCAAAAGGTGAGGAAATGGAATTAGACATTCCTCTAATTAGAGACATTTTCCCAAATTCACAAACAATAAGCTGAAGTAATGTGTTTTAAATCCACAATTCTATCATTACAAAGCCAGTTGTTGTTGTTTTCCCAATTGTTGCCTACGATACCCAGGATTTCTTTTTCATTTGTGTAAAATCTAAGTAAAAAGGTAGAAATAACATACCATCTATCAAGATATGTAATTTACTAAAGAAATGTTTTTAAGCAATAAGGTACTATGATTTTACAGGCATTCAATTGTCAGATTTAAAAGGCTAATGATGCACCACATATAAGTAAAGTTGTAAAAAAAGGGCATTGTTCCGATGTACTGTAGATTTATGAAAACCTGGAACAACTGAGATATGTAAACAGAATTCTGCAGAAGCAGAATTTAATCATGAAAGGTCATTTCTGACACTCCACTTAAAAGAAATAACTGTAAACTGTGCCCAAAGATGTATAAAAAGGAATGTGGTGATAGACACTGATTATAATGAAAAACAAAGAGCTGGAGAAATTCTAGAGGGATTTTGATAGATAGTTAAATAAACGATAGTGCATCTGTATAATGGAAAATGAGGTAGATATTTGAAAATATTGTATAGAACAGTGGTTACCAATATGGGGTGAATTTGCTCCTTAGAGGACATGTGGCAACATCTGGAGACACATTTTGCTATCATAATGGGGGTAAAGGTGCTACTGTATCTAATGGGTAGAGGAAGGATGCTGCAAAACATACAGCAATGCACAGGCCAGTCTCCCCCTCCCCACCAACAAATAATTATCTGACCAAAAGTATCAGTAGTGCTAAATTTGAGAAACCCTGATATGAACTCATAAAGGAGGAATGCATAATCCAGAATTTCTATAATATATTCACTACAGTGCCAACATATGATAAAAATTATAAAACATAAAAAAAAGAAAAAGTTGCAGGTATCAATGGGAATGTAAAACAGTACAGCCACTGTGAAAGCAGTATGGTGGTTCCTCAAAATGTTACATATAGATTTACCATATGACCTGGCAATTCTACTTTTAGGTATATACCCAAAGAAATCGAAAAGAGGGACTCAAACAGATACGTATACACCAATGTTCATAGCAGCATTACTCATAATAGCTAAAAGGTAAAAACAATGCAAATGTCCATTAGCAGACGAATGGAAAACAAAATATGGTGTCTTTACACAATGGATTGTTATTTGGTCTTAAAAAGAAGTAAAGTTCTGAGACATACTGCAACATGGATGAAACTTGAAAATATGCTGAGTGAAATAAGCAAGATACATAAAGACAAATATTGTAAGATTTCACTTATACTAAATATCTAGAAACTACAAATTTGTAGAGACTGAAAGTAGATCAGAGGTTGCCAGGGGATAGGGGAGTGGGATGTGATGAAGTAGGAGCTGTGGCTTGGTGGGTAGAGAGTGTTTTTAAATTTTAAATCAAATTAATTTTAAAGTTACTGATAATCAAGAAAAAAAAAACTCAACAGAAAAGACCCAAAGATGATGAAGATATTAGAGCTAGCATACAAGTATTTGAATATATTATTAACGCATTAAAGAAAACAGAGGAAAAAATAAGCAAAATGAATGAAAAATGGAATAGACTGACGAAGAATTAGAATCTTAAGAATCACATGAACATTTCAGAATTTCAAAATACAAAATCTAAAATTAAGAGCTTATTGGATGGATCCGACAAGAGAAAACAGTATTAATACATACAGTCAAGTCAAATTAACAATCTCCTGCAGAGCGAAAACAGAAAAGACTAGAGTTGAACATAAGAAAAGTTTAGGAAATGGTCAAAATTAAAATCCTAGAAGAAAATAAAAGAGAATGGGACTGAATAATAGTTGAAGAAACAATGAACAAGAATTTTCCAATTCTCATGAAGACTCAATGCACAAATCAAAAACTTCAGCATACCTAACCAAGATAAAAGAAAACCCCACCAAGGCACAACACAGTCAAACTGATGAACGAAAAAACTTAAAAAAAAAAAATCTTGAAAATATGTAGTTAAAAAAAAAAAATACATCATCTACAGCAAAACAACAAGAAAAATGGTTTCCTCCTCAGCAGAAACCATAGCAGCCTGAAGAATATCTTTAAAGTGTTAAAAGAAGAAACTGACACTCCTGAATTTTTACTGAGAAAATATCTTTCAGAAATGAAGGTGAAATAAAGATTTTTCTTTTTTTCAAACAAAAGCTGAGAGAATTCCTTATGAAGAGGCGCATATTCTCATTTACAAGCTGCCAGAATGCAGTATACCAGAACTGGAATGGCTTTTAAAAAGGGGAATTTAATAAGTTACAAGTTTGCAGCTCTAAGCCTATAAAATTGTCCAGACTAAGACATCCAGGGAAAGATACCTGAATTCAAGGAAGATAGATGGGTCAAGAACAGCTCTGTCAGCTGGGAAATCACGTGGCTAGCATCGGCAGATCCCTTGATTCTGGGTTCCACTGCTTTCAGCCTCTGTTCCTATGAAGATTCCTCATTTTGCTTCTCTGGGGCTGGCTTTCATCTCTTGGCTTCCCTGGGCTCTCTCCAGGTTCTGGCTTGCTTAACATCTCATGGCAATGTCTGCTGGGCTCCAAGCATCTCCAAATATCTGTGTCTCTGAGTCCAAGAGTCAGCACCTGTGTCAGCTCTGCTTTGAAGTTTCTGACAGCTCAGTCATTTCTAACTCTCTCCAAAATGTGTGCTCTTTTAAAGGATTCCAGTAAACTAATCAAGACCCACCTGGAATGGGTGGAGTCATATCTCCATCTAATCAAGGGCCACACCCACAATTGGGTGTGTCACATCTCCATGGAAATAATCTATTCAAATTTTCCAACCTATAGCATTGAATCAGGATTAAAAGAAACACCTGCCTTCACAAAATTGGGTCAGGATTAAAACTTGACTCTTCTCGGGGTACACAACAGATTCAAACCAGCACAGCCCACAATACTAAAAACACTAAAGGATAACATTCATGCTAACGGAAAATAAACCCAGATGGAGACATGGCTATGCAAGAAAGAATAAACAATGGTAGTCAGAGCACATACATGACGAATATGACTACACAAATGTATTCTTTAAAGCATTATAATAATGCTCTGTGGGGCTTACAAACATTGGAAAAAGTTATGACCATAATAGAAAAATGATGGAAGAGGTAGAGTTAAAGTTTCCTGAATTATTTTAAAAATAATTCAGTTATTTAAAGTAAACTGTTTAAAGATGCATTTTATAATATCTCAGGTAACCACTAAAAGAATTATGCAAAGATGTGCAGCCAAAAAAGCTAAAAGAGGAGATAAAATGGAAGAATAAAAATTACCTGATTAATACAAAAAGCAGGAAAGGAGGAATAAAGCATAAAGAAATGGAAGGTAAATACAAATATATAATAGCAAGATGACAGACATAAGTCAAACCACATCAGTAATTATAGTAAATATAAACTAAACTGCAATTAAAAACTAAAATTGTCGCACTGGATTATAAAGAAAACAGGACTCAATTACAAGTCTCATATGCCATAATGTAAGCACAGGAGCGACATTCCATCACCTTTGCCATATAACATAATCTAATTACAAAAGTGGCATCCATCATTCTTGCCGTATTTTATTGGTTAAAAACAAGTCACAGGTCCTGCCCATACTCAGGGAAGGGCATTATATAAGAGTATGGACAGCAGGAGAGAATCAAGAGGCCACCATAAAACCTGTCCACCACACCTATTCTCATGCCAAGGTCTAACAACCATTTATTTTGTTGAATGTCCCTCCACTTGGTTTGCCTGATGTGTTCTCAGAACTGTAATGAGTTTATACATTTTTTGGAGTACCATAGAAAGGTTGCTGTGTTCTTCTCCTTGTATCACATCAAAGGGCTCATGATGTTAATATATTTTATTATTGGTGATGTTAACCTTGACCTCTTGGTTAAGTGCTCTCCGCTGAGTTTTCCCACTGTAAGGTTATATCTTTCCCTTTATAGTTAATAAGTATCTTAGGGGGAGGAATACTTAAAACTATACAAATCCATTTGGTTCTCAAACTTGTAACCACTAATTTTAGCATAAATTGGTGTGGTTCTTTACTGAAACAATTATTACTTCACTATTTGCCTAAAAGCCATTATTTTGTCCCTTCTTCCTTCTACATCAAACAATTGAAATTCTACTGTAAAGAAGAGCTTTTTGTCTTCTGCAACAAAGTTTTCAGAAATAAATGCAATACCCATAAAACATAACTACTGATAAACTGGAACTTCATTAAAATTAAGAATATCTGTTCACTATAAGACATAATTAAGGAAGTAAACAGGAAACCACAGACAAAGATTCTCTTTTTCCCACCCTCCCTTCTTCCTTCTCTCTACATGTGTATATATGTAAACACACAGATACACACACATATACCGGCAGATGTTTATATACACACACAAAGGAACTTAATTAAAAATATATTGAAAATCAATAGGAAAAAGACAAAGAACCAAGTTTTAAAAACGGACAAAAAATATGAAGAGGCATTTCACAAGAGAATATCAAAGTGGATAATATCATATGAAAAGATGTTCATGTTGTTACTTATCAGGAAAATACAAATTAAAATTACGAGATAGCAATATGTGTGACCAATGGCTAAAATTAAAATCGTGAACAATATCAAGTGTTGGCAAGTTTAAGAAGCAACTAGGTCTTTTCAAACATTGCAGTGGGAATGTAAAATGGGTTAACCCCTTCTACCTTTAGGTGTACACACAACAGAAACAAGAACATATGTTCACTAAAAGACTTGTACAAGAAACTTCATAGGAAGGTTATTCATAATAGCCCCAAACTAGAAACAACCCATCAACAAGAGGATTAATAAGCAAATTGTGATATACTCATACAATGGAATACTATACAACAACTGGAAAAAAACCCCTACTGAGTCACACAACATAGGTGAATCTCAAAAACATAATTTGAATGCGAGATGGCAGATACAAGAAGCTCAAGAACAGGTAAATCTAATTTGTCATGATACGTCAGAATAGGGTTTACTTTTTGTGGGGAAGGGATAGGTTTTAATTGGGATAGTGCGCAAATAAACTCTCCAGGGGGGAAATAGAAATGCTCTGTGTCCCAATCTGGATGGTGAATACACAGATGTTTTCAAATGAAAAAATTCATGGAGCTACATACACAGCTGTGTGCACTTTATTGTATATACCATATAATTCAATAAAAAATTATGATGTATTCCTATATTTGATGATAATGAGTAAAAACATTATATTACAAAAATATTATCCTCTTAGGGCAAGTTAAGAAAAATATGATTATACTCATGTACATTGAAGGATGGACAAAAAGATTTGGAGTAAAATGTTCATAGCAGTTGTCTCTTAGTGATGAAATTACAGGTAATCTTCACTTTGAACTTTCTGTATTTTCTGAATTATTGCATGAAAATGTATTGCTTTTATAATAAAAATAATAATAAAGCTAACCACTCTCTTTGAGACTACAGATACACAGTGATATATAGTGTGCTCTATAGTGATATTTGGGGTATGATATTGAGGCCTTATTTTCCCCAATGGCCTAAAAGTCTTTGAGCTGAATGTCTCAAATTAGAATATCAAGGTTCTGAGTCTTAAGTTTTTACTTGCAACAATTTTCACTTTACTGGTTGCCATTAGCTCACCTGAACAAATCCTCATATCACTACATTCTCCACCAACTAGGCCTGGATTGCTCAATACAGGAATTATACCTAACTTGGAAATAGAATACCCTACATATACTAAAGTCACTGGAGGAACAAAGATGATAATACTTCAAGAAAAACAGAGTAGAACTATCATTAAATGTAAAATAAATCCTAAATTGAAATACTTCATAGCCTCCCAAAAGGGCCACACTGCAGGAATAAAAAAGCTCCAAAGGTTATCATTTGAATTTAAAGATTTGATCATAAAAACTTTCCTCCTGTGGTTTCTTACTATGTAAGTCCTTCTGAGTGGGTAGTTGCTGGTTTTAAAGGATTTGTGTACCCTAGAAAAGCCATGATTTAATCCTAAGCAACCATGTGGGAGCAACCGTTTCTCTTAATCCCTATTTAGTACTATAGGTTGGAAATTGATTGGGTCATCTCCATGGGGATGTGATTCAATCAATATGGGTATTAAATATAATTAGATAGAGACGTGTCTCCACCCATTCTATGTGGGTCTTGATTAGTTTACTGGAATCCTATAAAAGAGGAAACATTTTGGAGAAACTGGGAGATTCAGAGAGAGCAGAGAAGAATGACATAGCCATGAGAAGCAGAGAGTCCACCAGCAAGCGACCCTTGGAGATGAAGAAGGAAAATGCCTCCCAGGGAACTTCATGAAACAGGAAGCCAGAAGAGAAACTAGCAGATGACACCATGTTCGCCATGTGCCCTTCCAGCTGAGAGAAGCCCTGACTGTGTTTGCCATGTGCCTTCTCACTTGAGAGAGAAATCCTGAACTTCATTGGCCTTGAACCAAGGTATCTTACCCTGGATACCTTTGATTGGACATTTCTATAGACTTGTTTTAATTGGGACATTTTCTCGGTCTTAGAACTGCAAACTAGAAACTTACTAATTCCCCTTTAAAAAAAGTCATTCTGTTTCTGGTATATTGCATTCCAGCAGCTAACAAACTAGAACAGTAGTCATCAGTACTCCACTCAATGGAAACTGTTGTCACATTCTCACATGTCGCTACCTCTAAATTTATAAAGACCTAAATTTCCATGTGGCCCTGAAACATTGCAAGAAGTGAAGTTGATGAAAATGTGGAAGTGGGATAGCATATAGAAGCAGATGTGTTCTGAATTCTGAGTTCAAGTACAGCTAATTAGTTAAACATAGAACACCTATGTAACGAAATACTAAGCTATCATTAAATGCTAAATTTAAGAAATTAAGGGAATGAAAATATTCAAGATGTACCAATAGTAAAAAAATTAGGTTACAAAGATAAAAACCTATATGGAAAAATTGGTAAAGAATCTGAATACACATTTCTCCAAAGATATACAAATGGCCAAGAAGTACACGAAAAGACTTGCTAGCATTATTCATCAGGAAAATGCAAATCAAATCCACAATGATATACCACTTCAAACCCACAATAATAAAAAAGATAGATAATAACAAGTGTTGGTGAGAATGTGGGAAGTTTGAATTTTCATACATTGTTAATAGGAATATAAAATGATGCAGCCGCTTTGGGAAAGTCTGTAGTTTCTCAAAAGGTGGGAAAGTCTGTAGTTTCTCAAAAGGTTAAATATAGTTACCACACGACCCAGCAACTTCATTCTTATATATATATATATATAAGAGACATAAAATGTGTGTTCACATAAAAACTTGCACACAAATGTTCATATTTTGGCATTATTTATAATAGCCAAAAAGTGGAAACAACCCAAATGCCCATCAACTGATGAATGGATATATAAAATGTCATATAACCTTACTAAGTAAAATTATTCAGCAGTAAAAAGGAACGAAGTACTAAAACACACTATTACCCAGATGAACCTTGAAAATACAATGTTCAGTAATAGAAGCCAGTCATAAAAGGCAACATATTATATGATTCCATTTATATGAAAGGTCCAGATTAGGCAATTTCATAGATACAAAGTTAATAAGTGACAGTCTACAACTGGGAGGTCTGAAGAAAATGGGGAGTGCTAATGCGTATTGGGGTTTCTTTTGGGGGTGATGAAAAAGTTGCTGTGGTGACCGTTGCACAACCCTGAGAGTATACTAAAAATAATGAACTTTACATTTTAAATGGTTGAATATTATGGTATATGAGTTATATTTCATTAAGCAGGTGAAAAATTAGGTTACAAATGTACAAAAGTATATGAATATAAAATATGATTACATTTATAAAATACATGCACTTAATGTACAGAAAAGAAGTGACAGATATCAATAAATAGATAAAACTATGGAAAGTTATAGACCTATATATTAATATTGCTTATTTGTGTGGTTTAGTCCTGGTCTTCTTCCTTTTCCTAAAGTATATTTTGTAAGTTTTTAAACAATGGCCATTGCTTAATTTGAATAAACACACATGTTTTTAATTTTTTGCTGAGTAACCTCTTCTCCAAACAGATGGGGAAAAATATTTCCCCCCATCCTATTTTAACAGTCTTCCCTTGAACCTGAAGAAAAAGTTTAACATACTCTAAAACTAATGTTTTCAAAATATTGTATGTTCTCTAGGAATTTATTAAAAATGCAGATTCTCATCCTCACTGCAGACCTACTGAATCAAAAACTCCCAGCAAACTGTGTTTGAACAAGCCTTCCAAGTAATTCTGATGCACTCTATGTTTGAGAACCAATGCTGCTCTAAATACAGTTGCTGTATTTTACTGAATGATTTCATTTCCTTTCCTTCAGTTCCCTGTGCACGAGGATGTTCATTATAAACTGTCAAAGAAAAAACTGCACCAGGCAATGTTAAACAGGCAAAGATAACCTTAGTCAAAGCTATATGCAATAGGAAAGAGAGAGACAGAAGGCTAACTCCATAGGGGAGCAAGATCAAAACCAAATCAGATACAGCTTTTACAAGTAAGACTGTGTGATGGTGAAAACCTTGTGACCTACTCCCTTTATCCAGTGCATGGACAGATGAGTGAAAAAATAAGGACAACAAATAAATAAATAATAGGGGGTAAAGGGGTATGGGATGTTTTGGTGTTCTTTCTCATTTTTATTCTTACATGTATTTTGGGAGGAGTAGTGAAAATGTTCAAAAATTTGTGGTGATGAATACACAACTATATTTTTAACAAATTCCAAGAGATATACAAACGCTGATTGTATATGTCAATAAAATTGCATTAAAAAAGAGCACAAAAAAAGAATTAAAGAAATTAAATTAATTAATTAAAGAGCTAAAAAGAAAAAACAATAATCAAAATTTCACTTTGCCGAAGCAGAGAACAGGAAGATTTTGTTTGTTTTGTTTTGTTTTTTGGGGGGTGCATGGTCCAGGAATCAATCCTGGGTCTCCTGCATGGAAGGTGAGCATTCCACCACTGAACCACCCCAACAGGAAGGTTTTTAAGGACTGGGGTGAGCTAGTGGAAAAGTAATGGATGACGTTAGGGGGAGGTCAAGCACTGGGGTAGATGGATCACATGGAGTTATCTCCTGAGTTTACTGTTAATGCCAGGTGGAACATTTTCTATCTGGACTATGTAAGGACCAGAGTGAGGAAGGTCAGGTGTCTAATGTTAAGAAGAAGCTTTTCACTATTAGGCAGGGCATTTCAGAAGAAGGAAAATAAAGGTTCCCGTGTCTTTAAAATTAAAGTGTATTTTATGAGTAAAAAAGAAACAAACTTACCTGGACTTTAACTTTTAGGTATGTAACAAAAATCCTTTCCTCTCTCAGAATCCTTTTTTTTTCTAAGAGACTGATTGAACTGGGAAAAGAGAAAGGGATCATGAGCCAAGCCGATTTTTTCAGACAGCAAAGTTAAGTTAGAAACTAATGACCTTCATGACCATATCTGCTCACCCTGTCCACCATACACAACCAGGCACAAGCAGGAAGAAGACTGAACAGTGTTGCTCTTCCCAATATGAAAAGAGGTCAGGGTTATCCATGTCTAGGGTAATATCTGTTTTTAAATCACAGCAAGTTGCTAGGGTCAGAGTTCTGGAAATGCTGTGTTATAAAACAGGTAGCTGGCTCCTTCAGAACTCTAAGAGGGAACCTCTCAGGAGGGAACCCTACTCATTCCCAGAAGCCTGCCTTGGGACCACATCCTATTTCAAAAATCTCATCTCCAGAGCAAGTCAGTCTTTTTGCTGGGATCCTCCATTCTTGCAGTCTGAGGTTCAGAATCGGGCTTCCCTCCCAGGAGTTTTTTTCATCTGTGGCAGAGAGGAGAGGAGGGAGGAATCAGCTGAAGCGGATTCTACCACTCACGGTGAAACTCCACACAGCCACACTGTTCTGGACGTTATGTGGAAGTTCTTCGGGTGATGACACAACACAGATAGCAGACAGTAGAGAATGCATGAAAGGACGGCTTTATTTATCAAAGGGTCTGGAGGAGAGGGAAGAATTTGGCAGGCCAAGGCTTACCTAACATAGATAACTGCAAGAATCCGTGGAGGGCGGGGACTGGGGGTGGAGGTGGGAAAATATGGGTGGCAGACTCTTGCCATTACTGTGACCCATAGGGGAGGAGTGGGGTTTCCCCCAGATGGTGGAGACTGGCAGTTTTAAACTGTAAGGCGGGAAAAGCAGAGAAGCTGGAGACGATTCTTAACATCCAAAAAGTATGGAAGTGCGTGCCTTACTAGTTGCGGTTCTGCACCCGCCCCACGCCCCCCACCCACCCTAAGCACCCATCACATTAACTCTCACAGGCTCACAACTACCCTCCTCTGCAGCTCCAGCAGACACAGGCCTGAGGATCGGGGGACCAGACGCCCTGTCCGCGCCGCGGGCCTCCTCACCTTGAGCACCTCCCTCACTGCCACCTCCACCACGGGTTCCAGTACGGCTCCAGACAAGTACCATGGAAGCCCCCGCTGATATTTTTAATTTGGACGTGTTCTAACCACCGCGCCCGGACCACAACCGCTGAACACCGGAAGGGACACAGAGTTGGAGGGTGATTCGAGCCCGGTGGCTTCTGGGAAATGTAGTCCAGCCCTACTATTCATGGCCGCAGGGAACCCGCTGTTCCGACCACTCCGGTGGCCGACGCCCCGCCCTTGATGGGCGCTGTTTGCTGGGAGTGCGCAGGCGCAGGTGTGCACCCACGCGCAGCGAAGTCCCAAAGAGAATGGTGATTTCAGGATGTCTTGAGGGCTTGCAGAAGGCGAGTGAAATCTGAGTCCAGCTAGAGGAGACAGAGGAGGCGCTTGCGGACTTCAGAGCCTCAGCCTGCGTGTGGGAGGAAGTGGCACGCTTCTCGAGTAGGGTCTGCAGGTAGGGGTTGGGACGCGACCTCTGTGGGCAAAAACTTTTTGTGTTTCCTCCCACAAGGAAACTCTGGCCCAGGGACTATGGCCAGGAGCTCAGCAGGCGTTCATTATGCATTTGTTTTCAAGAAAAAAGAGTGAGCGTTGTTCTAGTTTGCTAGCTGCCGGAATGCAATATACCAGAAATGAATGGCTTTTAAAAAGAGAAATTTAATAAGTTGCTAGTGTACAGTTCTAAGGCCGAGAAAATGTCCCAGTTAAACAAGTCTATAGAAATGTCCAATCACAGGCATCCAGGAAGAGATCCAGGGAGGGCTGATGAAGTTCAGGGTTTCTCTCTCAAGTGAAAAGGCACATGCCAACACCGTCAGGGTTTCTCTCTCATCTGGAAAGGCACGTGGCAGGCAAGGTGTCACCTGCTAGCTTTTTCTCCTGGCTTCCTGTTTCATGAAGCTCCGGGGAGGCATTTTCCTTCTTCATCTCCAAAGGTCCCTGGCTTTTGGGCTCTCTACTTCTCATGGCTATGTCGTTCTGCTCTATTCTCTCTGAATCTATTTCATTCTCCAAAATGTTTCCTCTTTTATGGGACTCCAGAAACTTATCAAGACCCACCCAAATGGGTGGAGACATGTCCTCACCTAATCCAGTTTAACAACCACTCTTGATTAAATCACATCTTCAGGGAGATGATCAAACTACAGATTCAAACTACAGTACTGAATAGGGATTATTCTGCCTTTACGAAATGGGATTTAGATTAAAACATGTTTTTTCTAGGGGACATATGGCCTTTCAAACCAGCACAGTTGTGTATGTGTTTTCATTCTCTGTGATGTCGTGGGATCCACCGTGTGTCAGTAAGCGTGGATTCTCCCTTATTTCTGTTTGTGGTTTGTTTCCGAATGTATTACTTTGGATGTGCAGTGGTTTGTGTTTCAGATTTCGAGATCATACACAATTTGTTAGGCTCTCGTCCCTTTCCCCCACACCCCGAATCTCCCTATCCCCAACAACTTTCCCTCTATTCAGTTAAAACCCGAATCTGCCTGACCTTTAGCCCCAGACCAACTTAAGTGGGTTGTCTTATCCAGCAGGTGCAGTGGATAAGGCCCTCAGTACTTTTAGGGACTCACAAAAATGTTTTAATTTCTTTTAAAATCAGTAGGAAAAGATGAACTTTTAAATCAAAACCAGTCAGGCCTCCTAGTTCATTAGTTCTGACCCAAAATAAAATAAAACCCACATGCCCTAAAATTCTCCCTAAAAAAGACAGAGAAATCCTCATCCAATCAGTAAGAATCAAGCTAACATCCTTATGTCTGTAAACATCATTTGCCAGCAGTACAGTGGTGGCCCAGTGGTGTAATTCTCACCTGCTGTGCCAGAGACCTGAGTTTGATTCCCAGAGACTACCCATGCCATATATATATATGATATATATATATCATTTGCCATCCCTAGAACTCCAAAGCTACCTCTATTGTTACAAGTAGTCTGGCATTCTTTGCTGCAACAAAACTTCAGTGTCCTGAATAAAATTCTGTAGCCTGCAAAATTGACTTAAATTTGTCTTTTGGTAAGTTTGGTAGGCTCCAGTGAGATACAGAATGTGCCCTGTGAGGCTGTAGGCTCTGGCAACTAGCCCAGTGAAGTGCCCATGATAGATACTTTTATGTCTGCTGTTCAATTGCTGAGACTTTACATCCCCCTGGTAACCCATTTCTATTATCTGAATTCCTTTTGTCTGGGCACAGCATAATGGGTTCTTCTTGCTCTAAATCTCCCTCTTTTCCTCCTCCTATTACTTCTGCTTTTTATATGTACTCTCATTATGGACCTATGTCTTTCTGTTCGTGGGTGGATATGATGGAGAATGATAAGTCCTTGTAGTGGCCATGATGCTGGACAAAGTTAGTGAATTCTCTATTGAATGGCTCAAATGACCAATTCCTGACACACTGGGGTGTCAAAGAGAGAAAGAACTTATTGTTAGGTACAAAGCTGGAGAACAAGCAGATGGTCTAGCAGCCCAAAAATCTGTTTTCTTGAGTCTAAGGGATTCAGAGTTTTTATGGATTCTAACAAGAGGAGATGAAGTCATTACAATTTCAGTAGTAAGCAGAGGGAAGAGAGACAATTAGATTTCAATAGCAAATGTAAGCAGGAACGAAGCCAGACGAGTTTATTTCAATAGCAGATGTAGGCCAAAACAATTTACAAATGTAAAGGAGTGAAACTGGGGCTGGAACTAGTTAATGGCTGACTCAAATTCCTTGATTAGTATTTGGCATTTACCTTTACAAATTTCTAAAGTTAAAAATAAAAAAGGATGAAGGCATGTGAGAGCTTTTACAATCATTCTCAGGGATCAGGGCTACTGGATTGTAGCTCAGAGATTTCAGATGTTTCCTCTCTGTCTACCTTAATAAACCAAAAAGAAAAAAGAAATATTTATATAATGATTCAGTAGTCATAATCACTTGTCCCTTCTCAGTTACAACTTCTTGGTGTAAATTCTTGAGAAATTTTCTAGCAAGGGGAGAAAGCCAGCTCATTTATATAAAATGGAGAGTTTTGTATTTTTGTGTTTCTGTGTTTTTATGTCAGGCTCATGGCTGAAAAATTTTTAATTGAAGCTCTAAGCTCTCTTTTGTGTCTGTCAGTATGTTTGATCTATGTTTTCCTACTCTGGGTGGTAATACCAAATTAACATATAAAAATCCGTAGAGGGATGGTGCAATGGTGGCTCAGTGGCAGAATTCTCGCCTGCCATACCAGAGACCCAGGTTTGATTCTTGGTGCCTGCCTATGCAAAGAAAAAAAAAATCCTTAGAAGAGTTCTATTCAAATTACTTAAAGATAAATAAGCACTTATATATAAACTGATAGTACTAAAATCCAAGAAATTGAGGAAACTGAATTTCTGATTCTTCCAATGTAAAAAGACATTTATAGAGCTAAATCCAAATGTCTTAATTGAAGTGCATGTAATCTAGGTAAACTTTTGGCAAACAGGACTAGTTTTTATAGTGTCAGTTAAATAAAAACAGCTATATCTTCTGAATTATCAGTGTTAAGTACAATACAAATTTTATTCTACTTAAGTATGTCTTCCTGAATTTATACAGATATACTACTAAAATAAGCTAGCATTATATCCACTACATATTTAAGATGATGAACAATGTAAATTTGTGTTTAACCAAATTGAGTTATTATTCTGACAAAGTTTATTTCAAGAGTTATTGTTTTGTAGGATGTGAGCTTGAGGTCAATTTCCAAGATCATTTTGGGAACTTAAGTATATAAAGTGAGCAAGATGCATTTATGTTAAGAAAAAAAAGAGAGGTTTTGTCCTAAAGTAAATTCACTGTGTGTTGCAGTAATAGGAAATAAGTAACAGGAAGGTGTAGGACAAAATCTAAATGGATATAGAAAGCTGTAGAAGGTTTGTGGAAATGAATTGTATTTGTCTTGGTCAATGCTAACTAAGATTTGATAGTCTTATAAGATTTTTTTTAAAGCGCATTTGTATCAAACAGAATATTCCTGCAAGATTTTGGTTTTCTCTTTATTAAAATGATTAAATTTTCTTGGATTATTGGTCTGCTCTTAGTAGGAGGTTATGAAAGGTTGTTTTTAACCATCTGAGTAATCAGCCTAGAAGGCAAAGATTGTATGTCATATCAGATTAATATCCTCATTTATATTTATATTGACCTTAGCATCCTTTATTGTTTAAGAAAACAAGTCTCTTTTACATTTATGTTACTGCTTTACTCTAAACTCTTTTATTTTCACTTTGTTTAAGTAGGTAACCAACTATTGCTTGTAAGAGACCTATGATACTATTTAATCATGTTCAGACCTCCTGACAAATTTTGACATTTTTTCTTCTCAAAATCAAATCACAAAACACATAAGGTTATTCTTACATCTTATAAATAAAGAGGTGCTAGGTGAGGGTGCAAGGGTAGTTCAGTGGTAGAATTCTCATCTGCCATGCAGGAGACCCAGGTTCTATTCCCAGTACATACACTTCCAAACAAACAAACATTCAGCAAATGGCGCTGCAATAGTGGGATGTTCACATGGAAAATGAATGAAATGGTACCCTGCCATACAGCATACAAAAAAAGAAAAAAGAGGTGCTAGAAATAGTTAGGTTAGTTTGATATATTATGAGTTGCATGGTGTGCCAATCTGAATCTGTGGTGGACCCCAGAAAAGCCATGCCCTTTGATCCTCATTCAGTATTGCTGGGTGGGAGCATTTTGATTGTTTCCATGAAGATGTGACCCACCCATTTGATTAGATGATTTCCATGGAGGTGTGTCTCCACCCACTGGAGGTGGAGTTGCTTGCTGGACTCCTTTAAAAGAGGAAACATTTTGGAGAGAGTCCCTTTTTGGTAGAGGCACGAGAAAGCCAGCAGGTGCTGCCATGTTCACCATGTGCCCTTCCAGCTGAGAGAGAAACGTTGAATGTCGTCAGCCTTCTTGAACCAAGGTATCTTCCCCCAGATGCCTTAAATTGAACATTTCTATAGACTTGTTTTAATTGGGACATTTTCCCAGCCTTAGAACTGTAAACTAGCAATTTATTAAATTCCCCCTTTTAAAAGCCATTCCATTTCTGGTATATTGCATTCCAGCAGCTAGCAAACTAGAATACATGGGAAGTGTAAAATCAAAAGGGATTTATTTTCTAACCTTTTGTTTAAATTTTTCTGAAATGTTATTCCTATAAACACTTAGAGATAATATAAAATCCTTAGAGATTTCACAGTGCTCTTGCTGTCCATGACATGTCCTGATACTGATCTGCATATTAGACAACAATATACTGTTATTGGTCATAATTTTATTATTAAAACCATAATTAGATGCAGATCAACCCATCAGAATTGCTAAAAAATTTTAAAATCTCAGTCCCATGTATTGGCAAGGTTTTGGATCAACTGAACACTTAAGTGCTCTTGATGAGAGTGTAAATTGGTACAACTCTGTTGGAATACTGTTTGACAGGGTCTATTAAATTGATCTTGTACTTTTCCTATGACCAAGCAATTCCATTTCTACGTTTAATCCCCCAAAACTGTGCATATATTTACCAAAATACTTGAACAGGAATGTTTGTGGCATTGGCATTTTTATTTGGATTGTATTAAATATATGGGTATTTTTCAGGAAAATTGACATCTTAAGAATATTGAGAAGGGATTTCTGCTTCTGGGAATATGGAGTAGATGTGCTTTCCCCTATTCCTCCAGCTATGTACAATGAAACGCTGGGCACTGTATATAAAACAAATAGAATAAGACTCTGAAAAGTAGAAGAAGGTAGACAAACTAGGGATCTTTGACTTAATGAATGAAATGGTGATGAGTTCCCTGGGTTTTATTTTGCCACATATATCCTAGACTTGGAACTTGAGAAATGGCCACCTAGAACACCAATGGGTGCGATCAAAAAAGGTCCCAGTGGCTGAGAGAGATTAGATAGTGTCAAGTGGCTACTCTGGAGGTTGCTTTTATGAAAGTTTCCCTTAGGCATTGCTACCTACCAAACCTGCCAAACCCAACCGGGACCATTTCAGCCAATCCTAAAGGACACCTAGGGCAATATATAAGATTCTACAATGGTTCCAATGCACTGGAGTAACTTTCCAGAAACATACAACCTCCAGATGCCTCCCTGGACCAGATAAGTCCTGAAACCTAGAGGGGCCAGCCTTTCTGGAACATCAGCTAGTTTCATCTCACTACCTCTTATTACTGACTGCCCTTCCAACATGAAAAAGTTAGAATGGGCATAGCTCAATACCCCTAAAGAGTAAGAGTAAGATCAAAGGTGATGGTGAAGTTATACAGAGAAGGTAGGGTTTAATAAACGAATGTGATTGCTGAATCACTATATTGATATTTCTTCTAGTCTCCAGTATCTTAACACAGCTAGAAGTAAAAACCTAAAATTGTGGAATTGTAACCCATATCAAACTCTGAAATCTATTCTACAACTAATGCAGTATGTGTTGAAATTTATTGCTTTTTTGTATATATAGTATTTTTCACAAAAAAGAAAAAAAATGATGACAAATATATTGTTATTCATTCTAGCCTCCAATATTCTGGAGCAGCTAGAAGGAAAAATCTGAGATGATGATATGGTAGCCCATGACTAACTTGGGGCATCTGTCCTGTAACTACTTGAAGAATGCTTTGGAAACTATTGCTTTTTTCTTTCTTTACTTTGTATATAGGTTAAAAATATATACAAAGTTAAAAAATAAGAAAAGACCTCCCAAAAACCTCCATGCTCAAGCCAGAGGACTAGACAAGGGGCAGTATAGCAAGATGGAAAAATTTCAGATAATTGCTGTACTCCAGCCAAACACCCCAGGAAGAACTGCATCTCATCTCCAGCATGCCAGCACAGGCCACGTGGTGAGTCTAGACTCCACCCTTGTGAAGAGAATCAGGACTCTCATTATTGCTGAGTGGTAATAACACCAACCCATCCATTGTAATAGTGGACTCTTACTGAAGTACAGTAATGCTTCAGCTGTAGAAGAGGCAGTCCTTGCTCCTCCCACTCAGGGAGGTAACAGTGGATATCTAATAGGGAGCTGGAACTCTTACCCCTGTCAGCAGTATGTGGAGCCCCTTCTTGGAGTGTCAGTGGAAGCTGAGTGGGGAATCTGTATTTGTACTGCCACCTGACAATAATAAGGTAGTGCCCCCTTTTCCTCATAATATAAAACAAATAAGAAAAGTCCAGTTTTCAGTAGAAAAGTCACTCATAACAAGAAACAGAAAGATCTCTAAAAATGAAACAAAACTATGAGATGCCTACACCAAGAGACAGAATGTTAGAATTATCTGACAGTAATTTTAAAGCAACCATCGTAAAATATTTCAGTGAGCAATTTTGAACACACTTGGAATAAATGAAAAATATAGAAAGTCCTGGCAAAGAAATTGAAGATATAAAGAAAGACCAAATGGATCTTAAACATACAATAACTGAAATAAAAACTCAGCAGATGGGCTCAACAGCAGAATGGAGAGGAAAGAGGGAAGAAGCGGTGAACTGGAAGATAGAATAATAGAAATGACCCATTCTGAACAACAGATTGAGTAACATTAAAAACGCATGAAGCAAAAATATATAGAACTGTAAGGAGAATTAGACATATCAACAATTAAAGTCAGGAATTTTAATACCCAGCTGCCAAGAGTTGATAGAACAAATAGGCAGAAAATCAGTAAGGTCATAGAAGTCTTGAGCGACACTGTCAACCAACTTGATCTAATATTTGTATAATACTCTGCCAAACAATAGCAAAATAACCATTCTTTCCAAATATCACAGATCATTTACCAAGATGGGCCATAGTGTGAGTCATAAAACAAGTCTCAAAAGCTTTACAAAGTATGTTGTGTTTTTCCCAATCAAGAACAGAAAGATAGCTGGACTCTCCAAATATTTAGAAACTAAACACAATTCTCATTAGCCCATGTGTCATAGTGTAAATCAAAAGTGAAATTAGGAAGTATTTTGAGCTGAATGAAAATAAAACCACAACACATCAAAATGTATAGAATGGGACTTCCGGAGAAGATGGCGGCTTAGTAAGACGCGCGGGTCTTAGTTCCTCCTCCAGAAAAGCAACTAAAGAAACAGAAACAATACGAAACAGCTCCTGGAGCCACGACAGAGACCAAAAAGACAGCGTACCCCATTCTGGAACGGCTGAACAGGCAGGGAGAATCCGCTGTGGTGAGATACCCGAGGGGCGCGCGTTTTCCCGACCGGGGCGGCTGGCGACTGGGGTCCCCTCCACGCACATGGCTCCCCGGTCTGACTGGGAACGTTGGATAGCGGGGCCCTCCCACCACGCTTGGCGTCTCGGGCCAGCTGGGCAATTTGGACCGGCACTCCCCCAAGCCGCGGCGGCCAGCGACCCCCCACCTCCACGCGCGGTTTCCTGGGCCAACTGCGAAATTCGGATTGGCAAGTTAAAGGAGCCACAGCATCTTTTACTGGTGGGACCTGCAGACAGACGAGCGCCACGAGCGCCACCTACTGGGCAGGAAAAGAAAAACAGAGCCCAGAGATTTCACAGAAAAACCTTTCAACCAGCCGGGTCCCAAACCAGGGAAATCTGATCAAATGCCCAGACACCAGCAGAAAATAATGGATGACGCTCGGAAAATTGAAGATATGGCCCAGTCAAAGGAACAAACCAATAGTTCAAATGAGATACAGGAGCTGAGACAACTAATGCTGAATATACGAACAGAAATGGAAAAACTCTTCAAAAACCAAATCAATAAATTGAGGGAGGACATGAAGAAGACATGGGCTGAACAAAAAGAAGAAATAGAAAATCTGAAAAAACAAATCACAGAACTTATGGGAGTGAAGGACAAAGAAGAAAAAATGGAAAAAACAATGGATACCTACAATGGTAGATCTAAAGAGACAGAAGCTACAATTAGTGAACTGGAGGATGGAACATCTGAATCCCAAAAAGAAACAGAAACTGTAGGGAAAAGAATGGAAAAACTTGAGCAGGGGATCAGGGAACTGAATGACAATATGAAGCGCACAAATATATGTGTTGTGGGTGTCCCAGAAGGAGAAGAGAAGGGAAAAGGAGGAGAAAAACTAATGGAAGAAATTATCACTGAAAATTTCCCAACTTTTATGAAAGACCTAAATTTACAGATCCAAGAAGTGCAGCGCACCCCAAAGAGAATAGACCCAAATAGGCGTTCCCAAGACACTTACTAGTTAGAATGTCAGAGGTCAAAGAGAAAGAGAGGATCTTGAAAGCAGCAAGAGAAAAACAATCTGTCACATACAAGGGAAACCCAATAAGACTATGTGTAGATTTCTCAGCAGAAACCATGGAAGCTAGAAGACAGTGGGATGATATATTTAAAATACTAAAAGAGAAAAACTGCCAACCAAGACTCCTATATCCAGCAAAATTGTCCTTCAAAAATGAAGGAGAAATTAAAACATTTATAGACAAAAAGTCACTGAGAGAATTTGTGACCAAGAGACCAGCTCTGCAAGAAATACTAAAGGGAGCACTAGAGTCAGATACGAAAAGACAGAAGAGAGAGGTATGGAGTAAAGTGTAGAAAGAAGGAAAATCAGATATGATATATATAATAAAAAAGCCAAAATGGTAGAGGAAAATATTATCCAAACAGTAATAACACTAAAAGGTTAATGGACTGAATTTCCCAATCAAAAGACATAGAATGGCAGAATGGATTACGACCCAGCAATACCACTGCTAGGTATCTACTCAAAGGACTTAAGGGCAAAGACACAGATGGACATTTGCACACCAGTGTTTATAGCAGCATTATCTACAATTGCAAAGAGATGGAAACAGCCGAAATGTCCATCAACAGACGAGTGGCTAAACAAACTGTGGCGTATACCTACGATGGAATATTATGCAGCTTTAAGACAGACTAAACTTATGAAGCATGTAATAACATGGATGGACCTAGAGAACATTATGCTGAGTGAGTCTAGCCAAAAACTAAAGGACAAATACTGTATGGTCTCACTGATGTGAACCGACATTCGAGAATCAGCTTGAAATATATCATTGGTAACAGAGACCAGCAGGAGTTAGAAACAGGGTAAGATAATGGGTAATTGGAGCTGAAGGGATACAGACTGTGCAACAGGACTAGATACAAAAACTCAAAAATGGACAGCACAATAATACCTAAGTGTAATGTAATTATGTTGGAACACTGAATGAAGCTGCACCTGAAATATGGTTTTTTGTTTGTTTGTTTGTTTGTATCTTTTGTTTTTGTTTTTTCTTTTTCCTTTTTATATATATATATTTTTTATTAGTATTATTATTTTAATTCTCTTCTCTATATTAACATTCTATATTTTTTTCTGCTGTTTTGCTAGTTCTTTTCCTAAATCGATGCAAATGTACTAAGAAATGATGATCATACATCTATGTGATGATACTAAGAATTACTGAGTGCATGTGTAGAATGGAATGATTTCTAAATGTGTTAATTTCTTTTCTTTTTTTTGATTAATGAAAAAAATTTTTTAAAAATGTATAGAATGCTGCTAAAACAATACTTAAAGGTAAATTTATAGCACTAAATACTTATATTAGAAAGAAGAAAAATGTGACCTAAGCTTCTCCTTTAAGAAACATGAAAGAGTAAGTTAAATCCAAAGTAAGCAGAAGAAAGAAAATTATAAAAATAACTAAAAATCTATGAAATAGTACCCATTCATGATAAAAAAAACACTCAACACAAAGTCCTCTGAGGGATGGGAGAATAATACGAAACTATTAAACCATATCATCAGAGAATTCCCTGATACTGTGCCAAACTTTAGAGCTACCCAAATCAGTAGGCCAAACCCTTGATCATGAGGCTTACTCTTGTGAATCTTATGTAGGTATGGAGCTTAGACTACCTATAGGTATGCCTCAGAGTTACTTCTGGAGGACCTCTTGTGGCTCAGATGTGGCCTCAGTCTCTCTAAGCCCAACTCTGCAAGTGAAATCATTGCCCTCCCCCCTATGTGGGACATGACATCCAGGGATGAAGGTCTCTCTGGTGATGTGGGAGATGACTCCCAGGGATGAATCCAGATCTGGCACCATGGGATCAACAATTTCATCCTGACCAGAAGGGGAAAAAGAAGTGTAATTAATAAAGTATCAGTGGCAGAGAGAGTTCAGATAAAGTCAAAAGGCTACTCTAGAGGTTACTTTTGCGCATGCTTCAGGAAGACCTTGTTACCTATCATATCCTGCTAACCCCCAACCAGGACCATTCCAGCCAATACTAAAGGACACCTAGGGCAATATGTAAGATTCCACAAGGCTTCCATGCACTAGAGTAACTTTCCAGAAACCTACAACCTCCAAATGGGTCCCTGGTCCAGATAAGTCCTGAAACCTAGCCCAGCCTCTACAGAACATCTGATAGTTCTATCTCCCTACCCCATATTAGTGACAGACCCTTCTGATATGAAAAATTTAGAATCACCATAGCCCAGTCACCCCTAAAGAGAGGGATGGAAAGATCAAAGGTGATGGTGGAGTTATACAGAGAAGGTAGGGTGTAACAAATGAATATGAATGCTGAATCATTAAATTGAGATATCTTTTAGTCTCCAGTATTAGAGATTAGAAGTGAAAATCTAAAATTGTGAAATTGTAACCCATGTCAAAGTCTGAAATATGTTCTGCAACTAATTGTGGTGCTGTGCTTTGAAATTTATAGCTTTTTTGTATATATATTATTTTTCACAAAAAAGGGAAAAGTCAATTGTGATGATAAAAAAATATTTAAGCCCTCTAGCCTCCTATATTCTGGAGTAGCTAGAAGGAAAAATATGAGAGGATCCCATGATAACCCATGACAAACTCTGGGATCTGTCCTGTAACTACTTGTAGAAGAGTGCTTTGAAAAAGTATTGCTTTCTTATTTCTTTGCTTTGTATATATATTATACTATACCATAAAAAAAGGTTAAAAAAAAACACTCAACAAACTAGGAATAGAAGGGGACTTCCTCAAAATGATAATGCTATCTATGAAAAATTCCACAACTAATAGTTAATGGTGGCAGACTGAGTGCTTTCCCTCTAAGATCAGTAACAAGATGTGCTGGTTTGAATCTGTTGTGCACCCCAGGAAAGCCAAGGTCTTTAATCCTCATTCAGTATTGCTGGGTGGGAGCTTTTTTATTATTTCCATGGAAATGTCACCACCCAGTTGTGGGTGGTAACTTTTGATTAGATGGTTTCCATGGAGATGTGTCTCCACTTATTCAAGGTGGGGTTGCTTACTGGACCCCTTTAAGAGGGAACAATTTTGGAAAAAGATTTAGAGCCACACAGCGAGAGACCTTTGGAGATGAAGAAGCAAAATGTCCCTGGGTGAGCTTCATGAAACAAGAAGCCAGGAGCGAAAGCTAGCAGACTCCCACTATGTGCCCTCCCAGCTGAGAAAGGAGCCCTTAACTTCATTGGCCTTTCTTGAGTAAAGGTAACTTCTTGTTGGTGTCTTAATTTGACATTTTCATAAACTTGCCTTAATTTGGGCATTTCATGGCCTTAGAACTGTAAACTTGCAATTTAATAAATTCCCCTTTATAAAAGCTGTTCCGTTTCTGATCTATCACATTCTGGCAGCTTACAAACCAGAACACAAGACAAGAGCTTCCACTTTCATCATTTCAGTTTGTTATTTTGCTGGAGTTTCTAACCAGAGCAGTTAGACAAGAAAAAGAAATAAAAGGCATCCAGGTTAGAAAAGAAGAAGTAAAATTATCCATTTAGACATTACATGATCTTGTATATAGAAAATTCTAAGAAATCTTCTACTAACAACAGCAATAAAAACTATTAGGACTGATTAGTGAGTTAAACAAAGTTGCAGGATATGTAATCAGTATGCAGAAGTCAATTGTATTTCTATACAATAGCAATAAGTAATCCAAAAATGAAATTAAGAAAATTCTATTTATAATAGCATCAAAAGAATAAGATGCTTAGGAATAAATTCATTAAAATAAGTGAAAGACTTGTACACTGAAAATAATGAAAATCATTGAAAGAAATTGAAGACCTAAATAAATGGAAAGACATCATGTGCTCATGGATTGGAAGACCGAATATTGTCAGTACTCCCCAAATTAATCTACAGACTTAGTGCAATCCCTATCAAAATCCCAGTTGTCTTTTGTTGTAGAAGTTGGCCAGCTGGTCCTAAAATTCATATGGAAATGGAACCCAGAAGAGTCAAAACAATTTTGGAGAAGAAGAAATTACCAAAATTTTAGTTACTCCGAACTACAGTGTGATGCGCACCTAAGGATAGACATGAATTAATGGAATAGAATTGAGAGTCCAGGTATAAGCCCTTGTGTTTATGATCAATTAATTTTCAACCAGGTGCCAAGATAGTTTGATGGAGGAAAGAGTAGTCTTTTCAGCAAATGATGAATATATGCAAAAGAAAGAAATTGGATACTTTCCTTATACCATATGCAAAAATTAATCAAAAAGAAATCATTTATCTAATGTAGAAACTAAAATTATAAAGCTCTTAGAGGAAAATAAATCTTCTAATAGACATTGGTTTCTTAGGTGTGACAAAAGTACAAGCAAAAGAAAAAATAGATAAATTGGATGATGTCAAAAATTTTAAAAACGGACAGCAAATGATGCCACCAAGAATATTAGAAGACCAGGAGCTGGGGAAAAGAGTGTGAGGAGTTACTATTTAAAAGGTAAGAGTTGATGTTTTGAGTGATGAAAAACTTTGAGTAATTGAAGATGGTGATTGCTGCAGAGCATTTAAGAAATAATTAATGCCACCAGATCGTACAGTTGTTCTAGTTTGCTAGCTGCCAGAATGCAATATTCCAGAAATGGAATGGCTTTTAAAAACGGAAATTTAATAAGTTGCTAGTTTACAGTTCTAAGGCTGAGAAAATGTCCTAGTTAAAACAAGTCTATAGAAATGTCCAGTATAAGGCATCCAGGGAAAGATACCTTGGTTCAAGAAGGCTGATGAAGTTCAGGGTTTCTCTCTCAAGTGAGAAGGCACATGGCAAATATGGTCAGGGTTTCTCTCTCATCTGAAAAGCACGTGGTGAACACGGCATCATCTGCTAGCTTTCTTTCCTGACTTCCTGTTTCATGAAGCTCCCAAGGAGACATTTTCCTTCTTCATCTCCAAAGGTCACTGGCTGGTGGACACTCTGCTTCTCGTGGCTATGTCATTCTTCTTTCTCGGAGTCTCTCCTTTTCTCCAAAATGTTTCCTCTTTTATAGGATTTCAGTAAACTAATCAAGACCCTAATCCAGTTTAACAACCACTCTTGATTGAGTCACATCTCCAGGGAGAGTATCTAATTAAAGTTTCAAACATACAATACTGAATAGGAATTAAAAGAAATGGCTGCCTTTATAAAATGGGATTAGGTTTAAAACATGGCTTTTTAGGGTACATACAGTTTTTCAAACCAGCACAATGGTTGAAATGGCAACTTTTATATTGCATATGTTGCCAAACCTTTTAAAAAGTGAAAAGATAACTCACAGAGTGGGAGAAAATATTTGCAAATCATGTATTTAGTAAACAACTTGTATCTAGACCACACAAACTCTTGCAACTGTTTAATAAAAAGACAACCAGACTCCCAGTTTCACCTCCACAAGTAGAGAATTTGGAAATCATCACTCCTGACCACACGCATACACACGCACACACACACATGCACACACAGACCCCCCCCCCACAAAAAGCTAAATAAACAAATTGGTGGCTTTTCTTAGACCTGTCAGATAATTGAGGTCACAGGATAAATTACCCCCCCCGGAAATCTGGATAGGCAAATACGGAGAATTACAGCTGAGATAAGCTTACATGGAGCAGAAGCAACTGGAGCCATAAACAGGTAGGAACACTTGGTAATTTAGACAAATTATTAGAAGCCAAATGCAGACTGACTTGAAAATAAAGATCTCCTTAGGAATCTATGTATGGTAGGATATACATAGATTTTACCTACAGAAACCCTACCATGTTCTCATGTTGAAGATCCAAGACAAACTTCTCATGTTTCTGGAAAGGGGGAAAATGAACCGTTTTTAAATACTCCCAGATTATTCTCCATAATGATTGTCTGCCTGTTTTCCAAGGGAAATGACTTTACCAGAGCCTTTTATTTTTTACCAGTTGCCTGGGGGAAAGGCAATTAGTCGAATCTAGCCCACTCCAAGCATCATTTCTCATCTTAGGGGAGCAATAAAAAGGCTAAGAAATGCTTCTGAATGTCACAACCCTGAGATTCAAGATCACAAAAAAAATCTGATATTTCATCATGGGATTATAGAATGCTTTCCTTCTCTAACACCTTACCATCACATGAATGGGACTCCAGTATGATAACATTGAATTATAACTGAGAGAGCTACAAGACACAGATTCTATATAAGAGGGAGTAGTTAGGGAAATTTAAATACAATTCAGAAAAATAAAAACAAAAAACAAGGGCCCTAGAGGAAAATGAAGCCTCTGCACCTGCAGCTAAAGGAAACATTAAACACAGATCGTCTTCCAGCCAAATTAACCTAAAACCTCATACTAAATGCCTGTCTGTGACTGCTCCTATAATCCAGTACTTCATGTCTGACTGGATTATTTATGTCTGACTTTCACTTTAAAAAAGTATAAGGCATGCTAAAAGGCAGGAAGAAACAGTCTAAAGGGTCAAAGCAGACATTAGTACATGACTCAGCTATGACCCAGATTTTGGAATTATAGAAGGAATTAATAAGTTATGAGTTCTAATAGAAAAAGTAGACTATGTGAGAAAAGTTGGGTAATGTGAGCATAGAGATGGAAATGAAAACGGAAATTTAAAAAAATAATAAAAACTTAATAGAAATGAATGAGTCCTTTAATGGGCTTATAAATAGAGAGGACCAGTCTAAAGAAAAAAATCAGTATGCTTGAAGATATAGCAAAAGAAACTTCCCAAACTTTAAAGCAAAGAAAAAAATAATTTTTTTAAAGAAGAAATATAATATCCAAGAAATGAGGGACAGTTATAAAAAGTATAACATAAGGGAGATGGGAATTCCAGGAGGAAAAGAAAGAAAGGAGGAGAAGAAATATTTGAGGTAATAGTGGCTGATAATTTTCTAAAATTAATGACAAATACCAAACCACAGTTCCAGGAATCTCAGAGAACACCAAGTAGGATAAATACCAAAATTCTATTCTTAGGCATATCAGATTGAAAGCATTTAGGAAAAAAATGAAAGAGAAAATCTTGAAAGAAACATAGGGAAAAAAAACCCTTACCTTTAGAGGATACAGGCACAAATTACGGCACACCGAAAGAGAGACCACACAAATTAAAACTACAAGCCATTTTGAAGTCTTTATTAGCCGGCTGGCCACTGCCTCAGAAACCTCCAAGAAAGAGGATTCAGAGAGCAGCCACTAGAGGTTTTCAAGGTGTGCTTATAAAGGCTAAAATCATGCTGTGGGGTTTTTTTTTTGTTTGTTTGTTTTGTTTTTGTTTTTGCAGTTGCTAGCAAGCAAGCTGTTCATAGAAGCAGAAGAATGCCGTTAGCCGTTGCCAAAACCTATCCCATTCCCACAGTTTCTTAGCATTGGTTATTGTTTAACTCTTGGGGACATTCCGCCCCACTGGTATGGGGGCTCTCCCTGCTTGGGCCTGATTGATTGCTCCTGCTTGGGCCTGATTAATTGCTCCTGGCCCTCCACATTCCCCACTGGTTTTATGAGAGAATCAAATCATTGTTTCTTCATTTTGATTATAAATCTGTTGATATTGGGTTCCAAGAACTAACGGTTTAACAGTTTGTATTTTGCTTTGCACGTATGAAGTTAGACAGTTGATTACACAGGGTCCAAACATTAAGCCTAATGATATGAGAATTAGGGGCCCTGCTATGGCAGACAAGAGTGTGGTTAGCTATGGAGACCAGGAAAATAAGTTTTCATACCAGTTGGTTTCAGTTTGTTGGCATTCTTCCTGCTCTCGTAAGCTGCTATGGCCTTGGGATAGACTATTTCTAATTATTCCAGAATGATCGGCATAGAAGCAGCAGGTTTCTCCGAGGGCTACACATAACCCCCCTTGTTTCAGAAATAGGAGGTCTAAGCTCTGCGGTTTTGGAGGATGACCTCACCAGTGAATTTAGGGAGTTTTCCAAATGGCTGACGGAGCTTTCTAATTCACTAAGATACAGATCAACTTGTTTGCTAAGAGTTTTAAAATTTTGGTCCCCGGTGATAAGGGCTGAAGTCCCGACTGCAGTTGATCCTGCAATGCCCAGTCTGACAAGGAGGGGCATTAAGATTGGGGCTCGCTTGACCGGTAAGTGGGTTCTAAATGTTCCCTACCTCCTTCCCAGAATAATAATATACTTGGGGGATAATATGAACCAAAATACAAACTCCTCCTCGACTCTTTAGTGGGTGAGTTATACAGGGGGTGATGCCGGATGTGCAGGCAAACCAAGTACCATCAGGGGCTACAAGGAGGCGGTCCCATCCACCTGGGGTTCAAGTTAAAATGCCCTTTAGTGACATGATGAGACCGCAGGAGTCACTTAGGGGGATTTAGCTAGATTAAAATTCTCAGAATAAATGCAGGTTCCCTGCCCTTGAGATCTCCTAGGGTGAGTTTCGGTTCCTGTCCCCACTTGCATAGGTGTTGGCCTTGTGCTTCTTGGACTGAGAGGTTTCTGATATGGGTATCGTGAGACTAGGGAGATATTAGCTCCTATTCCAATGTAATAAGGGGGTTCAGGGTTTAAGCAAAGCCAACAGTCTTTAGTAATAAGTGGATTGGTTTGATTCATAAACTGAAAACTGAATTTAACATGTCAAGCAGGGTTTCTTAGGGGAGGGAGAGGAATTTATGAGTCTGGGGGGCTGTGCCAGTTTTATGCCAGGGTTGAAGTCGATTAGGTCCTATGGGATTGTCTGCTTTATGGGGTCGGAACCTTGAATTGTAAAAATGGTGCCTGGGTTGTGACCTGAGACATATAATCTCAATCCCCAGTTTTTCCACCCAGGTTTGGCTACCAGGAAGGGATAGTAATAATCATTGGGTTACGGCACCTTGGGTGCAACTGTTGGGGTTATGGGCTGGTGCCCTTGTTAAAGTTATGAACGGGTCTCGGTTAGTCCATTCTGTGATTGTTTCACAACCCCAGTTGGCACAGTAATTTGGCCTCCCCCTTGGCAGTTAGAACTTCCCTCCTCAGGACAGGCATAGTATTGGGTATGCCATAACCTTTTTCTTGGTGGGGGGTAGCACACCCATATCTGAGCATGTTACCATAACTCCCCTTCCCCAGGTTCCAACAGTTGGCAGAGATGTTGAGAGGAGTGGTGGTTGTAGCCACCAGTACTCCATCCACCATTTTTGTGAGTTCCCAGGTATAGTTTATAACCTGGTGAGGGTTTTTTCCCGTGACCCCACCAGGGATATTAAGAGGACCCAGAGGGATTTCTGGAAAGTCTTATTTTAGTGGATCCTCAGTTCGCTGGATGGTCCATTTTTCAGGGATCTGGTCTGGGGTGGCCTTTTTTATCTGGTGTGATGAATCCAGTGCCGTTTTCCCGCAACTTTCACTGCCTGTTGGAGTTGAGAGGATCACTGGCAGGGGTCCTGTCCACCGGGCTCCAAGGTGGCTGGCTGAAGTTTCTTTATCCAGACTAGGTCTCCGGGCTGCACCTGAAATAAATCTTTTTTAGGGGCAGGATTTGTTGGTCCCAGATGGGCTGCCTTCACCAGTTCCAAGTTTGCTGGGTGGTAGACTGCAGGGCCTGTAATGATTTTAGAAGAGAATGGTTATTTAATTCAGCTATTTTTTCTTCCCCCAATTTAGGGATTAGTGGAGGTGGTCATCCAAACATGATTTCATATGGGGTAATTCCCTTAACATAGGGAGTACATCTAGTTTTTAGGAGGGCAAATGGAAGGAGACTCACCCAGTTTTCACCAGTCTCGAGCTTTAGTTTATTTAAAGTTTCCTTTATTGTTCTGTTCATTCTTTCAACTTGCCCTGAACTCTGTGGCCTATAAATACAATGTAATTTCCATTTGATATTTAATATTTTTGCTAACAATTGGGTAACTTGGGTGATGAACGCCAGCCATTGTCGGACCCCATTGCAGTCGGGAGGCCAATGGGGGACAATTTCAGAAACTAGTTTTTTACTACTATTTGTGCTGTCTTGGTTCTGGTAGGAAATGCCTCAGTCCATCCAGAGAAGGTGTCGATGAAGACTAACAGGTATTTGTATCCATATGGACCAGTAATATTTTGTGAAGTCTATTTCCCACTGTTCCCCTGGGGCTTGTTCCTTCAGCCTGTTTCCTTGGGGCATTTCTCTCCCTCGGCCGGAATTTACCTGGGCGCAGATGTGGCATCTGGAAGATATCTGCCAGGCTTGTTGCTGCAATTGGGGAATACAGTAATCCCTTTGTAAGAGTTCAGTTAGTTTTGTATTGCCCAGATGTGTACTTTGGTGAACCTGGGCAACCAAATTGTGCCCCAGGCGCTCTGGCACTAGGATTCTCCCATCCGGGAGAATTTTCCAACCGTCTGGATCTGTTTTGGTGCACAGTGTTTCACCTAGTTTAATTTCTTCCCTGGTGTATTCTGGAGAGCTCGGCAGCACTCGCCCTGGTAAAACAGGAAGTATCTGCAGCATCCCCACTGGTTTTTGGGCAACCTCTTTTGCCGTTTTATCAGCCAGGGCATTTCCTCTGGCAATTTGAGTTTCGGCAGTCTGATGTCCTTTGCAATGTATAATGGCTGCCCTTTTTGGTAACCAGATAGATTCTAGCAAGGTGAGTATTTCTGGTATATTTTTTATTTCCTTTCCCCGATGTCAAAAGTCCCGCTCCTGATATAGTGCCCCATGGACATGTGCAGTTGCGAAGGCGTATCTGCTGTCCATGTAGATGTTGACAACCTTCCCTTTTCCCCACCTTAGAGCCTGGTCAGAGCTATTCGGCCTTTGGGCCGAAGTCCCATGTCCTAGGGCCTGAGCCCAGATGACCCGGTCCACAGTTACCACCGCTGCCCCGCATACCTGATTCCCTCTGAGATGTAACTGCTGTCTGTATAATTCTTCATCAGGATTTGGCCAGGGGTTGTCGGTGAGATCAGCCCTCAGGTTTGAAAGATTCCAAGATCTCACGACAGTCATGGATGGGCTCGGATGGGTCATCATCCGGAAGCAAGGTGGCAGGTTAAGAGCTGTTTTTAGGAAGCGGATTCTTGGGGGATCCAGTAGCAATACCTGATACTGAGTTATCTGGGCATTTGAGAGCCATCTATCGGGCGGGCTCCTTAGTAATGTTTCTACTGAATGTGGGGCCACTGTGTGTAAGTCCTGTCCCAGAGTTAATTTAGATGCTTCTTTTACCAAAATGGCAGTGGCTGCAATGGCTCGGAGGAAGCTTGGCCACCCGGCAGCTACATAGTCTAGTCTTTTGGACAGGTAGGCAACTGGCCTTTTCCATGGTCCTAACATTTGGGTGAGGACTCCTTTTGCTATTCCTCGGGTTTCAGCAACATGTAGTTGAAAAGGTTTGGACAGGTCAGGCAAAGTCAAGGCAGGGGCTCACAAGCACCTGTTTCAAGTTTTAAAAGCTTTTTGCTCAGCCTCGGTCCAGGTTAGAGCTTCCTCCTTTCCCCTGTGCTAGTGTACAGGGGTTTTGCTATTTCTGCAAATCCAGGAATCCAGAGCCGGCAGTATCCAACTGCTCCTAAAAACTCCTGTACCTGCCTTTTTGTTTTTGGTTGGGGTATTTATAGGATAGGTTCAATCCTACTAGAAGACAGAGCTCTTTTTCCCCCTTCTAATTCATACCCTAAGTATGTTGCTGAGCTGGTACAGAGTTGGGCCTTTTTGGCTGAGACCTGATAGCCCAACTGGGCTAGTTCCTGTAACAGTTTTCAGTTGCCTTTTTGCAGTTTGACAGATCATTAGCTGCCAGTAAGAGGTCATTCACATATTGTAGGAGGGTTATTTCTGGATGCTCTTGTCTAAAATGAGCCAGATCCTGGCTTAAGGCCTCATTGAACAGGGTGGGAGAATTTTTAAAACCTTGTGGCAACCGAGTCCAGGTTAGTTGTCCAGAGAACCCCTCCTCGGGGTCAGTCCATTCAAAAGCAAAGATGAGTTGACTTACCACAGCCAGGGGAAGCGAAAAGAAGGCATCCTTTAAGTCCAGAACAGTGTAGACCTGCTGGCTGGGAGGTAACAGACTCAAAAATGTATATAGATTAGGTACAGTGGGGTGAATAGTTTCAATTCTTTTGTTTACCTCTCAGAGATCTTGCACTGGCTGGTAATCTCGGTCCGGGTTTTTGGACGGGAGAAGGGGGGTGTTCCAGGCTGAATGGCAGGGGACCAGAATACCTGCCTCCAGGAGTCTTTTGATATGGACTGCAATGCCTCTTTTAGCCTTTAAGCTTATTGGGTATTGTGGACTCTGATTGGGGTGGTGGTGCTAGTTAGCTGGACAATGATGGGGGCAGTGGGCAGCTAATCCTGGTAGGTTAGTTTCTGCCCATACACCTGGTATTTTTTCTTTAAACTCCTGCAAATATGGACCTGGGGCAGCTGCGCCACCTCTGCAGTAAGTAAATACTCTTCCGATAAGGGCAAGTGAGGAGGATTGCCTAGGGGTTTGTATTGAAGGAGAGCTCAGCCGAATCATTTTTGAAAGAGATGGTGGCTTGTAATTTCTGGAGAAGATCTCTCCCCAAAAGGGGTATGGACACTTGGGCACACAAGAAACAAGTGGGTGATAGTTCCTTCCCCAAGGTTAGTGATCCTAGTCTTAGTCCATGGGTAAGACTTTGTCTTTCCGTTGCTCCCTGTATGGGGATTTTCTCCTTATATGTAGGCCCTTCTGCTTGCTGGAGGATGGAGAAGGTCCCCAGTAGCCACAAGAAAATTTATAGGCTTGCCCCGATTTCTAATGTGACCTTGGGCTCCCGGGGCTCAACGGAATGGAGCCCAGCCCGTCAATTCCCCTCTTCAACCAGAACAGGGGCCAGTTTCATTCCTTTAAGTCCTCTTTTAGGGCATTCATTTTTCCAATGTCCATTCTCTTTGCAGTAGGCACATTGGTTTGCACCTAGGCCCAACTTTTTCCTTGGTTTCCCTTTCTTTTTTCAATAGTTCCCACTTTCTTTTTGTTTTTCCTATTCAGCCATTGAGGATACTAAAATTTTGGCTATGTTTTTGGACTGCATGGTCAGGGTCATCTCTGTTATTAAAAGTCTTTTGGGCAATCTCTATCAGTTCAGACAGCACTTTACCCTCAAATCCTTCTAACTTCTGTAATTTTTTTCTTATGTCTGGGGCCAACTGGGTGACAAATGCTATATTACAGCTCGCCTATTTTCGGGTGCCTCTGGATCTATAGGGGTGTACAAGCGGTATGCCTCAAGGAGGCGCTCAAGGAAAGCGGAGGGGTCATCTGGCTTTTGTATGGTTTCGTCACCCAAGACAAGTTGGTCGGCTTCTTGGCCGCAGCTCGTATCCCCCGGAGCAGAGTCTGGAGATATGATCGAGAGCCTCCTTACCTATCAGTGTTGGGGTCCCATTCGGGAGGGTGGAGGGGAACACAGCCTCTAATCGGGTTGATTCAGTAGTAGGCTGTCCATCAGGTCCAAGAATTAACTTCCTCGCCTCTCTCCTGACTGATCTCGTTCCTGGAGGTGAAGAGGGCCTGGAGGAGCTGTTGGCAGTCATCCCAGGTGGGCTGGTGGGTAAAAGACAGTCTCCAAGAGGGAGATGAGCCCTTGGGGCTTTTCAGAGAAAGAGGGATTCTGGTTTTTCCAATTATACAGATCACTAGAGGAAAAGGGGACATAGACCATGAAAGGTGGGCGGTCGTCCCCCAGGGCGGGCCAACCTGCCTCAAGGGTAAAATTGGAACTGGAAATCCGGTGATTGTGAACGAGAACAAGGGTGGTAAGCAGAGCCACTTCTGGTATGGGGAGGTGGGGCTGAAGGGCACCTCCTGGCCATTAGAGGAGCTGGTTGCCGCCTCTTGGCCATTTCTCCCCTGCGGAGGTGGAGGGGCTGTTGGGTATGGGGGAGGGTCTATAAGAGCGGATCCTCCGTGGTCCTGTTAATGCTGGGATCCCATTAGTTTTTTCTTTTTGAGAGGTTTTTATTAAGAGGGCCGTTTTGCTCTGGGGGGCCTTTCTTTTCAGAACTCCAGGCAAGACCGTAACCACTTGGGTTTCGTTAAAATTTCAATCCAAATTAGTATATAGGGATTTGGTCAGGGTGGCCTGGATCACCAAAAATCACCTTTGGACTTTATAAGCTATAGATAGGTCTGTGGTTCCCTCAGGAGGCCACCCAGAACCAAAAGTTGGCCACACTTGTGAGCAGAATTTTTCCAAGTGGAGGTGCTGACAGGGGCTCTGTAGTCTAGCCTTCTGCCGAAATTCCTGGAAATGTTTCAAGAAACATTGGAGTACAGACAGATGAACTTGACTGACCCATGACAATTATGAACAACAACAAAATATGAGACCAACAATTAAGAGGAGGGACAAAATGAACTAAGACAAAATGCCTTATCCCTAATAGATTCCTAACCAGAATCCCAGGCAACGTCTTGCTCTGGAACCGGACCTGGAAGTAATGCTGCGTCCAGCCTTCCAGAGGTCCCCACTGGATCCAGTAACAGACCTGTGCTCACCTATGAGGTTTCCGTAAACAGATGACTCCACCAGATTTTGTATAATTTTGGGGGGTACTGTAGAACCGGTCTGGTTCCTGGTCCTTGCCTGGGGTGGAGGAACCTCTCTCCGAGGCCTTCCCCTAGGCCGGACCTCAGTTCCGGGGGTGATCCCCAGGACCTGTGGTCACCAGATGTCCCGTTAGGGACGATCTCGCTGGGGCTTCCAAATGTTGTGGGGCGCACCGAAAGAGAGACTACACAAATTAAAACTGCAAGCCATTTTGGTGTCTTTATTAGCCGGCTGGTGACTGCCTCAGAAACCTCCAAGAAAGAGGATTCAGAGAGCAGCCCCTAGAGGTTTTCAAGGTGTGCTTATAAAGGCTAAAATCATGCTGTGGTTTCTTTTCTTTCTTTCTTTTTTTTTTTTTGCAGTTGCTAGCAAGCAGGCGGCAGAAGAATGCCATTAGCCATTGCCAAAACCTATCCCATTCCCACAGTTTATTAGCATTGTTATTGTTTAACTCTTGGGGACATTCCGCCCCAATGGTGTGGGGACTCTCCTTGCTTGGGCCTGATTGATTGCTCCTGCTTGGGCCTGATTAATTGCTCCTGGCCCTCCACAGGAATGTCCCACTTAAAGCAAGTGTATAGAAATTTCCAATCTAAGTCATCCAAGGAAAGATACCTTGATTCAAGAAAGCCAATGAAGTTCAGGGTTTCTCTCTCATCTGGAAAAGGCACATGGCAAACACGGTTAGGGTTCCTCTCTTGGCTGGAAGGGCACATGGCAAACATGATATCATCTGCTAGCTTCCTTTCTAGCTTCTCAGGAGGCGTTTTCTTTCTTCATCTCCAAAAGTCACTGGCTGGTGGACTCTATGTTCCGTGGTTCTGCGGCCTTCTCTGTTGTGGCTTTCTCTTGTCTCTGTTGTTCTTCTCTGCTCTCTCTGAATCCCCACTTTCTCCATATGTTTCCTCCTTTATAGGATTCCAGTAAACTAATCAAGACACACCTGGAATGGGTGGAGACACATGTCTACCTAATCCAGTTTAATAACCACTGTTGATTGAGTCACATCTCCAGGGGGGTGATCTAATTAAAGTTTCAAACATACAATATGAATAGGGATTAGAAGAAATGGCTGCCTTTACAAAATGGGATTAGGATTAAAACATGGCTATTCTAGGGTACATATATCCTTTCAAACTGGCACAAACAGTAACACCTCTCCAAAGATGTATTTATCCATAAATCTAACAAAACATGTGAATGATCTATTTGAGGAAAATTACAAAGCTCTGATGACAGAAATCAAAGGAGATCTGAATAAGTGGAAAGATCCATGTTCATGTATCAAAATCAATATTACTGAGACTCAATATTATTAAGATGTCATTTCTTCCCCATTTGATCTATAGATGCAACACAATCCCAGTCAAAATACTGCCTCATTAATTTGTGGATATTGACAAACTGATTCTAAATTTTGTATAGAAAAGTAAATGACCCAGAGCAGCCAACATAATACTGAAGAAAAAGATCAAAGTTGGAGGACTGACTACATGGCCACAAGGCTTACTGTGAAGCTACAGTAATCAAGATAGCATTCTATTGGCAAAAGAATAGACAGATATATCAGTGAATCAGAATAGAGAGGCCAGAAATAGAGACTTACACAAATACAGTTAAACTGAACTTTGACAAAGGAGCAAAGTAAGTCAATGAAGAAAGGTAATCTTTTTACCTTTTTAATAGTGCTGGTGTGTTCATTTGCAAGCTGCCAGGATGCAATATACCAGAAATGGAACGGTTTTTAAAAGGGGGGATTTAATAAGATTACAAGTTTACAGTTCTAAGCCTATAAAAATGTCCAAACGAAGGCATCCTGGGATAGATAACCTTAATTCAAGAAAGGCTGATGGATCTGGAGCAGCACTATGAGCTGGGAAGTCATGTGGCTGGCATTTGCTAGTCCCTTGCTGCTGAGCTTTGCTGCTTTCAGCCTCTATTCCTGTGGAGGTTCCACATTTTGCTTCTTCAGGACTGGCTTTTACCTCTTGACTTCCCTTGGCTCTCTCCAGATTCTGACTGGGAAAGCATACGGCATTGTCTGCTGGGCTCCAAGCATCTCCAAACATCCGTGTCTCTGCTTTCTCTGTCAGCTCTAAAGTTTGTCAATTCTGAGGCTTCTGTCATTTCTGGCTCTCTCCAAAATGTTTCCTCTTTTAAAGGATTCCAGTAAACTAATCAAGACTCACCTGAAATGAGTGGAGTCACATCTTAACCTAATCAAAATTGGGTATGCCACATCTCCCTGGAGATAATTTTATCAGAAGATGCCAACCTACATTATTAAATCAGGATTAAAAGAAATGGCTGCTGCCACAAGATGGAATCATGATTAAAACATGGCTTTTGTAGGGTACATAATACTTTCAAACCAGCACCACTGGAAAAAGTAAACATCCATAAGCAAAGAAAAAAATCTAGACCTAGACCTCATATCTATTAATTAACTTTGAAAGGATTATATATCTAAATATAAAATGCAAAAATCTAAAAGATGATATAGGAAAAAGCCAAGGTGAACTTTGGTTGGTGATGAATATTTAGATAAGACACTGGAATATTGACCATGAAAGAAAAAAATTGATGTTGGACTTTATTAAAGTTAAATATGTATGCTTTGTGAAAGATACTATTAAGAGAATGTAAAGACAAGCCACAGATTGGGAGAAAATGTTTATAAAACACATAGTTGATAAAAGACTTGTATCCAAAATATGCAAAGAACTCCTAAAACTCAACCATAAGAGAACAGCTTAAAAATGGCAAAATATATGGAGACACTTCATCAAAGAAGATGTACAGTTGGCATATATGAAATATGCTATTATCATGTCATTAGGGAATTACAAATTAAACCAACAAAAGGCCATTACACACCTATTAGAATGGCTAAAATCCAAAAAACCTAACAATACCACATCCTGGCAGGGAGGTGAAACAAAAGAAACTAACATTTATTGCTACTAGAAATGTAAAATGTTACAGGCACTTTGGAAAAGAGTTGACAATATGTTGCTAAGCTAAAGATAGACTTATCATACAATCCAACAGTCATGTTCCGAGGTATTTATCCATACATTGAAAACCTATGGCCACATAAAAAGCTACACAAGAATATTTACAAAAATCTTTATTCATATTAACTCAAAACTGGAAGCAGTCATGATATCCTCCAATAGGTGGATGGATAAACAAACTCATGCATCCATACACTGGCATGTTATTCAGCAATAAAAAGAAATGATCAAGCCTTGAAAAGACATGAAGAAATTTAAATGCTAAGTGAAAGGAGCTCCTATACAAAGGCTGCATGCTTTATGATTCCAATTATCTGACCCTTTAGAATAGGCAAAACTGTAGAGACAGTAAAAGTATCAGTGGTTACAAGGAGTTATAGAGGAGGGGAGAGGGATGAGTAGATGAAACAAGGGATTTTTAGGGTGGTGAAACTGTATGATATTGTCATAGTGGGTATATGACATTATGCATTTGTAAAAACCTGTAATTTACAACACAAAGAGTGAAACAATTTATGTAAAAATTTTTTGAAAACTTTATAAGAGATTGGGGGAATCCCAGGAAATAGTGCAGCCCAAGTCAAAATAAAAAATTTTACAAATGAAATAACTTCATTGAAGGCAGTGCTGCTAAAGCTGCTGACCTAAATAACTTTGGAACTGAATGGAGACTGTAATACTGAATGCAAACGTAACTAAATTACCACTGTCCTCTAGTTCATAAAGTCATTCCCTCTTGAGTTGTGGGTTAATAGTGCTGATATTACTATACATGTATGCTGGAATCAAAACAATTAAATAATGGATGGCAGCTGGTAGAAGCCAGGTTTCTTGTTGGTGAAATGGAAATTCCAGTAGCAACAAGCATACCCAGCACTCTGATCTTGGTTTTTGTTGTTGTTTTGTTTTTGTTTTTTTTAAATATTTTTTATTGAGAAATCATCATACACGTACATTTCATACGTGGTGTATAATCAGTGGCTCAAAATATTATCACATAGTTGTGTATTCATCACCATGATCTTTTTTTTCAAACATTTGCATCATTCCAGAAGAAGAAATTAAAAGAAAAAAAACTCATACATACCGTACCACTTACCCCTCCCTCTCATTGACCACTATTATTTCCACCTACCCAATTTATTTTACCTTTTGTCACCATTATTTATTTATTATTGTCCATATTTTTTTACTCATCTCTCCATACCCTGGATAAAAGCAATCAGACACAAGGTTTTCGTGATCTCACAGTCATATTGTAAAAGTGATATCTTTATACAGTCATCTTCAAGAATCAAAACCACTGGAACACACTTCAACAGTTTCAGGTACTTCCCTCCAGCCACTCCAATTGACCATAAACTAAAAAGGGACATCTATATAATGCATATAAATAACATCCAGGATAACCTCTCAACTCTGAAATCTCTCAGCCACTGAAACCTTATTTTGTCTCATTTCTTTCTACCCCTTTATGGTCAAGAAGGCTTTCTTAATCCCTTGATGCCTGGTCCCAGCTCATACCAAGATTTCTGTCCCGTGTTGCCAGGGAGATTTACACCCCTGGTAGTCATGTCCCACATAGAAGGGAGGGCAGTGAGTTCACCTACTGAGTTGGTTTAGAGAGAGAGGCCACATTTGAGCAACAAAAGAGGTTCTCTGGGGGTGACTCTTAGGCCTACTTCTAAGTAGGCTTAGCCTATCTTTTGCAGGGATAAGCTTCATAGGGGCGAACCCCAGGCTGATCTTGGTTTTTAATACCATTCTCTGTTTTTAATACCATTCTCTAGTAAAAGGAACCAGGAACTCTTAGAGACATGGCTAATTCTAGGTCTGTGATAGGGAAAACACAAGATTTGTGTGTAAGGCAGTTAGACATAGGAAAAACAGTTTGTAGGCCCTTTGGGGCCTTCAGGACCCTGAGCAAAAGGAGGACATTGGGAAATAAGTCCCTGAGACTGGGAGCAATTGAACAGAACAGGAAACTACTCAACAACCAGTCATGGCTTAGAAAGCAATCCATTGCTTAAGAGAAAGAATGACAAGGTTGATGAAAAGCAAGGGTGAGGGAATGCAAAATTCTGGTCGCCCACACCACCCCCACCTTAGGGCACTATGACCATTAGGCCTCCCTTTGTTTAATAAAAATAAAAATTTTATCAAGAAACATGGCTACTGGAACACAGCTCCACATTTTCAGGCAGTTCCCTCCAGCCTCTCCACGACATCCTGAACAAGGTGATATCTACTTAATGCATAAGAATAACCTCCAGGATGTTTGTTGATGGTGATTGAACAATGATATAGCTTTCCAAATGAGACTCTCTGAATGTGAAAACCTTGTGTCTGATGCTCCTTTTATCTATTATAGCAACAGAGGAGTAGAACATATGGAATAAAAATAAATAATAGGGGGAACAAATGTTAAAATAAATTTAGTTTGAAATGCTAGTGGTAAATGAAAGCGAGGGGTAAGGGGTATGGTATGTATAATCTTTTTTTCTCTGTTATCGTTTTATTTCTCTTTCTGTTGTCTTTTTATTTCTTTTTCTAAATCGATGCAAATGTTCTAAGAAATGATGGATATGCAACTTATGTGATGATATTAAGAATTACTGATTGTATATGTGGAATGGAATGATATCTTAATGTTTTGTTTGTTGTTAATTTTTTTAATAAAAAAAATAAAGTAAAAATTTTAAAAACCCATGCCAAACAACCTGGTACACATCTCTCCCTTGAATATGCTCATGCTCACCCCTTGAGTATGTACTTTTTTTCTCTTCAATAAACTTTTCTCACTTGCTTATACTTGCTTGTATAATCCTTGAACTCCTTCCCATAATAAGAAGTCGAGCTTGGAACGGGGCTTCTGTGACAAAGGAACTCTGGCAATATCTTTCTTTGTGAGCCAGCCAAGAGTAAGGGTGAGCAAGGACCCCAGCTATCCTGACTGGAGCAAGCTGAACCTGTGTTTTATTGCGTGCTGGTATGCCACCTGTCCCTGAAACCCCATTTATCTTGCAGTAGTAGTAAGAGATGGGCCCACTTACTCTCCACCCGCTCACTCCATGCCTCTTCTACTGGCCCAATGAGCTGCAGACACTGAGGAAGCATCTGCCTTGGCCCCAAGCCTGAAATCTCTGGTCTTGGTCACCGCCATGCTGCCTGCCAGGGCCACTGTGGAGATGTAGGCCAGCCTCACAGGAATGGTGGGGACCTGGAGCTGGAGCCACACCTTGAGGGCACAGGACTGTGATTGAGCAAGCCGAGTGGCATGGGGCAGCTCAGGTGCTGGGAAGCATGGAGCTCCCGAGCTCTGTCCCAAAAGAGGCCGCTGGGGTGTAGTGAGACTGCGGTAAGCAGGGATAGGGAGCCCCAGTGGCTAGGTCACCTTCCCTTCTCAAGTAGTGGGAAGGGAAAGAAGTTTTGGGCTGGTGCAATGGCAGGGTAGTGGGCATGGCCTGTGCTGGCAGCGGTGGCCCAGCTTCTCCCACCCCACTTTGTCCAATGGGGCTAGGCCACATTTATGCCCACCCAGGGATCAGCAATTGTTCAGCTCATGGATCCAGCCCAAGGGGCTCACCCCCTGCCTGCCACCCAGAGGAAGATCTGGACTGCAATTTCTCCTCCACACTGTTTTCCAGTGCAGCTGAATTCTGTTGGGGAAGCTGCTGCTTTTAAGTGTGCTTTCACTTAAAAACTCTGTAAATGATGGAGGGAGCTTACTCCTGTCCCTGTCCTATAATGTGTCCATACCTAACCCCCCATGTATTGCCTGAAAAGCAAACCAGGCCATATTCTTAAAAGGATCCCGATTTCCTTTCCTGATCCTATGGAATGGCAAGTTGGCAAGCTGGGACAACAGGCAGTAATAGGGAAATCTGCCTTTTTCTATTCCTTCAAAATGGGTAGTGCTTCCAGTATTGCAGCTGACAGTCCATTAGGCTGCCTACCATGAAATTGGAATGATCTCACCACAGAGTTAAAAAGGAAAATGCATACTTTCTACTGCAGTACTGGCTGGCCACAGTATTGCCTGGAGCACAGCCAGTGTTGGCCCATGAATAGGACAGTCAGCAATAACACTATCTTACAATTAGATCTTTTTTGTAAAAGGAGGGTAAGTAGCAAGAAAATTTCTTATGTACAGCTTTTTATGACCTTATATCAAAAAAATCCATGAAGGGATCTTGCAAGTTATATTTATATTAATTATATGCCCTGGAGAATTGTCAGGAACTCCTTCCTCATGACTCTTCCTTACTGAAGGAAGCAGATATTTTAGATAATCCTCTTTTAAGTCATCTTGCTATGACCCTGTCCCAGAACCTGGGGCACCCCTAGACCCCCCTGGTACTAGACTGCAACCCACCTCAGCACCCTCTTCATCTCCACCCTATCCTAGTGCAGTGGAGCCCCATCCCATCCCATGGGGAAACAGGAAAGAAAGGACAGTATGTTTCCCATTCAAGAAACAGCAAACCGAAACACAGGAACCATCTGGGTGAGTGTTCCTGATTCTATGGCTGATCTGGGACAGCGCAAAAAACAATTTAGGGGTGGGTGATGGTGGCGCAATGGCAGATTTCTTGCCTGCTGTGGTGGAGATCCGGGTTCAATTCCCTGTGCCTGCCCATGCAAAAAAAAAAAAAAAGAAAGAAATTAGGAGGTTCTCAGAGGACCCCTCAAAATTTGTGGAAGAATTTAAAAACTTGGTATTAGCCTTTAAATTCTCCTAGGGATTTCAAGTCATTGTTTCCTCTTGTTGAATTCCCAAGGAAAACATTAAATTTGTGCTGAAGCAACAGCGCCACACAGACTAACTTGCAGGTCAGCAGCCTGCCCATATGCAGTAGGAGCAGTAATGGTTCCCAGTGTTAATCCAAGTTGGAACTCTCAGGGGGTTAAGGCAGACTTAAAAGCCAGGGACCACATGATAACTTGCCTAATAGAGGGAATGAAAGAGTGTACCATCAAACCTGTAAATTATGTTACGGAGTATAACTTGGGAAAAAGAAGGCCTGGCTCTGTTCCAGGAGAGGCTAGTGGACAAAATTTTTCTGAGCACTCAGTTCATGTACCAATGTATTCCTAATAAAGCTGCAAGAGTTCTCCATGGGCCTGCAGACTCCCACTAATAACCAGTTAAAACTGCCTTTCTCTGTTGTTAAAAATCAAAGTAAGGCTGAGAAGGAGGAAAAGGCAATGAGAAATAAGCAGAAGACCAGACAACAGACTTAGTTTATTGCAATCTCTGTTAAAGGTGCCCTTCCCTCTCAAGGTTATCTGAATCTGGCTCCAAACTTCAAGGGCCTCGCTTAAACTGTGGGTCAGAAGGCCACTCACAAAAAGAATACCAGAAACTTGAAACAACCCTTGACCTCAAGACCCACCTGGACCTTACCCTATGTGCTACTGACTTGAGCTTTGGGCCCAGGGACTGTACCCTCTCCTGAAGCCGTAGATCCCTGCTTGTGACAAGTGAAAAAGAAGTGGCCTGAGGCCACTTATGGCTCTACTGACTTCACATCTGACCACCAAACTGGAGGATCCTTGGGTGATATTCAATATGGCAGGTAAGGTTATTAATTTCTTAAATAATAAAGCTACTTATTCCATTCTGAAATACCACTCTATGCCTACCTACACTTGGACTTGCCTAGTTATGGGCATTAAAACCTAAAAACTAAAACCTTCACTACCCCTTCTCCATTGTAAACTTAGAGACATTCTATTGACCAATTAACATCTTGTCTTTAGGTACCCCACCCCTTCTAGGGAGGGATTTTCATTCCCTAGGGGCCACCTTATGACTAATCCAGATAGTAATTACCCCCTTACTTGCTCCAAGACCTCTACTAAGTCAAGACTTCTTAGCATTCCAAAAGAAATCTTTAAGCAACTAAACCCATCTATGTGGGATGAAGGCATCCTGGGGTGAGCCTGATGAGTAACCCTGATCCACATTCAGGTCAAGTCTAAAGTGACCTTTCACCATCGAAAGCAACATCTTTTAAATGGGAAACTAAAAAGCCTCCAGCCAATTATTAAAAGTTCTTTTAAGAACCAAATCCTAATCCGTGTCCTAATTGTCATCCTAAATTTTCAGGATGCATTTTTTATGTCTCTCTTTACCCTGACTCTCAGTATATGTTTGCTTTTAAATATCAAGGCCTTAAGGACAAAATTCCCACCCAGTTCATTTAAACAGTGCTGCCCAAAAGTTTCCAAATAGTCCCCATATCTTTATGAATACCTTAGCAGCAAACCTTACTGACCTCCAACCATCTCAGAGCTCAGTTTTTTAAGATGTTAACTTTGTGAACTGCTATATTCCTAATGTAAAAGTGAATTTTTGTTTATTGTAGTCATTGCTAACTGAGTAAACATAAGAAGTCACAGAAAGTTTTAAAAAGTAAATTTTATAGTCATTATTGATTACAAGCTAAATGGGTATAGAAAGATGTAGAAGGTTTAAAAAAAGTAAATTTTGTGGTCCATTGCCAACTGCAAGCCCTAAATGGATGTGAAAAGTTGTGGAAAGTTTGAGAAAGTGAATTTTGTTTGTAATCACTGCTGACTGCAAAAAGTTATAAGGAGTTTATAAAAATAAATTATTTCTGTCATAATCAATGGTCTCAGCTAAACTGCTCTTAGTGAAAAGTTATAAAAAGTTTTTCTTAACCATATGAGTACTCTGTGTAAAATATAAAAAATTTATATCATGTAAAAATAATATCCTTGTTCTGAAGACAAATCTCACTCTTAAAGGAAATGCTGTTAAAAAGGAAAGAATTTGTTCTCTCACCTTGTAAAAGTAAAGTGCTAAAATAATTTAGCATATTAAATATTACAATTTCTTTCTGATTGTCAGGTTCCAATGACAATGTCTGGTTGTGTAGGAGATAGGATTAACATAAAACTTGCGGAACTACTTGGGAGTAGATGGCATTAGGGTGGTGGCGGGAGTAAGCTGCTTTATGTTATCTGATTTATGTAAGACAGTCTAGGAGGAAGAGAATGTTTGTTTACCCCAAATGGTTATTTTAAGTATGAAGGAAGACCACTGAAAGATAAGAACTTTGTTCCCTCAGGAAATGCATGCATGCCTATTGTCATCCTGTGGTATATAACCAGGATCTGGTTAAGAATAAAATTGTCTGAAGTCTGTCTGAAGTAAACTCAAGCTTCAGACCCCCTGAGCCCATCTGTGTCTTTCTTTCTCTCCTTCTTCCTTTCTCATCATTCCTTAATATCCTTCGAGCTCCATTTCCTAAGAAGCAACATGGTTGTAGCATGAAATTGAAAGAAAGCACAAGGAGCCACTGGTAGTGTGATCACTTTAATCATTCCCCTCCACTCTGCTCTGATGCTTACAGAACAGTAGTCCTTTATATACTAAATTACACAAAAGTGGCACTTTACCAATGGGTGATATCATTCATGGGATATATGATTGGATACATGTGTGATACATCATTGGCTACATAACACGTGCTGAATCATGGTTACATAAGCTATGCTGTATCATGCTCCCCCAGACCTGGGTTCAGACCTGGATGTACTTATGGTGGCCCTCTTAGCAGGCTGTTTATAATGAGCTATTTTGGGGGGCCTCACACTCCACCCCTTAAATGGCCTGCATTCTAGGGGATGCCTTATGCCACAGGGCTGCTCCTTGGGCCTGTAGGACACAACAGCAATAAAGTGAGAAACAAAAATAACTAGAAAGCTGGACAGGCATGCTAAAGTTACTATTACCCAATGCCCAGTTCCTGTCTTGCATTCCACCATGACTATAAAGGATCCTGTAAGAGGGAGTGAATGGTTTGTACTTCCTGATGCATTTCATGCAAGTCACCTTCAACAGAATCCTGATTGTCAGGAACATACACACAACAATCTACATGTAACATTACACAAGTTCCCCCTTGAGTAGCTGTTAAGAGATCTAAAACTATTCTGTTTTACAAAACAACTCTTTTCATCTGGATAGTTTCTTCCATCCCTATATATAGGTAGCCATCCCACGAACTTTTGGGAACTGACATTTTGATCTTATTACAAAAAGACTCGGGGGCCAGCCACAGTGGCTCAACAGGCAAAATTCTTGCCTGCCATGCCAGAGATGTGGGTTCAATTCCCGGTGCCTGCCCATGCAAAAAGAAAAAAGAAAAAAAAAAAAAAGCTGCTCCCACAAGATTGGGTCAGGACCACCCTTCTACCCGCTGGGGGTCTCCCTGATGTTGCTCAATGCACCATGGTGTTTTTTCTCTTAAATCCACATGATCAGCCGTAAGCCACCCCAACCATTTTTTATGGCATACCCCCAAAAAAGGTGGTGGTGGGGAGAAATGCCCATGCCCCAGATGAGCAAAGCATCAACTGCTCACCATACTTTTTCCCAAATTGGAAAGCTGTAATTATCTCATTCTAGTCATGTCCAATTTTGTTCAGTGGCTGGTGCTATCTGCCATGGGAGCCCTTCAGCTGCATCTGCTGGAAATCAGTACACACCCAGCAATGAGAGACTGTGGACCTTTGCATAGGTGTGTACCCATGCCATCATGCTGTTAGCCACACTCAACCTGGTTGGAGAGATAACAAACCTTAGAAACCATCAGAGGAAAATTCCTTTCCCCAGGGAGAATGTAAGCCACATGCTCATCTTGCAAGAGAATATTGGTGGTCAGGGGTTTCTGCCCTGGGTGAAAATGCCAAACTAGGTCCTTTCTGCCCTGGGCAAGAATGTCAAACTAGGTCCTCTCAAGCTATACTAGTGAGATCAGGATGAAGTTCCACAGGCATAAAAGGTACAGGCCAAAAATGTAGGAAATATGTTCTTCACAGCAGAGCACCTTTCCCATCCTCAGGTAAGGACACACATACAGGAGCTGGCCACCCTTCAACTCAAGTTTGCACCTGCAAACTTTGGGTTATCTGTTACCCCAGGACAAAAGATATACCATCCAGGATGGGGTTTCTGTCAATGTTTTCCATGGCCAGGTCCATTCATCCAAGTTTCCTGGTTGTGAAACATGTACAGCTGGTAATAGAAACCCTCCTTCCCACACATGGGGTCTTTCCAACACATCACTTCCTTTTACTTATAAGTGCAAGGACAAGGCTCATCTCCTTGTTACCAAGCCTAAAGGGGAGTAGCCTATGTGTTGAGGCTGTTCATTTAATAAGAAAACAGCAGTAGTCAATCAGGGTAGCCTACCCCTTCAAGGTTGGCTTGGCCAGAGCTAAAATCTGGAGCTTTTTTTTTCTCAGGAGATCTTTCAATCATTCCTGCATCTTGCAGTTTGTATGGGACATGCAATATCTCCTGTATATCCAGACCTCTGGCTCAATACTGGCCAGACCTTTGGCCCAATTCTAGACCACAAACCCACTGCCATTCAATGGGGGGAGGGGGGTTCCTCTATCACTTGCAATTTCTGCTGGTCTTTCATAACAGGCCTGTACTGGACTTGCTTGCAGGACAGCATAGACAGCAGCCTACTGCTGCTCTGTTGGGGAGCATCTCACCTCTACTCCCTTCCATAAGTGGTACCAAAATTCTATGGGGACCTTGCCTCTGCCCAGGTACTACCAGAGTCCCCTATTGTCATGATCAGGTTCATCTTTCAAGTTGGCCAGGTGGTGGTGCCTGTTTGTACATTTGGGCAAGTACTGGCCTGTCTATTGCTATGAGGACATTTCATAGAATTAAATCATGATAATATGGGCTGCATCCACAGCTGATTCCATTTGTAATTAGCCAAGGGGAGAGTCTTCTGCAATGAGTGACATTTAATCTAGTCACTAGAAGGCTTTTTAAGGAGATTCAGAAGAGATAGTTTCTCTTCCTGTTTCAGACAGCAAGCCTCTCCTGTGGAGTTCATCCAGATCCTTCATTGGAGTCATCAGCTTCACACCCTGCCCTATGGATTTTGGACTTTATGTTTCCATGGTTACATGAGATACTTTTTTTTTTTACCTTTTTTTATTAATTAAAAAAATTAACTAACACATTTAGAAATCATTCCATTCTACATATGCAATCAGTAATTCTTAATATCATCACATAGATGTATGATCATCATTTCTTAGTATATTTGCATCGATTTAGAAAAAGAAATAGCAAGACAACAGAAAAAGAAATAAAATGATAATACATGAGATACTTTTATAAATTTTTTATATACAGATATTTCCTGCTGATTCTGTTTCTCTATAGAATGGTACCTAATACAGCTTGGGACCAGGAGTGGTTCTTAAGAAACACAGTCTTAAAAATGGGTTTTTATGTTTGGTTTTCTACTCTTACTGGGCTTAAATGTACTAAGGACTGATTCCCATAATCAGAATGATAGTACCAATCCATGGGGTGGGTTGGCAAAAGAGATACTCAAAATATCACCATTGAATTCTTCTAATGCTTTGCTTTTAGGAAGCCAGGCTCTGGGGGATAATGTTTACTAAGTTTCATGGAAATAGGAGGCATACAGATGTTGGCTGGTAGTTTTAGATACACTGTATACATTAATGGGGATGGGCTTAAGGCATAAAATGAGAAGCTTATATGCCTTCTGACAGATGTAAACGTTTCTATGACTGGCCTGAAGGAAAATCTTATTTACTGTAGCCGTAGACTTGAGTCTCCAAAAATCAGACTCAGAATCTTATTGTTAGAGTAACAACTTTACAACATAAACTGAAATCTCAAACCTGCATGGTGTCTGCCATTAAAGTGACAGCATTGATTGGAAAGGAGTGGGACCCTGAAAAATGGGATGGTGATATACACATTGATAATGATGTTGATGGAGAGGTTGAAACCCTAGGTCATGCTGAATCTTCTCTAGATAACCCTGTAATAGTCTTCCCTGAGGACGTAGACACCCCACCTCCAGCTTGCCCTGAGGAGTTGACCATCCAAGCTCCACCTGAAGGGATTAGCCCTAGAGAGTTTAATGACGTTTCACCACATGAAACTGCAAATGAATGCCCTGAAGCAAATGGCATAGAAGTTACTTTTAATTATTTTCATGACCCACCCCCACCACCCCTAGTTTCTTCCAGACCTATAACTAGATTAAAGTTCCATCAGGCCCCAAAAGGTGAGGTACAAAGTATCACCCATGAGGAGGTACATTATACTCCAAAAAAACTGTGTGAGTTTTCCAATTCATATAGACAGAAATCAGGGGAATATGTGTGGCAATGGATTTTAATGTAATATGTGTGGGATAATGGTGGAAGGAATATAAAGCTGGATCAGGCTGAATTCATTGATATGGGTCCACTAGGCAGAGAGTATGCATTCAATGTTATAGCTTGAGGGGTTAGATAAGGAATTAATAGTTTGTTTGGATGCTGGTTGAAACATGGATCAAAAGGTGACTGACATTACCTGAAGTTAAAATGCCAGAACTGCCCTGGTATAATGTAGATTAGGGGATCCAGAGGCCTAGAGAGAATGCAATATTAGAGGGCATTTATCATGCAAAGCCTGCTCTTACACCTCAGGAATGTCTGGAGGATGCACCTTTTACCAGGGCTGTGAGAAATAAATTTATGAAACCAGAGCCATCATCCCTGAAGAGCTCTGTAGTTGCACTTCTCTGTAGGTCAGATATTACTGCGGGAGCTGCCGTCACTGAGCTGGAATCCTTAAACGCTAAGGGGATGACTGGATTCTGAGTTGGCAGAAGCCAGGTGGCAGCACTTAATCGCCAAAGACAAGTTGGACATGGCTATCATAATAGACAGCAGACTCAAAGCAGGAGTCAAAATAATCTGACTCACAGAGACTTGTGGCATTGGCTAGTAAATCATGGGGTACCTAGAAGTACAATAGATGGACAGTCTACTAAATTCTTGTTTGAGCTGTATAAACAAGAGAGTTTTAGGTCAAGTCTAACTTGAATTGCAAAAGCAGAGTTCACAGCCCCTTAATCAACTTCCAGACTTGAGACAGTTTACAGATCCACAGCCCCTTGAATGAAGGGCAGGCCATGTCCCTTTGGAGGAGGACTCTGTTACACTACTACAAATTTATAATGGAAATCTTCCAAGCCTTCCCCAAGGAGACTGACAACCTTTGACTAGGGTAAATGTGCATTGGGGAAAAGGAAGTGATCAATATTTCTGACACTAGTTCAGAAGTGACATTAATTCCAGGGAACCCAAAACTTCACTCTAGTCCAACAGTCAGAGTAGGAGTTCATGGACGTCAGGTGATTGATGGAGTTTTAGCTCAGGTCCATTTCACAGTGGGTCCAGTGGGTCCCCAGACACATTCTGTAGTTATTTCCCCAGTTCCAGAATGCATAATTGGAATAGACCTACTGAGAAATTGGTAGAATCCACACATTGGTTCTCTAACTCATGGAGTGAGGGCTATTATGGTGGGAAAGGCCAAGCTGAAGCCACTAGAACTGCCCCTATCTAGCAAACTAGTAAATCAGAAGCAATACCAGATTCCTGGAGGGACTGCAGAGATTGCTGCCACTCTTAAGGACTTCAAGAATACAGGGGTGGTGATTCCCACCACATCCCCATTCACCTCTCCTATTTGGCCTCTGCAGAAAACAAATGGGTCTTGGACGATGACAGTAGATTATCATAAGCTCAATCAGGTGGTAACTCCAATTGCAGCTGCTGTTCTGAATGTGGTATCATTGCTTGAACAAATCAATACATCCTCTGGTACCTGGTATGCAGCTGTTAATCTGGAAAATTCTTTATTCTCAAAAACTGTTAGTAAAGACCACCAGAAGCAATTTGCTTTCAGCTGGCAAGGTCAGCAATATACGTCCACTGTCCAACCTCAGGGTATATAAACTCTTCAGTCCTATGTCATAATCTTGTCCACAGGAACCTTGATCATTTCTCATTCCCAAAAGACATCACACTGGTCCATTATATTGATTATGTCATGTTGATTGGACCTAGTGAGCAAGAAGCAGCAACTACTCTAGACTTTTTGGTAAAGCATTTGCATGTCAGAGGATAGGAGATGAATCCAACAAAAATACAGGGGCCTTTCACCTCAGTGAACTTTCTAGGTGTCCAGTGGTGTGGGGCATGCTGAGAAATTCTTTCTAAGGTGAAGGATAAGTTGGTGCATCTGGCCCCTCCTATGGCCAAAAAGAGGCACAATGCCTAGTTGGTCTCTTTGGATTTTGGCTACAACATATTCCTCATTTGGGAGTGCTACTCCAATCCACTTATCTAGTGACCAGAAAAGCAGCTAATTTTGAGTGTGGGGGGTGACCTAAACAAGAGGACACTCTGTAGCAGGTCCAGACTGCTGTACAAGCTGCTCTGCCACTTGGACCATATGATCTGGCAAATTCAATGGTGCTGGAAGTGTCAGTTGTCTGGAGTCTTTGGCAGGCCCCTATAGGAGAATCACAACATAGACCCTTAGGATTTTGGAGAAAAGCTTTACTATCTGCTGCAGATAACTACTCTCCTTTTGGGAAACAGCTTTTGACCTGCTACTAGGCCTTAGTAGAGACTGAGCACTTAACCATGGGCCACCAAGTTACCATGAGACCTGAGTTGCCTCTCATGAGCTGGGTGTTGTCTGAACCACCAAACCATATAGTTTGGCATGCACAGCAGCATTCCATCATAAAATGAAAATGGTATATATGAGATAGGGCCAGAGCAGGTCCTGAAGGCTCAAGTAAGTTATATGAGGAAGTGGCCCAAATACTCATGGTCTCCACCCCTGCCACATTACCTTCTCTTTGGCTGCATCCACAGCTGGTTGCATTTGTAATCTGCCAGATCTGCCAGGCAGAGTGCCTTCTGCAATGAATGATGCTTAATCTAATCATTGGAAGCCTTTCAAGAAGGATTCAGAAGATACAAGCTGTTCCTCTTTGGCTGGCAAGCTCCCTATGGAGTTCATCCAGACCCTCCATCAGAGTCGTCAGCTTCACAAACTGCCTTACAGATTTTGGAGGACTCTATGTTCCCACGGTTATGTGAGACACTTTTATAAATTTTTATCTACAGATATTTCCTGCTAATTCTGTTTCTCTAGAGAACCCGAGCTAATACACGGGGTAATACCTGCTTGGAGAACAGATCATTCTTGTTGAGCTTTATAGACTGTGCAATATGTAGTAAGCAGGATTTTATGCTGATCACAAACAAATCCTTGAAAGAGAAAGATGGAGAAAAAATAGTTACCTGTGATCATTTGTGTAAGAATTGTCATCATGTTATAGCCAGGCATGAGTATGCATTCAGCACCATGGATGAATTTCAGGAGTAAACTATGCTGTGTCTGTTATGTGGCAAAGCCAAAGATACTATCAGTGTTCTCCTTGATGACCCTCAGCAGATGACTCTGTTATTGTAAGCATCCTTCTGCAGTTCTGTTGCACGTATGTCTGGTTGGTTTACAATACCAGGAAAGCTGACCTTTGTATTGAAAATTCTTTACTTTTTTTTTTCAGCTTGGACTTATCTGTTCTTTGAAAGAAAAAGTAATTTAGGGGATTCCTATTCTCTAGGGCTGAGCTCTTCTGCTGATGTTCCTGGTTCACATTAATGTAATCAAAATAAACCACCTTTATTAGCTGTTTGTAGCTAAAAATTTTTTTCACTAGAATGGGAACCCAAGCTCTTGGTTTTCAATACCACTATCTGATAAAAGGCCTCTTGGAGAAATGGCTTATTTTAGGAGGGCAGGAATTATACAAGATGTACCTGAAGCATTTTGTAGTACCACAAAGTGAGAAAGTGTCAAAACAAATAACACCAACAGAAAACCCACAATGGGCTATAGCAGTCAACTGAAAGGAATTCCAATGACCTAATTTGGGGCAATGTTAGTAGTAGACTAAAGTAGTATTGGATTATAAGCCAAAATATAAAATAGGTATCTATGAGTCCATTTTGATACAGAAAAATAATTGAAAGAATAAATAAATGGGGAAATAGACCAATACCTGTCGGCAGAATTCCAAATAATTTGCATAGATACTCAGCCCTCAAGGAGGTGGAACATAACTCCACACTCCTTAAATGTGGGCTATACAGAGTGAGTTCTTTCCAAAGGGTACAGTATGGGAAGGGTGGAGCAAAAGAGTGCTTTACAGTGGTGAAAACTAACAAACTACTTCAGCTAGGTGATCATGGTTAAAAGCATCAATGATAAGTCATGTTGATAGCATGTACCCCTGATATAATATGATGAGAAGAGCACTTTACCTTTGTGGTCTTTCTCCCCCAAACCTAAAATATCAGCCTCATCATGAGAAAAGCATCAGACATATCCCATTTTAGAAGCATTCCACAAAATACCTGACCAGTATTTCTCCAAACTGTCAAGGTCATCAAAAAAAAAAAAAAAAAAAAGAGGAAAATCTGGGAAACTGTCACAGACAAGATGAGCTTGAGACATGGTGGCTAAATGTAATGTGGGATTCTGGACCAGAAAAGGATGTTAAATAAAAACTAAGAAAATCTTAGTAAAGTATTGTGGTAGTTAGGTTCAGGTGTCAACTTGGCCAGGTGAAGGTGCGTAGTTCTATTGCTGTGGACCTGAGCCAATGGCATGTGAACTTTATCCATTGCTGATTCCATCTGCAGGGGGCTAGGAGGCATATCTGCTGCAATTAATGATTTTTTTATTTAATTGGCTGGATGCTTAAATGAGAGATCTCAATGTAGCACAGCCCAAGCAGCTCAGCATACCTCATCTCAGCACTTGCAGCTTAGCCCAGGCCTTTGGAGGTGCAGAAAGGAATCAACCTGGGGAAAGTTGTTGGAACCCAGAGTCTTGGAAGGAAGGCCAGCAGAGCTCGCCCTGTGCCTTCCTATGTAAGAAAGCACCTCAGTTGAAAGTTAGCTGCCTTTCCTCTGAAGAACTATACACTTTTAACTAAATAAGTCCCCTTTTACTAAAAGCCAATCCATCTCTGGTGTGTTGCATTCTGGCAGCTAGCACACTAGAACAAGTATGGATTTTAGTTAATAAAAATAAGTAAATAGAATGGGGCAGTGTTACAGTGACTCAGTGGCAGATTTCTTGCTTGCCATGCTAGAGACCTGGGTTTGATTGCTGGTGCCTGTCCATGCAATAAATAAATAAATAAATAAATAAATAAATAAATAAATAAATAAATAAATAAATAAAATGGTTTCAGTTGTTTCAATGGGATCTTGAATAGTCATCTTGCATAGTTGAAAGTGCACTTGCTTGGGGGTCATGAACCCTGGCATTAGTCCTCTACCATCTGGACTTCAGTGTCCCAATTCTGTAAAACTGGGCTTATAAAAATTGATCTGCTTTCTCCACAGTCTTGTTCAGAGATCCAAATGAATTAACAAATGTAAAATGCTTTGGAAATCATATAAAGTTCTGACTTCAGTGAGGTGGTCTCAATTAGTTCTTCTCATTCTGAGACCAGCACTTAAAGGGTCAGATCAGAAACAGGTTTGTTTTCTCTTTCATAGCTAAGAGACTTGAAAATTGTTGACTAAGGCTAGGATTATGAGCAAGAAAAAGTGAGCAAAGCATTTATTATTGCTTCCAGGGGAAAACTTGGTTGTATAGCAGCAATTCCAATAATACTAAGGTTTGTTGAGTGCTTACCTTATGCTAAGACCTGTTCTAAGAATTTTATTCATTTACTTTCATAAACAACTCCATGATGTAGTTTATTATAATCATCCCAATTTTAGAGCCAAGGAAACTAAGACACAAAGAACTTAAGTAACTTGCTCAAGTTTACACACCTAACAGAGTGATTTCCTCTCAACAATAATGTTGAGGAAATATGAGCATAAAGGATCTGGCAAGGTTAGGAAGATGTTGAGAGTATCAGTGACAGTACTCTGATGAATCTAGACATATCAGATGACAATTTGTTATTTAGAAAAGTTAAGTCAGTTGCTTCTTAGGGATCAGTTGTTTCATTCCTGGAACATTTTATACTCTGCTGCAAATTTCTTTCTGACCTGCTGAGGAAATAATTTGGTGAAATGAATCCAGAAAGCAGAGAAAACACCTCAGTACTTTAAATAACAGCATTAAGCCAATTATAGCCTCTGAATTGTCCCTTCTTTCAAATTGGAATGCTGCCAGCTTCTCATTTGGAGCTCAAGAGTGCAATTTCATATGATATACCAACATTCTCATGCACTTCAAAATGAATACTGTTATCTATTTGTTTGGGAGTATATATTACAAAATTTAAAGATAAGATTCCATCATATTTCACAATTATTAAACAAAAATTTTTCAAAAAACTGATGCTATCATCCTTTACCCAGTCTTCTGATAGACCTTAGTACTATCCATATCAGCTTCATTTATATCTCTACTCAATGCCTGATCACTTTTTCAGCTTTTTAAGCAGGTCCTGTATGGAGTACTTCTGACTTCATAGCTACAGAGCTCTAACTCTGAGTCTCAGGTGTCACATAAATATCTGAAGTTTCTGGGAAAAACCATGTTATATACAAACAGCTTAGTATCTCAGAATTTAGAATTACACCTCCTGAATATATGTGACTGCTGTAGGAGCTTACAATCTAGGATCATTTATAATAAGCCCCAACCTGATAACCCATGTTCTCGACTTTAGTTCACCAAATTTTTATATAATAGCTAGTCCATAAGCTCGAGGCATGATAATATTTGTCTTTTTGCTCCTGACATTTCATTTAACATACAGCTCTTAAGTTTCATTCATCTAGTTGCATGCCTCGCATTCCTTTCTGTGGCCACTCAGCGGTCCATTGTATGTATACACCATAGTTCTCCCTTCTGTTCCTCAATCATTGTACCCTTAGGCCACCTCCATTCATTATGGATCATGAACACTTCCATCTGAAACACCAATGGGCAAATGTTCATTCATGTGCCCACACTCAGTTCCTCCAGGTATATACTGAGCATTGGGGTTTCATGCTCACATGGCAAACTCACCCCTAGCCTTCTGTGGAACCACACTGCCCTCAAAGGGCACCTCTCATTTCCCAATGAACAGTGAATAGGTACATCTCTTTCTCTGCATTTTCTATAGTACTTATTTCTCTGTGTTCATTTTTAAACAGTTTTAGTCACACATAATATAATCCAGCCTGAGTCTATAGACATGCCTTTGCCACCAAACACTAGCTGAAGACATTTCCTTTTCTTCCACAAAGAATCTATACCCCTTTCTCAATCCCCCTGCCTATTGTTGACATTTAGTTGTGGCAAAATGCCTTTGTTACATTTAGTGGAAGCATATGCTATTTTTGACTATAGACCCTGATTACATTTTCCAGGTATCAGATAATAAAACTTGACTTAGGTAATGGATTCTGTGGGATGGGGGCCCTTTCAATTTCTTCTCTCCCTCAGCAGCTCCTCTAGTAGGATCTGATGTGCTGGCAAGATAGATGAGCATGAATGTGCCCCATCTGCCAGGGGCCAGAGGATGGACCAGATAACCATGAACATTTACTTATGGTCTGCACCAGCCTGATATCTCCCAGTGATGCCTACAGCCACACATCACCCCTTTCCATCTTGGCACAGTTTTTCCTTTAAAACCAGAAGCTGTCAAAAAGAGAGTTGGAGCCATTTCTCTTTTGCCAACAGGTTTTGCTGGCTCCCACCTGCCTGGTCCCATTGCTTTCATTCTGTCTGTTTCTTTCTCTCTAACAATAAACTACTAAACTTTAACTCGCTGTCTCATGTGGAATCCCTTAATGACCCTGTGACTAACATAAATGGCGCCAAAACCCAGGATGAAGGTCTGCCTAAAGGCTTAGTTTTCCGGTCCCTCAGGGCTATGGGACCACCTTCTAGTCAACCCCTTTTGGAGATGGGCCCAACGTTTGAGTTTCTGGCCCCTCAGGGCTATGGGAGCAGCCTTTCAGTCACTCTGCCCACTCACAGTCACTATGGTTTTCATGTGATTCACGGCTTGAATTTCCAGTTCAGACTATCTTAATGTGATGTCAGCTCACATCTATGGCATTCTAATGATTACGACTAATTTGGCCCTGGACAAGTGATGCCTTTCTGCCCAAATCCCTCCATGAAAGTTTTGTTCAGTGTCCCAGCAACACCTTGGCCCACTGTGTGCCAGGCCTAAAGCCCGAGCTCAGTCTAAACTGTCCAGCTCTGTGAGTATTTTTTCTGGGTAGCAATCAAGAGCAACTTGGGGGAAGACTGCACACCTTCCTAATCCCCAACAACAAACCAGGGATGCCTGCTTTGCAGTTGTGATTGGATCTTGAATCTGGGTAAATTAGCCTCACTTAAAGCTACACTAGCCCATAAGCAGCCAACAGAGCTGGTAACTTCCATAATCCTCTAGCCCACAGGGCCCCAACAAGAATTAGCATGTAAGTCCCTAGGAAGACTGTAAGCCTTCAACAGAACTGGTAACCATCAACCTTGAAAGGAGCAGTTAAACATAAGTCTCCATGAGCAGACCTCTGTAAGCATTCTGTAAGCAAAATCCCTAGCACATAGCAAGTCTCCCCCTCCGTATTAAAAATTAGCAAATAATTATGGATAACACCCTAACAATTCCTAATTCTACCCCTCTCAGATGTTTACTTTGCAATCTCGGTAAATTCCATTTAAAAAAAGAAAAGAAAACAGAAAAAAAAACCCTTATTTTTCTCTGCAATTTGGCCTGGCCACAATACACTTTAAAACAACAAAAATATTGCCCCATAACATGGCACTCTCAATTAACAAATGGTCTGAAAGTTTCTCCTCCCAAACCTAACAAATTTATTCCTCTGTGCTATTCTATCACATAAGTGTTTCATGTCTGCTTAATTGTTAACTAATATATTTGGCATGTTAAACATTTAATGGCTGTTTGTTAGCTAATGAGTTCGGTCTAATTATTGATTGGTATGGTCCTACATTTATATTAGTCAAATGCTTATAACTGGTTACTAATTATAGAAATTCTTGTAAAAAGGAAACCTATAGGCTGCATTAAAAATTGAAAGCATTTTAATTATAGGTCTATAAAAGGGTTTTATTTCTATAATATAATCTAACCTCACTATAATTTAAATGAAAATATGACTACAAGTAAAAAATTAAATGCGTTATTTCATACCATTTTTACAAAAAATGAAGATGGGATGAGGTGACATATTTAATCCTTTCTTTATCCCTGTCAAAAATATTTCTGTGATCTGTTTTTCTTTTCAAATAATAAATTTCCTATTTATGTCTGCATACATTTTCAATATATAGTCTCATACTTCTGGATAGTAACAGCAAATTAATAAAATTCTTAAGAAGCTTTAAGCCTAATAACTTCCTGTCTGTACAACCAATTACAAAGTTTTCCTAAGTTTAAACTTGGGACAAATTCAATGAACTCAATATAGTCCCCAAAACTTAATAGTCAATATACTTTTAAAGTTCTTTGTAATTTTAAAATATTATAAAAACAATAAAATATTAAATAATGATTATTTAAATGGAACAAATGCAATTTTATTCTGCTTAAGTATGTTCTCCTTAAATTTAAATAAACTTACTAATAAGTGAACTAATATTATAAGTACATTCTCAAAATTCCTTCTAAAGTAGTCTAACAGGTTGCATAAGCTGAGCAATGTACCTAATAATAATAACACATATAATATATAACAAAATTTAAAATATGCTAATACTTCAAATATTCTATTTTAAAATCAATTAGATTTAATAAAAATATAAAGGAATTTTTATAACTTTAAATAACTAAATTTTAAAATTCTAACTTTTCTTATTTCCATTTGTTACCTCAATATGTATAAAATTTTAAAATTATAATGTTTATTAATGCCAGTCTGTCATAAGTAAAAAGACATAAATCTTAACTTCTAAGAGTATATATTCTAGTTAAAATATACACCTATTAAGGCTTTATATAAAACAGTGGTAACAAAAGAATAAAAATGCTGAAAGAATTTAAAAAGTAAAGAAATAAAAAATGACCTAAAAAGTCCTCATAAAAATAGCACATATAAAACCTTTAAATAAGAAAGTAGCATTTAAACAAATAAAACCCTAAATGAGTTTTTAAAAAACTGCAACTTAATTCTGTAAATTAGCACATTTCTGGCATTATTTAGCAGTTAAAAATATTGCTAAATTTTTTTTCTAAATTAAATGACCTTTTAAAATATACTATAAAACAATTATTTATGTGTTCTAAGTATAAAGTATATAAATGCCTGGCCAAGTTCTAAATCCAAACATAAACTTCTTTCCTTCCTCCATTATTTTATAAATCTCTGGCTCTTCTTCCTTAATAGTAAGAGGAAGTAGCCAAAAAGAAAACACAACATCCCTGCTCCCTCCAAAAATTGCATCGAGCTAAGCTAAAGCATCCCCCCAAATCTAATTGCAGCTCTGGTCAATTATATTAAAATAAAAAGGCAGGAATGTCAAATATCAGAAAACAAAACTTGACATACAAAATGGATTCTTTGGCATGGGGGCCTCTTCAATTTTTCTCCCTCAGCAACTCCTCTAACAGGACCTGATGTGCTGGCAAGATAGATGAACATGAACTTGCTGACACCCCACCTGCCAGAGGCCAGAGGCCAGATAACCATGAGTATATAGTCATGATCTGCACCAGTCTGATATCTCCCAGTGATGCCTGCAGCCACTCATCACTCCTGTCCCTCTTGGAATGGTTTTTCCTTTAAAACCACAAGCTGTTAAAAAGAGAGTTGGAGCCATTTCTGTTTTGCTAGCAGGTTTTGCTGGCTCCCACCTGCCTGCTCCCCTTGCTTTCATTCTGTCTGTTTTTTCCTCTCTAACAATAAACTATTGAGCTTTAATTAATTGTCACATGTGGAATCCTTTAACAACCTTGTGCCTAACAACATTGATTGTACTTTTTCCCATATACTATCTATTTTCAACACCCTGCAATACTGACATTCATTTGTTCTCCCTCATGCAGAAAAAATTTTTAATTTGTACATTTAATCACCATCATTGTACACTCTAGACATTCCAAAATTATACCATCTCAGTCTTTAGCCTCTATCTTTCCTTCTGGTTTCATACATGTTCCCAGCCCTTCTCCCTCTATAATACTCAAATTCAGCTTCATTCAGTGTACTTATATTATTGTGCTATAAGCAAGTAGTATTGCACTATTCATTTCTGAATTTTTACAACCAGTCCTATTGCACAATCTGTATTCCTTCAGCATTAATTGCCCAATCTCTATCCTATTTCTATCTCTTGATAACCTGTGTTCTTAACTTCAATTCTCCAAGTTCACTCATTAATGTTAGTTCATATTATGGAGACTATACAGTATTTGTCCTTTTGTTTCTGGCTGATTTCACTCAAGGTGAATGTTCTCAAGGTCCATCCACATTGTTAAATGCTTCATGACTTTATTCTGTCTTACAGCTGTGTAACATTCCATTGTATGTATATACCACAGTTTGTTTAGCCACTCCTCTGTTTATGGGTATTTGGGCTATTTCCATCACTTGACAATTGTAAATAATGCTCCTAAAAAACATTGGTGTGCAAATGCCCATTTGTGTCCTTGCCCTCAGGTCCTCGAAATAGGTATCTAGGAAAGGTATTGCTGGATCATATGGCAATTCTATACTTGGCTTCCTAAGGAGCCACCAAACTGCCTTCCATGGCAGTTGCACCATTTCACATCTCCACCAACAGTGGATAAGCATGCCTCTTTCTCCACATCCTCTCCAACACTTGTTTTCTGTTTTCTTGACAATGGTCATTTTAGTGGGGGTCAGATGATATCTCATTGTGGTTTTAATTTGCATTTCCCTAATAGCTAGTGAAGTTGAGCATCTTTTCATGTGCCTTTTGGCCCTTTGTCCTTCCACTTCTGAGAAGTGTCTGTTAATGTCTTTTGTTCATTTTTTAATTGGGCTGTTTGTCTTTTATTGTTGAGTTGAAGGTTCTTTTTATGTATTCTGGATAATAAAAACATATCTGATATGTAGAGAAAACTGAAGCAATTAAAGCCAGCCTACAATCTCTCCTCTGTTTCAACCACACCCCCAGCAGGACAAGTCTGCTGAAATTAAAGGCACCACACCACTTTATGCTGGTGGGTAGCCTGGGCAGGATAGGAAAAGCTCAGTGTCTAGAGGTTTCATAGGAAAGTCTCTAAACTTGTTGGTTCTCACCCTCAGGGAAAACTGATGCAGGTGACCCTTTCCTCCTGAGAGGAGGCCAATCTGGTCTGGGAAAATCTGACCGGGATCATAATATCTAAGAAGATCTTCCTCAACAAAAAGGGGGGCTCCATATAGGCATGGCAAGAAAATCCTAGGTAAGAGAGGGAAAACAACCTCCAGAATAAACTAAGAAAATCAAATGCCAATCCTGTTCAGAGATTTGTCCTCTTGCTTGATGATAGTATAGGCAATTGGTTTGAGGTTGTCCTGAAAGGTGGAGAGCTAACAGATAGCATGTATCTTGGTGATATGCTGAAGCTCCAAGTAAGGTTAAGGTGATTTATAGTTTGAGATAAGAGAGGGGCTGGTGGCTTGGTGCCAATATGAAACTGGTCGTGCAGGTCAGTTAAAACTTTCTGTGCATGCTGTTGGGGCAAAATCACTTTGTTATTTAGGTAAAACCATCCCTCATTAAGGGTGGTGCCAAGCTAGGATAAGTCTGTCTGCGCTAATGTGCAGTAAGCAGGTGCTGGGGTAGGCATTACTAGAAACTGAGTTGGGGTTTGAGCCTGTCTTTTTGCTTCCTCATCTGCTCTGTTATTACTTATAGAGATGGGGTCCCTCCCACTTTGATAATGCTTATAGCGAGTAACTGCTACCTGTGCAGGGTTTTGTGCTGCTTCAATGAGTTTAATGATGAGATTTTTATTAATAACTGGAAAATTTTTAGAAGTATTATATCCTCATTCTTTCCATATAGCTAGATGTGAATGAATAATATGGATATCATATTTAGAATCAGTATGAATGTTAGTAGGGGTATGTGCTGCTAAACTGAGAGCTCAGGTGCTGCTAAACTGAGAGCTCAGGTGAGGGCTATGAGTTTTTCCTGTTGGGAAATGGTGCCAGGAGGCAAAGGCCCAGATTCAATTATGTCCTGGGCAGACATTATAGTATATCCTGCCTGCTTAGAGGGGTTTTTAAAAGCACTGCCATTGATAAACCAATTATTACCTGGAGAAGGCAGTGGGGAGTCCTTTATGTTAGGAAATGGGGTGAAGGAAATAGTTTATAGCTCCTACACAGTTATGCTTGGATTTTTGGCGCTTTATCAGAGTAAGGAATTTTGCTGAGTTACAAATTGTAGATGAATAGGATATTTTAATGAAAGTTTCAAAGGAGCTGCACAGGTAGAGATTGAATGTGAGAGGGAAACACTAGAAATAGCTTGGTGAGTTTAAAGGGAAATTAGGTGTGGTAGTTAGATTCAGGTGTCAACTTGGCTAGGTGAAGGTGCTTAGTTCTATCACTGTGGACATAAGCCAATGGCATGTGAACCTCATCTGTTGTTAATTACATCTACAGTCGGCTAGGAGGCATGCCTGCTGTAATGAATGATGTTTGATTTAATTGGCTGGTGCTTAAATGAGAGACTCAATGTATCACAGCCCAAGCAGCTCAACATACCTCATCTCATCACTCGCAGCTCAGCCCAGGCCTTTGGAGATGAGAAAGGAATCACCCCAGGGAAAGTTGTTGGAACCCAGAGGCCTGGAGAGAAGGCCAGCAGAGATCACCCTGGGCCTTCCCACATAAGAGAGAATCTCAGTTGAAAGTTAGCTGCCTTTCCTCTGAAGTACTATATGTTAACTAAATAAACTCCCTTTTATTGAAAGCCAATCTATCTCTGCTGTATTGCATTCTGGCAGCTAGCAAACTAGAACAGTAGGTTATGAGAAAAAAGGATAGATAATTAAGCATATGGCACAAGCTTAAGAGATTCTTGTACAAGGAATGCAGAGGCTAAGACTCTAAGACAAAGTGGTTATCCTAAGAAAGGGAGTCTAAGGTTTTAGAGAAATAAGCAATTACACAGGTGTCTGGACCACTTGTCTGGGTTAAAATTCCAAAAGCAAAGCCATCTTTGGTGTCTACATATAATGTAAAATTCTTGCTGGGGGTTGGAAGAGCTAAGGTAGGGGGCTGGGCAAAAGCTGTCTTAAGCTGCGTGAATGAGTGCTGGATAGCTAAAAGGTTGTTTAGTGGGTCTCACAGTGACTTGATATAAGCTTTTAGCTATAAGCCCAAAATTAGGGATCAGGTCCAGAAAAAATTGGCTAAACTGAGAAAGGAGAGAAGTTCCTGCTTGGTCTGGGGGAGAGGAAGATTTGAAATTATTTCTTTGCATTTGGTGGTAATGCCTGTCTCAATTAGGAGAGAAGAAGAGTCCTAAGAAAGTGACCCGAGGCCTAGAGAACTGCCCTTTAGCTTTAGAGACCCTATATCCTTTTAGCTGTAAATAGTTAAGGAGAATGATGTGTGCTCTTGTGATAAGGCCTCAGAGGGACTGCACAGTAGGAGATCATTACATATTGAAGCAGTTTACTGGGATGCAAGTCTAACATTTTCAAGTCAGAGGCTAATGCTTGCCCAAACAATATGGGCTGTCTCTAAAACCTTGTGGCAAAACTGTCCATGTTAATTGCTTAGAAGTTCTAGTAATGGGGTCTGTCCAAGTAGAGGCAAGCAAATCCTGAGAGTTAGGGTAAAGTGGAAAAGTAAAGAAAGCATCTTTAAGATCTAAGACTTTATAGTGCATATTATTTGGGGGAATTTGGGAGAGTATAGAACATGGTATAGGAACTACAAGAATAATGGGTATGGTAGCTTGGTAATTGCCCTAAGGTCCTGAACTAGCCAGGAAGTGCCACTTGGCTTCTTTACTGCTAAGATAGGAGTATTCTCTGGGGAAGCTGCTTCTCTTAGGAGCCTGGAGGTCAATAGCCTCTTAATTATGGGTTTTAGGGACATGAAATCTTGTGGGGTGAGTAGATATTGAGGTTTGCTTGGAAACTCTCTGGTCTTCCTGAGAGAGACTTGAACAGGGGCATGGTGTTTAGTGATGGAGGGGGTGGAAGTGGCCCACACCGAGAATCTGCCTTTTCTAGCCATAGGAGCAGAACTACTTCCTTAAGGGAAGAGAGTGTTTCTCTTACAGATAAGAGCAGGACATTTTGTGGCAATTGGTTGGCATATTTTATTTCTGTCAATTGGAAGGTTAATTTAAGTTTTGTTAAAATATCTCACCTTTGCACAGTCTTGTTTAGTTTACTCATACATGGTGCGAGGTTGGTCTGAATGTCCAGTAGCATACAACAGAAATGACATTCTGCCACTTCCAAGATTAGGTTATAAAAGAATGTGGCTTACTTCAAGGAAGATGGCTGAATAGAGTACTCGAGATTATCCCTGATCCACGGAAAAGTTAGAGAAGGGAGGTGGATGATGAGGTGGCAATTTGGGAGTGTGGCTGATCTGGGAGAGCCTTCTGCACCAAACTGAGAAGCAGAAAGCTGGAGCCTGGTGCAGAGGTGCAGAGCCCGTGTGAGTGCATGGACAGGAACCACTGACTAGGAAGTAAGCCAGGCTGTGTTCCTTTGGTACACTACTCTCACCAGTGTTGCCTCATGACCAGAAACTCACCTCACACCCCACGCACCTGAACCCTGTCACCCATTCCCATTCCCCATGATCCAGGTGCCCCCATCCCAGCATCCCCCAGTGCACATACTTGCCCCACCCCCACCCCAAGTGGAGCCCAACCCACCTCTCCTCCCTAGCACTACCTCCCACTCCCTGTTCCCTGCAGGCTGTTCCCAGTGCATAAAGGCTGTGGGCACAAAACTCGATACCCAGGCTATGCTTGTACCCCTGCCTCTAGTGTCACACAGCCTCACCCCCCCCCAACCTTGGCTCTGCACATCAGTTTATGGCATTCCTAGATCCACACATGCACATGGGCCCCCAATCACATCATTCAGTTCTGGGAACCACACTTTATAGCAGCTCTAGAACCATGCATGTACATGCACCTCAGCCACACTTCCCAGCTCTGAGAAAGTGCTGACCTGCCCAGCCAGATCACATCTTCCCCCAATCCATGAAGACATAATGCTGACCTACTACCACAGGTCACAGCTAAGCCCTGTGCACACACCAGGATTATGCCCCCCAGACCTGTGCACCCACACAGCTACATCCTCCCTGGCTCTTGGGCACCCATGTTCACAAGCATCAGTGTAACATCCTCAACCTGTTGCTATACCTGCCTTGAAACAAATCACCACATTGAGTGTCCCACCCCATATCCTGCTCCCTGTTGTACAACGATCCTGCAAACACAAAACCTTAGACTACTGAAAGAAATCAACTCCCAAAGCAAATCAATCAAGATATTTACATGCCACAAAGACAGAAGAAGATCACTAAGCATATCACGATGCAGACAGATATAGCCCTGCCTAATGACCAAATTAGGTGACACGGACATTGGAACAACTAATCAAAGACGTTCACACAATTCTGCTTAATAAAATAAGTTGATAGCAAATGACATAAAGGAGATTAAGAAGACAGTAGAAGAGCATAAAGAGGAATTTGAAGAATAAATAGAAAAATAGCTGATATCACAGAGATTAAAGACTTCCTTGACTAAATAAAAACATACTAGAGGCACACAACCCCAGATTTGAAGGGACAGAAGAAATAATAAGTGATATACAGGACAAGATAACTGACTTCAAAGACTCAGAATAGCAAACGGCAAAAAAGATGGAAAAATTTGAATTGGATCTTAGGGAAATAGACAAAACAAAGGGCACAAATAAAAGAATCATTGGTGTTCCAGAAGGAGAAGAGAGGAATTCAAAGACAGTATGAAGTCCATGAATATAAGTGTTGTGGGTATCCCAGAAGGAGAAGAGAAGGGAAAAGGAGGAGAAAAACTAATGGAGGAAATTATCACTGAAAATTTCCCAACTCTTATGAAAGACTTAAAATTACAGATCCAAGAAGCGCAGCTTACACCAAAGAGAATAGATGCAAATAGAAGTACTCCAGGACATTTGCTAATCAGAATGTCAGAAGTCAAAGAGAAAGAGAGAATCTTGAAAGCAGCAAGAGAAAAGCAATCCATCACATACAAGGGAAGCCCAATAAGACTATGCGCAGATTTCTCAGCAGAAACCATGGAGGCAAGAAGACAGTGGGATGATATATTTAAATTATTAAAAGAGAAAAACTGCCAACCAAGAATTCTATATCCAGCAAAATTGTCCTTCAAAAATGAGGGAGAAATTAAAACATTTTTAGACAAAAAAATCACTGAGTGAATTTGTGACCAAGAGACTAGCTCTGCAAGAAATGCTAAAGGGAGCACTAGAGACAGATACGAAGACTGAAGAGAGAGGTGTGGAGAAGAATGTAGAAAGGAAGACTATGAGTAAAGGTAAAAAGAAGGAAAATTAGATATGACATATAAAATCCAGGAGGCAAAATAGTAGAAGAAAGTACTACTAATGCAGTAATAACACTGAACGTTAATGGATTAAACTCTCCAATCAAAAGACATAGTCTGGCAAAATGGATTAAAAAACAAGACCCATCTATATGCTGTCTCTACTCAAAGGACATGAGTGCAAGGACACAAGTGGACATTTACACACCAATGTTTATAGAAGCATTATTTACAATTACCAAGAGATGGAAGCAGCCAAAATGTCCATCAACAGACAGTCGGCTAAACAAACTGTGACATTTACATAAGATGGAATGTTATGCAGCTGTAAGACAGAATAAAGTTATGAAGTATGTAACAACATGAATGGACGTTAAGGACTTTATGCTGAGTGTGATTAGCCAGAAACAAAAGGACAAATACTGTATGGTCTCACTGATATGAACTGACATTAGTGAATAAACTTGGGATATTTCGTTGGTAACAGAGACCATCAGGAGATAGAAATAGGGTAAGATATTGGGTAATTGGAGCTGAAGGAATACAGACTGTGCAACAGGACTGAACATAAAAACTCAAAAATGGACAGCACAATGTTACCTAACTGTAGTACGATTATGTTAAAACACTGAATGAACCTGCATACGAGAATGATAGAGGGAGGAGGGCTGGGGCATAAATGAAATCACAAAGAAATATAGACAATAAAGATTGAGATGGTATAATCTAGGAATGCCTGGAGTGTATAATGATAGTCACTAAATGTACTAATTAAAAAAATGTTTTTGCATGAGGAAGAACAAAAGAATATCATTACTGCAGTGTGCTGAAAATAGATGGCAATTAATATTTAAAAATTTCAACTTACGTGTGAGATTAAAGCAAAAAACTGTTTTTTTTTTGGTACAAATTTGTACTTTGATTAGTGCATCTCCTAATATAAATTATGTAGATAGTTGGTTTAACACCTTAAGTACATGCAACTTTGTATAGGACATGAGAGTTTGTTGGTTTGTCCAGGTGATGCCCTGATGAATCCCAGAGTGATATGATCAGTGAGTGGAAAAGTATTTGCAAAGTCCCCTTCAGGGAATGGTGAGAATGGGGGAAAACTCAACTTCCCCAAGTTGAATTCTTGATATTCTCACAAGCAGTGTGGGCCACAAAAGTTATAGACTGAGCCCCCAGTCTTGGGGTTTGTTCATATGAAACTTGGCCCCACAGCAGATAGGTCAAGCCTACTTAAAATTAGGCCTAAGAGTCACCCCCAGGAGAACCTCTTTTGTTGCTCAGATGTGGCCTCTCTCTCCAGCCAACACAGCAAGCAAACTCGCCACCCTCCCCCTGTCTATGTGGGACATGACTCCTAGGGGTGTGGATCTTCCTGGCAACGTGGGACAGAAATCCCAGAATGAGCTGAGATTCAGCATCAAGAGATTGAGAAAAACTCTAGAATGAGCTGAGACCCAGCATCAAGGGATTCGGAAAACCTTCTCAACCAAGAGGGGGAAGAGTGAAATGAGACAAATTGTCAATGGCTGAGAGATTCCAAACAGAGTTGAGAGGTTATCCTGGAGGATATTCTTATGCATTAAGTAGATATAACCTTGTTAACCAAGATGTAATGGGGAGGCTTGAGGGAACTGCCTGAAAATTTGCAGCTGTGTTCCAGTAGCCATGTTTCTTGAGGATGATTGAATAATGATACAGCTTTCACAATGTGACTGTGTGATTGTGAAAACCTTGTGTCTGATGTTCCTTTTATCTACCCTGTCAACAGATGAGAGGAACATATGGAATAAAAATAAATAATAGGGGGAACAAACGTTAAAATAAGTTTAGTTTGAAATGCTAGTGATCGATGAAGGGGAGGGGTAAGGGGTATGGTATGTAAAATGTTTTTTTTTTTTCCTGTTTTTGTTTTATTTTTCTGTTGTCTTTTTGTTTCTTTTTCTGAATTGATGCAAATGTTCTGGGAAACGATCATGATGATGAATATGCAACTATGTGATGATATTGTGAATTGCTGAGTGTATGTGTTGGGAATGTTTGTGTTTCTTTCTTGTAATTTTTTTTAATTAATAAAAAATTTTTAAAAAGTAAGAGGCAGCCAACCCAATAGGAAAAATATTTGGAAATCTCATATCAGACAAAGGTTTGATTTCCTGTATATACAAAGAAATCCTACAACTCAACAACAAAAGAACAAACCATCCAATTATAAAATGGGCTAAAGATATGAATAGGCATTTTTCTGAAGAGCAAATACAAATGGCTCAAAAGCACATGAAGATATGCTCATTTTCATTGGCTATGAGGGAACTGCAGATCAAGCCAACCATGAGATACCATTTTGCACCTATAAGAATGGCTGCTCTTAATCAGGAAACTAGAAATGTTGGAGAGGATGTGGAGAAATTTAGGACACTTATGCACTGCTGGTGGGAATGTATAATGATGCAGCCACTATGGAAGACTGTTTGGTAGTTCCTTAGAAAACTAAACATTGAGTTGCCCTATGACCCAGCAATAACACTACTTGGTATACACCCAGAAGAGCTGAAAGCAACAGCACAAACAGACATTTGCACACCAATGCTCATAGAAACATTATTCACAATTGCCAAAAGATGGAAACAAACCAAATGCCCATCAAAAGAGGAGTGGATCAACAAAATGTGGTTTATACATATGATGGAATATTATGCAACAGTAAGACAACAGGACATTCTGAAGCAGATGACAAAATGGTTGAGTCTTGAGGACATAATGCTGGGTGAAATTAGCCAGACACAAAAGAATAAATACTGTATGATTCCACTTTTATGACCAGCATAAAGGTATAATCAGAGGCTTATAATGCAAATATAGAGGACTTAGAGATACATAGAAGCTAGAGATGGGTGAACTATTAGCTAATGAGGTTGAACTCCAATGTAAGGGAATAGATAGGAGTGAAGGTGGTTCTCTTGTGGATCATTAAGTAATATTACCACATTGAAGATGAACAAGATTGAAAGGAGTTGTATAGATTTACCTGTTCCTCTGACTCACACTATAAACGTGAATGAGTTCTTGTAAGGTTTACTTCAATGATATGAGTCTTGTATAAAGAGTGTTTAAGTCCAGGGTACAGGGGGACAACTGCTATTGCATGCTATGAGCTATGTTCAAAAGGAAACCATCAGCACTACCACAGTAACAGCAGAGGTGAATAATGGAGTGAGGGACAAGAGTTAAGAGGAAGTTTAGATTTCCTATTTGGCGAGGGTGTGTTTATTGGTTTTCTGTCTCTCAGGAACAATGAAATTATCTAAAATTGAGAACGTTGATGACTGTGGAATTTGGGCCCTCTACATAATGCCCAATGAATGCAGGTGCCTGAAGGATGCACTGATGGAGTAGAATGGTGAACGATGGTGTATACTTATGAATGAAGGCTGTGCTGCTACAAAAAGGATCATTGTCATGAGGCATGCAACGATAGTGAATGAACATATGGGATATTTGGTGAATCAAAATAGGCCAGAAACAAAAGAAGAATGGTATGGTCACCTTTAGAAAATGCATATAAGAAATTAGGGCCTAGATTGTAAGCTTTTAGAGTAGACACATTAAGTCCAGAGTGGTGATTATTATTTCTGGATTTTGAGGGGCTGTTTTACATATATAACTGATATTTAGAGATAGGAATGAAAGTTAACAGGTTGGGGTTAAAGTAATTCAGAACATAGGGGTAAGGAACACAGTGTCTACATTTTAGAACCACCCATACTCTTTGAGACCAATGTGAGAAAGGTATATCTGGTTTGGAACTGAAGTTTTCTGTAGTGCATAATCCAATTCAACCTATCTATGCAGCTCATTTGACTAATTGAAACACATGGAGAACAGAATAATAAAGAGGTCCTTTAATCCTTATAGATTATCAGAATGCCTGGATACATCCTAGAGTATATTAAGTAGATAATCAAAAAGTATTGGTAAAGTCCCCTAAGGGATGGGGAAAAAATATGGAATTACTAAACCTTACAATCAGGGTATTCCCCGATACTGTGTCAAACCTTAGGGACACCCACATCAATAGGCCATGCCCTCAATCAGGTGGCTTACTCTTGTGAAGCTTATGCATGTAGTGGAGAAGCTTAGACTACATATAGGCATGCCTAAGAGTTACTTCTGGAGGGCCTCTTTTGTTGCTCAGATGTGGCCTCGGTCTCTCTAAGTCCAACTCTGCAAGTAAAATTATTGCCTTCTCCCCTATGTGGGATATGACATCCAGGGGTGAACGTCTCCCTGGTGACATGGGAGATGACTCCTAGGGATGAATCCAGATCTGGCACTGTGGGATCAACAATACCATCCTGACCAAAAGAGAGAAAAGAAGTGTAACTAGTAAAGTATCAGTGGCAGAGAGAATTCAAATAGAGTAGAGAGGCTACTCTGGAGGTTGCTCTTATGCAAGCTTCAGTTAGACCTTACTATCTATCATAACCTGTCAATTCCCAACCAGGACCATTCCAGCCAAACCTACAGAACACCCAGAGCAATATATAAGATTCCACAAAGATTCCATACACTAGAGTAACTTTTCAGAAACCTAAAACCTCCAGATAGGTCCCTGTCCCAGAAAAGTCCTGAAACCTAGCCCAGCCTCTCCAGAACATCAGATAGATCCATCTCCCTACCCCATTTAGTGACAGACCCTTCCAATATGAAAAGTTTAGAATGGACATAGCCCAAACACCCCTAAATAGAAGGATGAAAAGAGCAAAGGTGACGGTGGAGTTATGCAGAGAAAATAGGATGCAACAAATGAATATGAATGCTGAATCATTAAATTGATATCTCTTTTAGTCTCCAGTATTTTACTTTATTTTTTCACTTATGAATATATATATATTTAATTTATTTATTAATTTAAAAATTAACAAACCAAATAAACATCAACATATATAATCAGTAATTCACAATATCATCACATAGTCGCATATTCATCATTTCTTAGATTTGCATTAATTCAGAAAAAGAAATAAAAAGACAATAGAAAAGGAAATAAAACAAACACAGAAAAGAAAAAAAAAAGATTATACCTACCATATCTCTTACCCCTCACTTTCATTGATCACTAGCATTTCAAACTAAATTTATTTTAGCATTTGTTCCCCCTATTATTTATTTTTATTCCATATGTTCTACTCGTTTGTTGACAAGGTAGATAAAAGGAGCATCAGACACAAGGTTTTCACAATGACACAGTCACATTGTTACAGCTGTATCATTATTCAATCATCCTCAAGAAACATGGCTACTGGAACACAGCTGCACATTTTCAGGCAGTTCCCTCCAGCCTCTCCATTACATGTTGAATAACAAGATGATATCTACTTAATGCATAAGAATAACCTCCAGAATAACCTCTCGACTCTGTTTGGAATCTCTCAGTCATTGACACTTTGTCTCCTTTCACTCTTCCCCCTTTTGGTCGAGAAGATTTTCTCAATCCTTTGATGCTAAGTCTCAGCTCATTCTAGGGTTTTTCTCAATCCCTTGATGCTGAGTCTCAGCTCATTTTAGGATTTCTGTCCCACATTGCCAGGAAGGTCCACACCCCTGGGAGTCATGTCCCATGTAGTCTCCAGTATTTTAGAGCAGCTAGAAGTAAAAACCTAAAATTGTGAAATTGTAACCTATGTCAAAGTCTCAAATATGTTCTACAACTCATCACAGTGCTGTGCTTTGAAAATTATAGCTTTTTTGTATGTATGTTATTTTCACAAAAATAAAGAAGGAAAAAAAGTTGATTGTGATGATAAAAAAGTGTCTACGCCCACTAACCTCCTATATTCTGGAGCAGCTAGAAAGAAAAATCTGAGGGGATCATATGGTAGCCCATGACAAACTCTAGGACCTGGTCTTTGACTACTTGTTGAAGAGTGCTTTGAAAACTATTGCTATTTTTTTCTTTTTTTTTTTTTTGGCATGGGCAGGCTCTGGGAATCAACCCAGGTCTCTGGCATGGCAGGAGAGAACTTTGCCATTGAGGTATGGTTACCTACCTGAAAACTATTGCTTTTTTATTCTTTGCTTTGTATATATGTGATACCATACAATAAAAAAGCTAAAAGTAGAAAAAAAAGTGATGGTGGAGTGAAACAAAGAAGATAACATTTAACAAATGAATATGAATGCTGAATCATTAAATTGGTATCTCTTTTAGTGTCCAGTGTCTTAGACCAGCTAGAAGTAAAAATCTAAGATTGTGGAATTGTAACCTTTGTTAAACTCTGAAATATGTTCCACAACTAATTCGGGTGCTGTGCTTTGAAATTTATTGCTTTTTGTATATATATGGTTTTTCACAAACAATAAGGAAAAAAAGTCAATTGTGATGATACAAAAATATTTAAGCTTTCTAGCCTCCTCTATTCTGGAGCAGCTAGAAGGCAGAATCTCAGAGGATCGTATGGTAGCCCATGACAAACCCTGGGATGTGTTCTATAACTACTTGTTGAAGAGTGTTTTGGAAACTATTGCTTTCTTATATCTTTGCTTTGTATATATGTTATACTATACAATAAAAAAGTTAAAAATAAAGTTACTTAATAGGAAAAAGCAGAATCAATGCAAGCCAAGGTCTATAGTCACCAGTAACATTGTAATGTGCTTCCACTGAATATAACAAAGGCATTATGCCAAAACTAAATGTCAACAGGCATGGGGCTAGAGAGGAAGAGAAAGATCAAAGGTGATGGTGGAGTTATACAGAGAAGGTAGTGTTTAACAAACAAGTATGATTGCTGAATCATTGTATTGATGTTTCTTAGTCTCCAGTATCTTAGAGCAGCTAGAAGTAAAAACCTAAAATAACCCATACCAAACTCTGAAATCTGTTCTAAAACTAATTGTTGCAATGTGCTTTGAAATTTATTGATTTTTTTCACAAAAAAGAAAAAAATGTCCATTGTGATGATAAAAACAAATTTAGGGTGGGCAACAGTGGCTCAGTGGCAGAGTTCTCACCTGCCATGCCAGAGACCTGGGTTGAATTCTCAATGCCTGCCTATGTGAAAAAAAAAAAAGAGAGAAAATAAACATTCCCTCTAGCCTCCAATGTTCTGGAGCAGGTAGAATGAAAAATCTGAGATGAAGATATGGTAGCCCTTGACAAACTCTGGGATCTGTCCTATAACTACTTGTTGAAGAGTGCTTTGAAAACCATTGCTTTTTTCTTTCTTTGCTGTGTATGTATGTTATATTATACAATAAAAAAGCTGTTAAAATATATCTCACCCTAATAAAAGGGTGGGACAGGTAGGAATTACTAAAAAGCTATGAGAAAGATTATAGTTTTCTATGTTACAAGCTAGAGGTAATGTCTTAAGGGGAACTGAATGCTGACCTGTAATACCCATGTCTGAAATTGAGAAGGGAATGAACTACGCCAAATGCTCAGGCAGCACCGAGTATGTGGCACCCTGTCTAAAAAGAAAAAATGGGCTTACCTGCCGCTTTTAAGGTTACCGTGGGTTCCGTGGCAGTGATGGTCATGGTCAGGGCTATGCCGGAGCCTGGGCCTCATCAGTCATCTGTGGCTAATCTGAGGAGGTCATCCAATTCTAGGGCTGGTGTCACCTGTTTAGAAGGAGGAGGCCATGTGAACCAGCGATTAGAGGCAGTTGGACAGTCAGCTCTCCAGTGGCCTGTTTGGTGGCACCATGGGTAGGGGCCTGGCAGTGGCCCTATGGTTCCTGGGTGGTGGCTGGGTGCAGTCTTTGGCTCAATGGCCTAGTTTGCCTCAATGAAAGCACAAGCGGAATGGCACTCTCTCACCCCCCAAATTTTGGTCTTTATTGTTACAGATTACCGTGGGTTGTCTTAAGGCATTGGAAAGCAAATAATGAGCAACATGTCTCTTCTGTATGACCCTCTCTCAGGCTGCTGCCTTTGCTTCCCTCTCCGCCCCCCCTTTTTTTGCCTCTTTTTCTGGTTCTTTTTGTTTTTCTGTCTATTTCTTCCTGACTATTGTTAAATACTCTAAAAGCTACCTTTATAAGCTCTTGCTGGGGCACTTGAGGATGCTGTTCTAGTTTTTGAAGTTTCTTTTGAATATCTGGGGCTGATTGGGTGATAAAATGGGTATAGACAAAAAGTTCTCTTTCTTTGGAGAAAGAGTCAATATTTGTATATTTTAAAATAGTCTCAGTTAAATGATTTAGAAAGGAGGCTGGGTTTTCTTCTTTTCTCTGAGTGATTCCTGCAATCTTATCATAATTAACAGCTTTGAAACCTGCCTTCCTCATTCCTTCCATACTACAAGTGAGAAAATGCTCCATTTTTATCTGGAGATAGTTCTTGATAGTCCCAATTTGGGTCTGATATGGGTACTGCTTCTGTCCCTTCCGTGCCCTGGAAAGTACTGGGGTTATCTGCAAAAAGCTTGTCAGCATGTGGCTATTTGCAGCCACAGCCCAAATGTGCTCTTTTTCCTCTGAGGTGGTAGTGGAAGTTACAATAACATAACCATTCTACTAAGTCAAATCATAAGATTGTTAAGTACTTGAATTCTTTTGTATATTTAGTTGGATCTCCTGAAAAGGACCCAAGCCGTTTTTCAATTTGGCTTAAGTCTGAAAGAGAAAAGCGATAAACTTTTATTATGCCTTCCTGTCCTGCTACTTCTCATAGGGAAAACTTGCCCTCTGGTGGAGATTTTACTACCAGTGCTGGACCATAAGATTGAGTGAAAGGAGGTGAAAAGGGCTGGGGAGATTGGGTAGTGTCAAGGAGAGAGGGATAAAAGGTGGGTGCTAAAGTAGGAGAGGGCTTATTGGATTTAGGGGAAGGTGCAGGAGGGGAAAGGGTTGGGGAGGTGGGAAGAGGAGTGGAGGGAATTGGGGAAAGCTGTGGAAAGGAAGCCTATTCAGGAGGTGGATGGTCAGCGGGTCAAAGGAGGAAAGGTGGTTAGAAGATTCCTTCCTATTAGTCTCCATCGAGGAAGGCTTTTCATGAAAGAGGAGGATTTGGTTCAAAGTGACAGAATGGCACAGAGAAGGTTGGGACCTGAGGGTCCAGAAATCTGGAGAGTAGTGGGCCTCAGACCATTTTCCATTGTGCTGGATAAAATTATCAAGTCCCGTGAGAATTTGCCAATCAAAAGTGCCATTTTCTGGCCAACATTTTTGTTGTTCTAAAGGGTATTGTGATCAAGCCAAATTGCTGAGGAAAATGTTTTTCCAGTTTTATTTTCTTTCTTGATTGGAGTTTACTGAGATTATGAAGTAAACATCCATGAGGAGTAATTTCAAAGATTGATTGAGCACTGTCCATGATTGCCAAAGTAGACAGGATAAAGCAGGTTGGGGTGCCTTAGGGGTACTGAGGTAGACTCTGGCTTGGGGTGTGTCTGGGACACCGAGGTGGGGCACTTCAGTGAGATTAACCACCCAGATCCAAGATCCTTCACAACAATAAAACAAGCATCCCCGGTTTGTCGTCAGAGATCAGGGAGATGCACGCGGTCTTTTGTTCAAGGCATCCCCTGAATTACTTTGACTGCTGCATAGGAAAATGCTCTTGGAGCTGGAAAACTTTGACTGAGTGCTCAGATTTTTCAGGCAGATAAAAAACGCTCAGAGAGCTGCCAGGGCTCCACATTAAAGCAGGCCCAAACGCCACAGTGCATCTGTCCACAGGACACAAAACTCTCAAGTGGAGGATCTGGGCAGAAAGATGTCACTTACCTAGGGCTGAACTAGGTGTAGATGTTTGAGTGCTGTGGATGTGAGTTGGCATCTCGTCTAGATGGTCTGAGTCAGAGGACTGTAGCCGGAACGGAGTAACTGGAAGGCTGCTCCCATAGCCTCGAGGGGCCAGAAACTGAAACCTCAGTCTGATCTCCATACGGGATCGACTGGAAGGTGGTCCCATAGCTCCAACGGGCCAGAACGCTAAGCTTCAGTCAGGCTTCAATCCCAGGTTTCAGCACCAGATGTTGGGCACAGAGTTGTTAAAGAATCCAAGCATGACGGTGAGTCAAAGCAGAATAGCTTTATTGAGAAAGTGACAGAGAGCCAATGCACAAGGAGAAGGCTATGACCCTCATTCTGTGGGCCAGTTTTTTTAAATAGAGTGAGGTTGGGACGTGTGGAAAGACTGCAGACATTGCCAGGAGATATCAGGCTGGTGCAGATCATTACTTCATGTTCCTGGTTATCTGTTCTCACCTCTGGTGGATGGGGCATTGGCACATCCATGCTTGTCTATCTTGCTGGCACATCAGGTCCTGTTAGGGATGCTGCTGAGAGAGAGAAACTGAAGGGTCCCCCTTGCCACAGAATCCATTTTGTATGTCAGTTTCGTTTTCTGAGACCTGACAACAACCCCTTGTTGGTGCCTTAATTTGGACATTTTCACAGCCTTAGAACTTAGAACTTAGGCTTGCAACTTAATAAATTCCCTTTTTAAAAGCTGTTCCATTTCTAGTATATCGTATTCAACAGCCCTAACAAACTAAAACAATTATTTTCTTTTCAAAGATATCATTTCAATCCTCTATTTTTTCTATTTTATTTGTTTTTTCTGTTATATTTTTCTTTGGCTTAATTTGCTATTCTTTTTCTAACCTCTTAAATCAGATTATTCATTTATGATTTTTAGCCCTTAAAGTTTGGCTTTGGCTGCATCCTACATATTTTTGTATATAGAACATTCATTATCATTCAGTTTAAAATGTGCTTTAATTTCCATTGGGATATTCTTTTGTTTCATGAATTCTTAAAGGTGACTTCCCTAATATATAATGGAAATTATCTAATTTCCTTCTTATTGTGGAATCTGAGTGTTATTGCCATGAACTCTGAAAACCTACTATGTATTATCCGTTATATGAAATATGTTATTTATTATTGTTATTGCTATTGACTGGTGTATTGATTTATCGGCCAGGATATGCTCTACTTTTGTGAATGTCTTTCTTTGTTAGTGTGCCAGTTTGAAACTGTTATATACCCCAGAAAAGCAAAATTCTTTAATCCTTATTCAATATTGTTGGGTGGGAGCTTTTTTATTGTGTCCTTGGAGATGTGACCCACATAATTGTGGGTGATAACTTTTGATTAGATGGTTACCATGGAGATGTGTCTCCATTCATTCAAGGTGGGGTTGCTTACTGGAGCCTTTTAAGAAGGAACCATTTTGGAAAAATTTAGAAAGCCCATACAGCCAGAGACCTCTGGAGATGAAGAAGGAAAACGTTCCAGGGGAGCTTCATGATACAAGAAGCCGGGAGAGAAAGCTAACAGACTGCCATGTGCCCTTCCAGCTGAGTGAGAAGTGCTGAGCTTCATCGGCCTTCCATAAGTGGAGGTAACCTTTTGTCAGTGCCTTAATTTGGACATTTTCAATAGCCTTGCCTTAATTTGGATATCTTCATGGCCTTAGAACTGTAACCTTGCAACTTAATAAACTCCCCTGTTAAAAAGCTATTCTATTTCTGTTATATCACATTCTGGCAGCTTGCAAACTAGAATAGTTATTTATTAGGTGCATACAAATATAAATTTGCATATATTCTATCATATATAATAAATAAGCAAATAAGATATAAATCTTTATCACTTTGATGTGTCCCTCAATATCTCTAGTATTGCTTCTTTATTTAAAGCCAACTTTGTCCAATATTTTTATTGATTTTTCAAAAGTTCAGGCCTGGGATGGTATTGTCTTTCTCCAGAGAGATTCTGATTTTCTTCTGCAGATGCCTGGAAGAATTGGCAATACAGAGTCACTTTAATATAATTTCAGGGACAGAGATTATTCAGAGTTTGGCTTCAGTCACTGCTAGGGATTCTACTTTCCCTTCACCCTTAATCTTTGATTACAAACCTTTTGACTTGTTTTGGTTTTGGAGGGAAGGTGGGTGTCTGTTAAATAGGGGATCATATGATCTGATTCTTCAGAATGTTTTCTAATTTTTAAGACACTGACAAAAAATAAAACATATTTGCTATTATTTTTCTTCGTTTTTCTAGGTAGGGAGAGTACTTATCCAGGATTTGAGGGGCATCCATCGGATATTGTTAAAATATTTACAGCACCTCCTGTGTAGTGTTCTTGTCAAAAAGGTGAATCTGAATCTAATCTGGTCTTTAAATCTTCTAGTTACAATAAAAAAAAAGAGCGAGAGAAGTTGAAGAAAAAATAGTGACAGTACAAGGAAGCAACCAGACCAATCAAAGATGTGGGAAATTCTTCCTGACATCTGACCTTAACAAAGGGCATGTAACATGTAAAAGAGGGAAAGTGAGAAAAAGAAATCGCTGTTCTACAGATCTCTCCGAGAGCCAGATAAGGGTGTCAGATTCCACCTACTAATACCAAAGGACTATTGCCGGCGGGCGGGCGGGATGCACGGGCCTACACAGGATTCTGGGACATGTAGTTCAGAAGCTCCCTACGGTTGGGAACTCTGCTCAGAGGAAGCTCGGCCGTGTTATTTGTTCTCCTGGGGAAACACGCAAATGTAATTCATACTCTTCGCTTTTGAGGGATTTCAGCTACCCGAGAGCTAGAATACAAAGTTCACCCCCTTTGGGATTCTGGGAAAATTGATTCACCCGCCTGTGTCGAGGTGATTCTTCCGCCTCACGGGGGCGTGGCTTAGGCCCCGTTCCGCTTTGCATTCTGGGAGATGTAGTCTAGGAGCTCCGCGCAGTCCAAGGCGTTTCCGCTGGGGAGGGCGAGATCGTGGCCTTCATTCCTGTCAGGTAGGTGAGTGAGTCCTGGGACCTCACGACTTCTTTACAATTTTACGGTCTGGTCGTGGGATCAGCGGAGCTCGAGACCCGTCTCGGGAAAGAGAAGCTCGGCCTGCGGCGGAGGGCAGCTTTGACGGGCAGGGGCTGCCGTTTGCGTTCTTCTCGGCTGAGCGTTTTTGAGTTTGGGGCGGTTCGCGCCAACCCCCAACCCGCGGGTGGCAGGGGCTAGTGCTGGGTCTGAGGGCTTCCAGGGCGCTGCACTGCCCAACCCGTCTCCCCTCACTTGCCACACAGTCTCTGCCATTTTCCAGCGGTAGAATGTTGGGCGAGAACTTCATCTCTCTATGCCTCAGTTTCCTCTGCTGTAAATAGGAACATTGGAAGTACCTACCTAAGGCATTTGTTTTGAGAAGTAGTGAGATAGTACAAGTAAAGTGCTTAGAACAGTGCTGGTGCGTGGCAAGGGCTGGTTGTGAATGCTGTTATAATAACCAGAAAAGCAACTCGTCCTCGGGAAGCCCCTAGAACTTCTCCAGCCCCTGCCCTCTGATCCCTGCAGGCAAAGTTTGTTCTGGGATTACTTCTGAGTTGGTTTTTGTTTGTTTGTTTTTCAAAAAGAGTGCGTCGTCCCCAGGTAATGTCTGGAGACATCCTTTGTGGTTTATCCAGCACCACAGACAAGATCGTACTACTTTCCGGCCGCCTTTCCTTTCTCTGTCTTCACTTCCCTCAAAAGGGCTACAGAGAGTAGGAGGGACTGAATCCTGGGGTCCCAGTAAAAGACCCCCACCGTGATGGGATTTAGCATTCTTTTCTTTTCCAAGTGAAGAAGATACTTTGCTCATTAGCAAATCTTCCTGCTATAAAAGTGTTCCTATACTATTGAATAATTGGGAGAATATGGGGGACATGGACTGGACATGAGTAATAATAGTTATATAATCAACATTGAGTGCCAGGTATCATTCTAAGGGCCTTAAAAATGAACACATTTAACCTTCGCATAGGTCCTATGAAGTGAGTTTTGTTAATACTCCTATTTTACAGATGACGAAATGGAGACAGAGCTAAGTTAACCTAGGTCACGTCACGCAGGTGGTAAGAGTAGTGAGATTTGAGGCTAGGGTTGGTGTTCTTTTATATTTCTGGATATCCTTAGGACCACAATTTAGAATCCCAACCTTGGAATTAGGAAACAAAACAGAAAAACAACCCATATAATTATTCAAACGGAAAAGTGGCTGCAGAGATCAGGTTGGGGAGGTAGGTTGCAACCTTATAGAGGATTTTGAAAGCAAAGTTAGTGAGTTTGGACTTTTTTGTAAAAATTTAAAAAAATTGTCATTTAATTTGGTTTCAGTCAATATGTATAGCTCATATTCTGATTATGAAAGGAATGCATGCTGGCTGTAGAGAATCTAGAAAATACAGGAATATATAAAAAGAAAAATAAAGAATTAGCTGTAATGCCAGAGTACAAGTAATTATTAACATTTTAATGCATTTCTGTTTAGCAGTTTTTAAATGTATATTTATCTTCACTTTACAGAATTATCACAGTAGTCATAGTGGGATTTTACTCCCTTAATTCTTTACTATAGAAATTTCCAAACATTATCCACATGTAGAAAGTATAATATACCTTCTGTGTCCCAATCACACTACTTTAATCCTTACTAATCATTTTGCTTCTCTCCCTGCCCACACACACATTTTTTCCCCTGGAGTATTTGAAAACAAACCCAGATGTTGAGTCAGTAGGACATGTCACAAATTGTTTATATATGGAGACCAAGGAAGGGGAAACTTTAGCAGCAACTTTTAGGTTTTCACTCTTGGTGACTAGGAGAATGATACTTATCTGAGAAAGCTAGAAAGGGTTGCAATTAGGGAAGAAAGATGAATTTTCTTTACTTCTTTGTAGTTGTGCTTGCCTCTGCTTTATGGCTCTGGGTTTCTTATCGCCCATTAAGCTGCAGGGACCTCTATTTGATGAAATTCATCACATTTTTCGCAGAGTGTCCAGCTTGAGGTTGCAGAGAGGAGTAACTGTGTCAGCTGGAAACAGGGTTCTACAGCTTGGAGTTGGAGTGCAAAATAGGAAAACAATCTGTATTGATATCCCTTGTTTTTCATCTTACTTACTTTTGGGGGGCTGTGGATTCCACCAACTTTTTCATAGTATTTAAAAGCTGATGTGCAGGCCGTGTGACAGTGGCTCAGTGGCAGAATTCTCGCCTGCCATGCTGGAGACCCGGGTTTGATTCCTGGTGCCTACCCATGCCAAAAAAAAAAAAAAAGGTTGATGTGCAATGATGGGTACTATTTTTATGGCCTTCAACAAATTTCCATGAAACAAATAGATGCCAATGTTCAATTTTTTGTTTCTGGTGTGGGGGTTATAGTGGGGATGATGATATTGGCCAATATTTGTTGGATGCTTCCCATGACCCAGAGAATTTCCAGTGCTTTACATGTCCTATCTCATTTATTTTTCATAGGAACCCTATTATTCTCATTTTAAAGATGAAGGAGCAGGCATAGTCAGTAAGGAACAGTGTCCGGCGCTGTTCCGTCTGGCTTCCGATTATCCCCGCCGCCGAGGGAGGGAAGGAAAAAGAAACAGACACGGACACAATACTCACGGCCGATTCGAGTGCTAATCTTTACTGGGGTTAAGCTTTCATCACACGAATACAGTTTTCACACAGGGAGGGAGCTCCCTGCGGGGGACAACCTCTATGTGGCCGTCAGGCACGGCTCTCTGCGGGCTGTCTCCCCTCCCCGTCCGGGTAACGCCTTTATATACAAAATCCAAACCCAATGGGCTAACGCCACGTATACAAGGGTGATTGGTAGACAGGGTTGGCGGGCACGTACGTCATACGCGGAGGCAGGATGCGGGCGCCATCTTGGCTCACTCGATGGGCGGGGGGAACTCTAGGGCAGGCTGCGGCGTGTCCACTAGGCCAAACCCGGAAAGCGGCTCTCTACATCTCCCCCTTTTTGTTTTTATAAGAGGCATGGTCCGTAGACCGTATTCTTGTACCCAGTGTCTCTATTGATGATGGTGCTCCCGTGGGCCTGAGTGGCTCACAACATAGTTTGGTGCTTTGGGGAGTCTGGACTAGGCTCGCGTCATCACACGACGGAGCCTCTGGCACCGACCAGAATGCTCACCTCATATAGAGACCGGAGAGTCCGTGAACTGGATACCACGTGACTCCTCCCTGCAGTGCTCTGCCTTGCAACTGGGTCAAGCGGGGATCCTGAGAGCGACAGCCAGGGCAACGAAAGCGCTGCGGAGGCCTCGGTGCAATGGCTAGAGCCAAGTCCAGTCTGGCCAGGACTGTGACCGCGGCTCCACCGTCGAGGCGGCTAGGCGCGCAAAATTAACAGCCTCTGGCGTCTGCTATATACGGGTAGTGGCCAGGGAGTCCGCAACAAACCTTGCCGACAAGAGCTTTGCCCCAGGTGATTCAGATGAGCCATCCATCTGGGAGGGATGCACACAGGTATTCGAATGGGATGACATAGCTAACATGGTGGAGACACGCAGCTGCTGTTGAGACTGGAACAATCGTTCCAGCAGACATTTGATCACCACTAGCCCCACCAGCAACCCGAAAAATAAAAGAACCCAGGTGGTCAAGTTAGGCCATGAGAACCAGGAGGTGAGTCCATTCCACAAACCCTGGATTACATCCCCGAGACTAGACAGGTCAAACGCAACGGGTTTTAACTGAATGTCCCCTATCTTATCAAGACTCGTTTCTATCTGCTAGGAGAGATTACGGAATGTCGGGAGACAAGCATTCTGCAGCCAGGCTTTAACGCTGGCAGAGGTTTTTGTCACATTGGCTCTGACCTGGGCGACACAGAGTTCAAAGACAATCCAGCGAGCGCCACATATCTCCTGGACCACCCTCCAGAGTCCGTCTATTTCAAGTCCCAGTTCATCTATTTCAGACTGGAGCTGTAATATCGCTTGGGAGTTTAAGTCAATTTGTTGACTCTGGGCCCGCAGTGCGTCTCGAGTAGCATTGGCTAAGTTGTTGACAGCTTCCATCATCAGGGCGATCTGGTCCGAGGTCCAGGCGTGGAGGACCGCGTCTCCAACTGCAGGGATGAACAAAGAGGCAGCAAGGCCCCCCGCGCGCAGCAGCCAATTTTTTACATTCCTTTTAGTCCTGGAAGGCACTACAGGGTTAGAGAATTGAAAGTTTTTTGTAGAGATAGCTTGAGTGACTGGGCCAACCCAATCAGACGTATTAACGGGGACCCAGACATAGCTGGGGCGGTAAACCAGAATGGCGAAGACAGGATACCCGCTCCAGCATCCTGATAAAGTACAAGGGGTGGCAGAACAATTAAAGGTAGGGTTCATGGAGAGTAGAAAGGCAAAAGGAGGTTGCACGCAGGTCTCCCTGTGCAGAGAAAAGGAACAGTTAGTACTATCATGTTTCCCTACGTCGAGGAGGGAGCACTCAGTTGCATTCCCAACTGCGTCCGTGGAAGTGTTGGCGATGGTGCCATTCAGAAGGTTGAGATACCGCAGGTCGACACATGCCCCTAGGGGATTACAAATCATTTGTTGTGCCCAAATCTGGACCTTGGAGGTGAAGGGGTTAGTAAAGGCGTGACGACATTGGACGAGGTCAGCCCACTGAGCTCCCTCTGAGTAGTTCAGCAAGGGCTTGATGGAGTAGGCGTGAGGGTCGGTGGACCAAACCCACCAGTCATCACCTAGGCGGCGCGGGCGAGACGAGGACATGCACCGGTGCCACTGAAACTCCTGCATCGTGGTTACCTGAAAAAGGTCATGCTCACATGGGGGGAAGAGGGGGTCGGGAGCGTCCCAGTCTTCAGCACACGAACACACGACGGGTCGGAACCCTGTAAGATTGAGGCATCGCTTCCTCTCGTTTTTTTCCAGTAAGCCTTGACAAGAAAGGGAAAGATCGGTCGCATTGAGGAACTCAAGCAGCACACCTGAAGGCACACGACCACAACCTGTAGGACAAGTCTGGTTAGACCGAGTGGAACAGTTAGCAATGGAGAGGTTGGCAAAAGAGAAAATGAGTGTATCATCGGTAAGCGGAAAGGTCTCATTAAAGGTGAAAATTGACACGTTTCGACTAAAACCCATATGAGTAAGACCGGGCGTATAGGTGCGTGTATAGAATCGGGGGGACATGGGGGAACCCTGTCTGATTCTGGGCGTGGGCGCCCTTGCCCAGTAACATGTCGGCATTCCATCCACCACGCCTTACTGCCGCGTTTCTTGCTGCCTGCTCTTCTGCTAATTCCTCAAACCACGCCTTCCAGTCGATATATCGACCTGGGGGCAAGCAGGCGCGAGCAAGCTGATATATGTCTGCAGGCGTATGGTGTAGGGCAGAGAGGTTCTCGACCATGTTTAGGGTAAAAGGGGCATTTGGGCCGTATTGGTGAACAGCCTGTCTTAATTCTTTCAGAACCTTATAATCATAACCCTCATATTGATTATTACCGGAGGGATTGATAATGACTGGGTACATGGCGGCTGGCTGACTAGCGCTCAGTGCGCTAAAGGGATTCCATTTCCAGAAATGCCTCCTTCTGCTAACCAACGGTGGATGATCTTGGGGGCCTGCGTACGCGGGCGGCGGAGGTAGGCAGAGCGGCCCCTCCTCCGACCAGCACTCGGGGAATTCCGGGTTCCCTTCCGGGTTTTGTAACCGAGGGTCATGGAGGTTACCCGAGCCGGCCACTAGGGGGAGTCCGCTGCGGGGATCAAAGGCGGAGGCATTAAAACTCCTCCCCGGAAGCTTTCGCGCGGTTGTGGGCGCTGGTGGGGCAGAGGGCTGTGAGGGCTTCTCTAGATCAATCAGTGGGGGCTCATCTGGTCCTTCGCTCTCACAATGCTCTGACTCTGAGTCAGAAGTATCTGAGCTAGCATCCGGCTCCAGTGGCTTGCCCTTACACGAGCCGCTCGTGGAGGATGCTGACCGGGACTCTCGTAATGCTTCTCGGGCTTGTTCTAAGACAAGGGTCGGACCGAGGCCCGTCGCGGCCTCTGCCTCAAGACACGCGCGGACGGTTTCCCATATGGGGACTAAGATTGGGTCCATGCATAAGCCCGTCCTACGCTCCCGATCGATATCGTGACCGAGCTTTATCCAACAAGACAAGGTAAGACCTCCGGTGTGCTTAAACCAGGGAGCAAAGGTGGCTACATCCTCAAGAAATCGCAGGAGGGAGCTTTTTCGCACTAAAATGCCTCTCTGCTTCAACAGTGTCTTCAAGGGAGATAATAGGGGTGAACTTTCAGACTGCCCTATTCTTGCAGTCGGCGCTAGCTTCAAGCGTGCTCGATGACGTCTATCGAGCCCTTCCCCCGGGGCGGCCTGAGAACCCACGGGCCCTAACCCTCACGTAATAAAGAAGCACTCACCCCTTCACGGTGATCAGGCGCGAAGGCCGGCCGGAGTCCGTGCACGGTGCTGGAAAAGGTTCCCCGTACGGGCCACCACTTGTCCGGCGCTGTTCCGTCTGGCTTCCGATTATCCCCGCCGCCGAGGGAGGGAAGGAAAAAGAAACAGACACGGACACAATACTCACGGCCGATTCGAGTGCTAATCTTTACTGGGGTTAAGCTTTCATCACACGAATACAGTTTTCACACAGGGAGGGAGCTCCCTGCGGGGGACAACCTCTATGTGGCCGTCAGGCACGGCTCTCTGCGGGCTGTCTCCCCTCCCCGTCCGGGTAACGCCTTTATATACAAAATCCAAACCCAATGGGCTAACGCCACGTATACAAGGGTGATTGGTAGACAGGGTTGGCGGGCACGTACGTCATACGCGGAGGCAGGATGCGGGCGCCATCTTGGCTCACTCGATGGGCGGGGGGAACTCTAGGGCAGGCTGCGGCGTGTCCACTAGGCCAAACCCGGAAAGCGGCTCTCTACAGAACAGAATGAGAATCAAGCCTTGACAGATAGGTTTGACACTTAGCTCTAGTACTTAGAAATCAGGTAACCTTGTTGAAGTTACTTAAACTCTATTCAGGAATAATATAAATACCCATCTCCTAAAGTTTTTGTGAAGATTAGAAGACATATGGTATGTAAATTGTTTAGAATAGTGCTTGCCGCATAGTAAGAGCTCTATATATTGCAGTCTAGAGTTATCTTTTTATGTTGCAGGTGAGTATGAAACATGCAAAATTCAAGTTACTGAAGAAGCATAAGACTATTTAAAAGTATTCTTTTATCCCCCGCCTTCTACTTTTTCTTTTAATACTTCAGTTCTAGCATACATTTGAACAAAAAAGAAAATTTTATCATAACCATTGTTTAAACCTCATTTGCTGTCTTTTGAATTTAGACAGTCCCTTATTTCCTTGATCATTTGGTATCTACTGCTTTAAAAAGGCCTAAACCTATACTATCCAATATGGTAGCCATTAGCCACATATGATTATTGAGCATTTAAAATGTGACCAGTTCAAATTGAGATGTGCAGAAGGGGAAAACACGCAATGGATTTTAAAGGCGTAGTATGAAAAAAATAATGCAGAGTATCTCAGGAATTTTTATATTGATTATAAGTTGAAATGTTAATATTTTGGATACATTGTGTTAAATAAAATATATTATCAAAATTAAGCTTACTTGTTTCTTTCTACCTTTTTTAATGTGGCACCTAGAAAATTTTAAATTACACTTATAGCTCACATTATAATTCTGTTGGACAGCTCTGGTCTAAATAGAAGCCTCCCTTTTGACTCTCCAGGGGCATTTACAAGTCATTTTGCTGCTCTTTCCTCTTGGGGAGAGTTCCAGGGTATCTCATAATGGGGGAGAAACAGGGCACCAGAATCAGGAGATCTGCTTCTGGCTTCCTGGTGCACTTCAGTTCCATTGACTTCTTTTTTTTTTCAATTTTTTCAATTAATTTTTAATTAAAAAAAATATATGACGACAAAGAAACACAAAAGTTCCCAACATATGATGATTCCGTTCTACATATATAATCAGTAGTTCACAATATCATCACATAGTTGCATATTTATCGTCATGATCATTTCTTAGAACATTTGCATCAATTCAGAAAAAGAAATAAGAAGACAACAGAAAAAAAATCATACCTACCATACCCCTTACCCCTCCCTTTCATTGATCACTAGCATTTCAATCTAAGTTTATTTTAACATTTGCTCCCCCATTATTTATTTTTATTCCATATGTTTTACTTATCTGTTGATAAGGTAGATAAAAGGAGCATCAGACACAAGATTTTCACAATCACACAGTCACACTGTGAAAGCTATATCATTATACAATCATTTTCAAGAAACATGGGTGCTGGAACACAGTTCTGCATTTTCAGGCAGTTCCCTCCAGCCTCTCCATTACATCTTTTTTTTTTGGAACATTTGCATCTATTCAGAAAAAGAAATAAGAAAACAGAAAAAATTCATACATACCATACCCCCCACCCCTCCCCCCTCACCAATCACCAGCATTTCACTCTAAATTTATTTTAACATTTGTTCCCCCTATTATTCATCTTTATTCCATATGTTTTAATCATTCCATTGACTTCTTGAGAGGCAGTGTAAAATAATGCAGTGGCTGTCAAAATTTGGTCATATCAGAATTACTTTAGAAGCTGATAAAAAATTATATGAAGACTCAGGCCTTATCCTACTTCAGTGAGCCTGACATTCTGTGTTCTGTATTAGTTCTCTGGGCAATTCTGATACAGAGTTTGAGAACCACAGCATTGTGGTTAAGAGCATGGGAACAGGTTATCAAATTGCCTGAATTCATTGCCTGATATACTGTCCTGACTGGTGGCCCGCTGTGTCAGTAGGGAGGGGGAGAAGTCTAAAAGTGCAGATGCCCACAACCCATCTCCACAGATTCTGATTTAATTAGGCGCTTAGACTTACTCTAACCAACCTCGATTATAATCCCTTTTGTGAGATTTGAAGAGGAAAAGGCTCTTGAGACTTTACCCTCTTACCCACTTTTTTTTTTTTTTTTGTCCTTACACAACAGGGCAGTTTGTTGGGATTAGTAGAAAAGTTGGAGGTGAAAACCTCAAGTCTTTAGTTTGTTTGAAAATATCTAGAAAGATCTTTTTGACTGATGTTACTCAAATTGTTATCCAGCATCAGCCTGACGTGGGGTATTGTTAGGAATGCAGATTCTTAAACCCCATCCTTGACCTACTGATTTAGAATTTCTGGGGGTGGGACATAGGGACAACAGGATCCCCAGTTGATTCATGGGACATTAAAACTTGAGTAGTTCTGGGAGCGAACATACATGACTTGTTGTTTTTTAACATTTTTTTTTTTGTGAAATATACATACAAAAAAGCAATACGTTTCTAAGTATGGTATGGGTTACAGTTCCACAAATTCAGATATTTCCTTCTAGCTGCTCTAAGACTGCAGACGAAAGAGAAATAGCAATATAGTGATTTGGTACTCATACTCATTTGCTAAATCCTGTCTTCTATGTTACAACTTCTTCTCCTTTGATCCTTTTCCCAATATTTAGGATATTTGGCCAATGACCATTCTAACTTTGTCATGCTGAAAAGGGTTGTCGACATTATGGGGCAGGGCATGTAACTGGTTGATGTTCTTGGAGAGACTGGTACCTCTGGGTTTCAGGACTTATCTGGCTTAGGAACAATCTTGAGGTTTTAGGTTTCTGAAAAATAAACTTAGTGAATGAAACTTTTATAGACTCTCAGAGCCCTGGGTAGTCTTTAGGGTTTTCAGGAATACTGTTGGTTGAGACTTGACATACCATGGCAGGTAGCCATATCTAGCTGAAGCTTGCATAAGAGTAACCTCCAGAATAGCCTCTCACCTCTGTTTAAATTCTCTTAGCCACTGCTACATTGATTTTGTTACATTTCTTTTCCACTTTTTGGTCAGGTAGGCATTGTTGATCCCATGATGCCAGGACAGGATCATCCCTGGTTGTCATGTCCCATGTTCCCAGAGAGACATACACCCCTGGACGTGATATCCCACATAGCGGGGATGGTGGTGATTTTACTTACAGAGTTGTGCTTAGAGAGAGAGAGAGAGAGAGAGGCCACGTTTGAGCAATGAAAGAGGTTCTCTGGAAGTAACTCTTAGGCATAATTATGGGTAGGCTTAGCTTCTGCATTACCGAGAAATACGTTTCATAAGCGCAAGCCTCAAGATCAAGGGAGTGTCTAATGTTTGAGAGAGTATTAGGGATTTACCAGGTGGGAAAGTTTAATAGTTCCATATTTTATTCTCCAGTCCCTCAAGAAACTTTGCCTTGGTCGGGCCACGGTGGCTCAGCAGGCAGGAATGCTTGCCTGCGATGCCAGAGGACCCGGGTTCGATTACCAGTGCCTGCCCATGTAAAAAAAAAAAGAAACTTTGCCTTATGGCTTTTTAACAACAGCAACTATATATATACATAATAATAATTAACTACATATGTATATACATATATATAGTTTGTGTCTCTTGGCCTATATTATACTTCAGTCAGATTAAAGATATCTGCGTGGCTCACTTTCACCTCTAAGTCAAGTCTCTGCTCAAATATCAGAGGGACCTTTCATGACAAAGGCTTCTCTTTACCAACACTTCCTTCTTTTCTCTTTACCCTGTCTTATTTTCTCAAAAGCATCTAGCACCATATTGTTGGTTTGTTATTGCCCTCGTACCCTACTTAATGTCAACTCCCTGTAGCTTTCATGCCTAGGAACCTTGCTTGCATGGAGTAGGTGTGAAAATCTCCTATAAGATGTGCTTATCAAATGGTCATTATGTTTTTAAGGCAGTAACGTTCCAAATCTTTGTTGAGTTTTTACTCATGTGCTTGCAGCATCATACAAACTGTTGGGGATGCAGCAGACAACAAAACTCCCTGCGGTACAGATGTAATGAATATTTATATAAGTAAAATACTTAGTAGGATATGAGAGAGTTGTAAGTGCTAAAGAGAAAAAAATTAAGCAGGAGGTAAGAAAAAAAAATAAGTAGGAGATAAGAAATGTTGAGGTGCAATTAGGAAATTGAAATTGTTTGTAGCATGGTCAGAGAAGAACTTTCTGAAGATGTGAAATTTACATAAAGAAGGAAGTGGTTCTCAGTGTGGCTCTTCTTGCAGTCTCTCTCTGGCCACATTCTCTTCCCCCACAAATATCCTACCTACTGGGAATGATCTGTTTCCAGTACTCCTTTCTGCAAGTCCTTCAGTACTTCCTTATTGATTTGTGTATAAAGTTGGGATTTGGATATCATTGTAGTCTGAACCCTGCTTTCCAGCCCATGTTTTTCTGCCTTTTGTTTGTCCTCAGTCACATATTAACATTCATTCTCTTACAATTTTTCAATGATTCTGTATCTCTGGCTAAAATAGCTTAGTTTTATATGGGACCCCCCTCCGGTCCAGTGTGGGTTTAGGAGCCTGTTCATGGTGCTTCCAGAGGATTCTGTGCTCTTAGAAGTGTTAATATGATTGCTGATCTCCTAATCTCTAGATGGTCAGCAACTGGAGAATTGTTAGTTCTTTTAGTAGGATTACCATAATAGTTCAATGAAATAATAATAATTAAGAATTAATAAGTAAGCCTATTTTAGACAGAATTGAGAGGTTATCCTGGAGGTTATTCTTATGTATTATATTGATATCCCTTTTTAGTTTGTGGTATATTGTGGTGGCTAGAGGGAGGTACCTGAAACTGTTAAGCTGTGTTTCATTCATTTTTTTTCGGTGTCTACTAAGCATTTAGCTATAGGCACTGTTTAGGTACTTGGGATATAAAGGTGAATAAATGTTAATCGCCTGTGATAGTAAGCGTTCCAGAGGTAACATGCAGCATGTTTCTATGGACAAGTAAAAGTTATCTAGGAGAAGCAAGGGGGAAGAGATCAGCTGGACAGAGGGAGTGACCTGAGCAAAAGCAGAAGCCTCAAGCTCAAGGAAGGCCAGCCTGGGGATTCAGGCCTAATAAAGGGACCCTTAGCTGGGTGTTGCCAGCAGAATTAAGCTGGACACCTAGACCCCTACTTGATTCAGTGCCTTCCCACTAAATATTGTACACTGTCAGATCTCCTTGGAAAACTCTTACTGAGTGGAGGTTGCCATGTAAATAAAGAGCCAAAATAAAGTGAATTAGAAATTCCAAAGGGATATTTCTTCCAGGATTGGAAAGTTTTGTATTGCTGTTCTCCTTACTGGAATTCTTCTGTCTGAAGTTGGACAATTACCTCATAATAGTTGGTAACTTATATTGAATGTTTAAACTGCCATTCACTGTCCCAAATGTTCCAAATGTTTTATGTGTATTTATTTCATTGAATAGCTTTCCTGTGAGGTTAGTAATGTTAGAGATTTACAATGTAATTTGTAACTGATAGATTAAACACTGAGGCGCAAAGTACTGACAAGTTGGACAAGCCAGTACTCAAATACTGGTCTGGCTCCTGAGCCCGTACCCTTCACAGGTTTGTTCTGTTCTCTCTGAAGCAGACTTGTCTTCAAAGTCCTATCTCTATTGTATGTCTGTCTTGTAGTTTCTCAAGCTCATTTTTCCTCTATTTATGTGGATGCCCCCATACCCATCTGATTATTTTTGTCTTTTGGTGATACAGAGACAAGATTTAGAATACTGGCTCTGATGTGAGAACTGGATTCAGTACCACCCCTGCTTCTTGACCTCACCAAGCCTCAGCTTCCTCACCTTTTAAATGGGAAATTCGTCATCATTTATTGAGAATTTATCTAAAATGCCAGCTACTATGCCAAGAGTTTTACATAAATTATCTCATTTATTCCCCACATAATCCTATCACTTACATACTAATATCTCTTTTTGATAGTTGAGAATAGATAGGCACAGCAGTTCAGGTGATTGGACCAGCCACACAAGTACAACAGTAGCTTCTTCACAGGTGCCTGTGAGATACTTTAGTGGAACAATACATGCATGCCACGGAGAACGTGCATTAGGCCCACTGTGTGTGGGTGGGCAGGTTGTTCACTGCACAGGGGCTCTCAGCTGTAGGGAGTGTGTAGTATCTGGAACCCATCCCACATTCTGCTCAGCAAGTTGTGTGCAGTCACAGCCCCTCAGAGGAAAGGGGCACCTTTACGATTTCAGGTAAAGCAATCATATGGGTTAATGATATCCTCACCCAGATGCTCATAGCTTTTTTTTCCTTCCCCAGTTATGCCTTCCCCAAACTCTGTCCTTGCCCAGAAGAAGGAGAACAAAATGACCAAGCTCAAGGTGAGTCATGCTTGCCTTTATAGGCTTTAAACTGTTACGTCATTTCTCAAAGGTCAGACATATCTTGTTTCTCTTTCTTAAGATGGGTTAAAGAAAACAGGTTTTTGAGGACAACAGGTTTGGACCTGTTGGGTCCAGATGCTTGTTGTTTTCTATTTTATTTTAGGGTGGTTTGATTTTTGTTGTTTTATTTTGTCATCTTTTTTTACAGTTTCACAAATAAGAGTAGAAAAATCAGTAGCAATGAAAAAACATCTCCCACTTTACTACTGTACTCCTTAGAAATCAACTGTATTCATTTTCCCCTACTTTTTTTCTCATGTATTTACAACTGTTTATTTGTAGTTTTTGTATAGATAAAAATCTCACACAAGGTTGTTTTACTTAATATTATATACTCTGCATTTTGAATGGCTACGTGGTAGTTTCTTGAGTTGATGTGCTCTGTGTGTGTATGTTTGTTACGTTTCCCCATTCATAGGCATTTAGGTAGCTTAGGAATTTTACTGTTTTAAGGAACATTGTAGTCACAATTTTCCTATGTATTATCATTTTCTCCAAGAAGGAATTTGAAAGAGTTTTGCTATCATTTTTTTTTTTAAAAAAGTTTTAATTAGAGAAGTTGTAGATTTACAGAAAAATCATATGTTTTTAATGTTTCAGAAAGTCTAAATTGAAAAACCACATTTGATATGTGGTACACTTTGTGTGTAGAATATTCGGATATGATTAGTGCAAGTGTCTAACTGATGCTTCACACAAAGAAAATCTTACTAGATATTTTCACATAAGAAAGCTAAATTTTTTGTTACCCTTGCCTTAGGGCCCTATGCATATTTTATTTTGATCTATATTTTTTCATTCATACATCAGTTTATATTGTCAAAACAATAAAGTGCTTAGTTTAAAAAGTCTGGGATTACAAGAGGATGTGCAGGTACTTTCTTCTTCTTACTGAGTTTAGTCCTCATGCCAATCTAATGAGGCTGTACTAGGTCTCATCTGCATTTGAATTACAAAAAAATAGGATTGCAGAATTTCAGAAAACTGCTTATGTTTACACAGGAAATCAGAGATCCAACTGATTCAAAAAGACTCCTAGGATTTAAAATTGGGATGAAGAGGGAGAGGCAAGAGAAAAGAATTCTATCAGGAGACTTAGCCTTTTTGTTTGGGTACTTAGCCTGTTCTGGTGAGTAGAAAACTCCATTGATAATACTGCCCCTATCTGGTTCACACTTCAGCGGTCCCTTCTCTCTGATCATTATTGCTCAGTTAGGGCCCTTGAACATGTTGGGCTCCATGGATAATCACAGTCTCCATATGAAAAGTTAAAGTAATACTATATACCAGTGATTCTCAACCATGGGTAATTTTGTCCTCCAGGAGACATTTAGCATCGTCTGGATACTTTTCTGTGTCAGAACTTGGAGAATGCTACTGGGATCTAGTGACTAGAAGCCAGGGATGCTGGCGAACATGGTACAATGCATGGGACAGCCCCCCCACAACAAATACTCATCTTTTGCAAAATGTCATTAGGGTCAAGGTTGAAAAACTCTGCCATACATAAAGATATACAAGAAAAAATAGTAAAATATTGGTGAAAATATGTTATGAACTAATTATAATTAGCAAATTCAAAGAGTTAGAATCTAGAATGTAGGTTACCAGGGGATAGAATGGGGAGTTGATGCTTGTATAGAATTTCTATTTAGGTTGATGATATGGAAATGAACGGGGGTGATGGTAGCACATTATAGTGAGTGGGATTAACATCCCTGAACTGTAGAGTTGAATATGTTTAAAAGAGAAAACTTTAGGATGTATATATTACCAGAATAAAAATTAAAAGATGAAACATAGGTGTACAACACAGTTAGCTCTACTGTAGATGATGGACTATTGTTAATAGTACAAGAATGTTCTTTCATGAATTATAACAAATGTACAATAGCAATTCAAGGTTTAAATCATAGGGGTAGTATATGGGGAAAACAATACACTTAATGTAAATTATGGGTAATCATCATTTGTAACAAATGTTCCACACCAATGCAAAGTGTTGGTTGTGGGGTGGTGTATGAGAATCCTGTATTTTATGCATGATTGTTTTTTAACTTCTCTAAAAAATTTTTAAATGGTGAAATATTTACAGTATATATGTTTTAAAAATCCAAAAGCTTAGAATTTTAATAGATTCATAACATAAAACCCCAATTAGAAAATAAGCAAAGGACATTAGGCAAGGTATCAAGGAAAAATAATATATGAAAAATATGATCTTATTTTTTTAAGTATCATCTAATTACATATTACTAAAATGAGTTGTGTTTTACTGATCACACTGTCTAGGATTTTAAATAATCAGTTATATTCAGTGCTGTCTATGGTGTGGAAAATCAGGAATACTTATATTCACTTGGACTAAGTGCAAAATAGTGAAAAACTTGAGAAGAAACTCTGCCATTATACATCATAATTTTAAAGTTTCTTTTTCTCTGGCATTGCAGTTTCACCTCTTGGAATTCATCCTAAGAAAATAATTAGACAGGTGGGCTAATTAAGTTTTAAAAAAATGTTCTTTGCAGCATTTTTTATGAAAAGAAAAATCATCTAAAACATAATTGGCATTGTTTGAAATGTTTAACTATATCATGGTAGAGTTGACTGTATTCTTAGAATCTGGAACCATTGCCTCCACATCCTTTCCACTTTTCTCAGTGCTACCTCTCTCTTAGTGGACAATTGTGGTAAGATTTAGGTGGAGTGTGCTTGATGTTTTAGGAAGCAGTGACCTTCAAGGATGTAGCTGTGGTCTTCACTGAGGAGGAGCTGGGGCTGCTGGACTCTGCTCAAAGGACGCTGTACCAAGATGTGATGCTGGAGAACTTCAGGAACGTGGTTTCAGTCGGTGAGGGCAGGCACTTGCTAAATGAACATCATCCCACTGCAATGCACAGTGTCTGTATGTCCTTGGATGTGCAGGGCTTTGGAGATCTTGAACTGCTGTCAAGTTTTTTAATCAGTGTGAGATTTCAGAGGTGGCATTTTTCTAGCCTTTTTCCCCTGGCAAAGCTTGCAGTTTGTAAATGAACTGTGAATGGAAATCATGACTGCTGTATGTCATTTGTCCTTTTGCAAGTTGTGATTGGTTTTAATTAGTGGGTCCTGAAACGTAGCTAGTGAATTGTATCTGCATTTTTAAAAATGAAAATATCAGAGCTGTTGATAATAACTGCACATTGCAGCAAAACTATGGCTTATTGCTGAGAATAATGTGAAAGACAGTGGAGAGGTATGATAAAATAGACTTCTTTTTGATAATTCATATTCATGTCTGCATGTCCTATAAAATAAATTTCCTCCAATGGTTCATGATTAAAGTTTGAAATGCATTAATTTTGATGTCCGGAAGATTATGTAGTGGAACCACAATTTTTTAGTAATTTTTACCTTTACTATACTAATATTAAACTTTTGTCCTTTTAACAGGGCATCAATCCATCACCTCAGATGTAATGCCTCAGTTGGAGAGAGAAGGAAAGCTTTGGATGATGAAGACAGCAACCCAAAGCTGTTCAGGTGAGAGTCTTGCAACTGGGCAACTGGTAGCCTCTCCTGCTTTTTTGTCACCTCCACAGCAATGGCACTGTTCTCAGCCAACAGTTGGTCACAGATACCACAGCAGTCCTCGTACTGCTCTCACTCTTTTACCTTATTCTTTTACAATTGATTCTCCACTTGTAGTGTTTCTTTTGAGGAGTTAGTCAGATTATGTCATTTCTCTGCTCAAAATCCCCAGTAGCTTCTTATTTGACTCAGTAAAATCCAGGGTCCCAGAAGTGGTTTATACTGTCTTATATGGTTTGCTCCTCCCTCTGTATACATGGCCTGTTACTTTCCTGTTTGCAGTTTGTTCCATCCTCTTTACTATATCAAGGATGCTTCTGCATCATCATTCTAATTTTTCTCTTGTCTGGACTGTTATTTCACTCTATGATCCTCTTGGCTCCTTCCATACTTCATTTCATTCTCTTCTTAGATATAACTCATAAGAAAGCCTTTCCATGACTACTGTATTTATAAAACCTTCCTCTTCGTTCACTCTCCTTTCCCTTTCTCTGTCTTATTTTGCATCTAAGCACTTATCACTGCTCACCCTGTTAACATTTATTTTTATTTACTGTTTATCTCACTCATTCCCACTGGAATGTGATCTCAGGAAAAGAGAACTTCTATTTTTTTTATTGTTATTTCCTCATTGTATAGAACAGGCCTGGCAGAGGGCAGGTGTACAGTAACTATTTGTTGAATGAATGAATGAGTTGATGGTTACATGGGCTTCATTCCATTAGTAATGGAGCTATCTAAAAGGTAGTTAACAAGAATATGTGATGAAGAAATAGCTTTTCGTGTTTTTTCCCCTGATGGATATGTAATCTAATTGTAATTTATTATTACAATTTTTTGGATATATATCTCTCCATTTACCCACATCTAAAGAAAGCTTTAGCTTTGCCATTATGACTGCATCAAGTATCATTTTCCTTTTATATGCTTTCTTATATCCTTTAGTAGTGAATTATGCTTATTGGGAAAGAACTGCTTTGTAGAATGAAGATTTTAATAGTCACTTTTCAAGTAGGTCTGAATATTTGCATATTCTATCAGGAAACAAATTACTGGAATATAACTAGGTTTCAAATTTGTCTTTCCCTTCAAAGATTTCCTTTATGGCACCCTTTTCATCTCTTCCAAAAAGAGTATCTCTTGTCTTTTTAGACATCCTTATTTTAAAATATGGTGTTTATGACTATACTTGTATTTTCTACAAAATAAGCTATTAAGCAGGTAAATGTTAAAGAAGATAGATTTTAGATAACGTTCCCTTCTTTCTAATAAAGACCTAAATAGCTTCCTTTTTTTTTTTTTTTCACTTTTCCAGTACATTTTTATTATTAGTTAAAGTCATGATTCAGGATACCAGGGTGAAAGGTCACCATGTACTCAGGTTCCCCTTTATCACTCTGGAAGAAAGATGGAGGACACAGGAGAAATGGAGTGGGCCAGTTCATATCTTCCCAGGAAATCTGTTTTCTTCCCTGAGGTTGTTCCAGGCTGACACTCAGTATCTGGGGCAGAGGGACTTATCACACATTGGTACCATTCACACATGAAGACACCACCCTTTTAGCAGTCATTGCAGCAGTGGAAGTCCAGGTAGTTCTCTAGCAGTTCCTGGTCTGGTTGTGGTTGGAGAAGCAATTGTCAAAAGGGGCAGTTTGGTAGTTTTAAATTTTGGTCTTGATGTCTTCTGCTGATTGCTAAAGGCACCCCTGAAACTGCTCACAGCTCACTGTGACCCTTAGCCTATATTGACCAAAATATCATTTTCAATTAGTGAAATTATACCCTGGTAGAAATCAGGAAATTGCACTTCCCAAACTGACAGCTTCTCAGGAAGATAAAAATGATAAGTTTTGTGAAATATGTATAGAAACTACAAACTCTGCATGAACTTAAGTAGAACACATCTATATATAGCTATTATTTTTTCCAAGTTTCCACCATGACTGCTTAACTTTCCATTTAAACAATTTAAGAAATTGGTACCTTCTTAACCATTTAGGACAGTAGCTTTCAACTTTTTTGAGCATGAGTTACAGTAAGAAATAAATTTTATGTCCTAAACAATACAAAAGCATGTATGTGTGTATGTGTGTCTGTGCTTATGCACGTGTGTATAACTTTAACAAGCATTTCATGCAGAGATAACTTTAACTGAGTACAAATCACCTATAATATTTTTTCTGTTCCTTAATGCTTGTCATAAGGCACTAAGTTTATTTCAAACTCACTAATGAGTCCCAACTTTCAGTTTGAACAATAATGGTGTGGCCCATAGAGGACAATTTATCTACATCCATCAATTTTGCACACTCTGCTTTCAGAGTCAACATTATTCCCAAGCCTCTAAATATTCACTCCTACTTGAAAAAGGAAAAATTTTCAAAATTTAAATTTTTGTAGGTTAAAAAATTTACCTACACATGTAGGGAGAGAGTACAAAAATTTCTAAAGCAATCAATACTTCTTCCACTTTTGTACCTTACTTGTTTTTTGTTTGTTTGTTTTTTCTTCCTAAATGATTCTTAGTACCTATGATTCTGTAATTAGTAACGTCCATTTAGTTTAGCCCTACATCTAGTAAGCCTTTCAACACAGCAAAATTGCTGTTTCTAATCTCTTTCCTATTATGGAAAAAATTGAGAAAGCACTTTTATTTTTGTGACTTGGCTCAAATTCTCACAAGGAAGTCAAACTGGGTTTCATTTCTTCATTCACATATATTTATTAAACACTTAGGATGGGAACACTGGAAGTGGTAATAAAGTTGGAACAATATAAAATGCTATTGCATTATGGTGGGAGAAGACGTAAATGATAAAGGAATGATATGTATATATGTCAAATCAAATTGCAGTATGTGCTATGTAAAAACAAAACAAGGTAAGGTGAATGAAAGTTACCAGGAGTGTATGTGGATGGGGAGAATTTATTATTTGATAGTGGGTGGTGAGAGAGGCCTCACTGATGAAGTATTATTTGAAAAGAGACCAGAAAAGATGTGAGAAGCAAATCATATGACTAATTGGTGGAAGATAGTTCAGGCAGAACATATCTTCTTTCCAGTTTTGACTTTGAGAATTTATACTATGTCCTGCTTATTTTCTCCTTATAAATTCTTTCTCTGTGGGAAAAGATTACTTCTAACTTTTCACCTTTATTTTCTGGAGAGTGCAAAGACTTCAATTACTGTTAAGTTTTAGACCAGTGTATGTTGTTACTTTAAACGTCTTTCCCCAGTAGTCCCCATGGAGGATATTTCCCACCAAGAAGTGAAGAATTTCTTCTTACCCTTTGAACTTTAGGTACTTAGATGCTAAGGTATTTTCTCCCAGCCATGCTAGTCTTTTCAACCAATCCAGTGCTTCAAAACATTGGGGTAAAGCTCCAATAAAATAATTCAAAGCAGAGTTTTTCATCTTTTCCAGGAGATGCCTTTGGATAATCTGCCTGTAAGAGTTTTGCTATACCTTTTAAGCAGGGCCACTTTGTTCAGATGTGCATGCAGTAGGTAGAATCATGGAAAGCTATTTAACAATAAAAGAAGAGGAGGCATTTGGGTACAGTTTCTTGTTTTCTTGCTCTGCAGTCATGAAGTTTCTCCTATATAGCTTAGTATGATTCTAAATAGGTCCCAATAATACTTAGTGGATGAGAACCATGTGGACCACCTCTGGTTTCTGGAGTCATGTAGACTAGATAGCATGATACATGATAAAGAAAAATCAAACCTTTTCCTTGTTCAATAAAGCCTTAAACTGTGGGTCTAAGTTTAAAATCTTGAAATCTTTGATCAAGGTATTCTCTGGCCTCATCTCTGAATTCTCTTTATCTTTTTAGGAGATAAAAATTTAAATGAGATGGAGACTCTTCCAGAAATAGGATTACGATACCTGTCACATGAAGAGCTTTTCTGCTCACAAATCTGGCAAGAAGTTTCAAGGGAGTTAACCAGGGGTCAGGATTCCATGATAAATACTAAAGGAACTAGTTCTCAGTTGCAAAAACCAAGTGAGGAATTCTATAAAGAAAAGGACTTTTGCAAAGGCCTTAATCAGAGTTCACATTTGCAAATTTATCAGAGAATCCACACTGGAGAAAAACCCTACAAAGAGAATGAGTGTGGAAAAGATTTCATTTGGAGTTCTCATTTTCAAATTAATCCGAACATCCATGCAGGAGAGAAGCCATATAAATGTGAAAAATGTGATAATACCTTCCGTCGGTTTTCAACTCTTCAGGCCCATCAGAGAATCCACAGTAGAGAGAAATCATACGAATATGATGCATTGTGTAAGGGCTTCAGTCAAAGGTTATATCTTCATCATCATCAGAGAGCCAACACTAGAGATAATCCAGATAAATATGAGGAGTGTGGGAGGAATATCAGGAAGAGCACACATTATCAAGCCCATCTAGTAGTCCACCCAGGAGAGAAACCCTATAAATGTGAGGAATGTGGAGTGGGCTTCAGTCAGAATTCATATCTTCAAGTCCATCAGAGAGTTCACACTGGAAATAAACCTTATAAATGTGAAGAGTGTGGGAAAGGCTTCAGTTGGCGTTCACGACTACAGGCTCATCAACGAATCCACACTGGAGAGAAACCATATAAATGCAATGCGTGCGGTAAGGGCTTTAGTTATAGTTCACACCTTAACATTCATTGTAGAATTCACACGGGAGAGAAACCTTATAAATGTGAGGAGTGTGGAAAGGGCTTTAGTGTGGGTTCACACCTTCAAGCCCATCAGATAAGCCACACTGGAGAGAAACCATACAAATGTGAAGAGTGTGGGAAGGGCTTTTGTCGGGCCTCAAATCTTCTAGACCATCAGAGAGGTCACACTGGAGAGAAACCTTATCAGTGTGATACATGTGGTAAGGGCTTCAGTCGTAGCTCAGATTTTAACATTCATTTTCGAGTCCATACAGGAGAAAAGCCTTATAAATGTGAGGAATGTGGTAAGGGTTTCAGTCAGGCCTCAAATCTTCTGGCCCATCAAAGAGGCCACACTGGAGAAAAACCATACAAATGTGGAACATGTGGGAAGGGTTTCAGTCGTAGTTCAGATCTTAATGTTCATTGTAGAATCCACACAGGAGAGAAGCCCTATAAATGTGAGAAGTGTGGGAAGGCCTTTAGTCAGTTCTCAAGTCTTCAGGTCCATCAGAGAGTCCACACTGGAGAGAAACCATATCAATGTGCAGAGTGTGGTAAGGGTTTCAGTGTAGGTTCACAGCTTCAAGCCCATCAGAGATGCCATACCGGAGAGAAACCATACCAATGTGAGGAGTGTGGGAAGGGCTTCTGCAGGGCCTCAAATTTTCTGGCTCATCGTGGAGTCCACACTGGAGAGAAACCATATCGATGTGATGTATGTGGGAAGCGTTTCAGACAGAGATCATATCTTCAGGCTCATCAGAGGGTCCACACTGGGGAGAAACCATACAAATGTGAGGAGTGTGGGAAGGTCTTCAGTTGGAGTTCATACCTTCAAGCTCATCAGAGAGTCCACACTGGAGAAAAACCATACAAATGTGAGGAGTGTGGGAAAGGCTTCAGTTGGAGTTCAAGTCTAATAATTCATCAGCGAGTTCACGCTGATGAAGAGAGTGATAAAGACTTTACTTCATCAGAGAATTCATACAGGAAAGAAGCGGTATAAAATTGTATAAACCTTGCAGTGAGTCCTGAAATATAACAATTATCAGAACTGTCATAGGAAACAAAATATTTGTTTCATACGAGAGTCAGTATTTCAGTCAGAGCCAATGTATCACAATCGTCAGGAGACCACGTAACAGAGAAGCCTTGTGAGATTGGAGTTACAGAGCTCCATTTAGAGCCATGACACTTAGCAAATATAACATAGAAGACAGACCTTATGAAGGATGGGTCTGATTGAAAGTTAATCAAAAGTACAGAGATGGAAATGTCAAAATTGAAATATTCCACTAGATTTATCAGCTGTGAGGAGATAGAAACTTTGTTGACTGCCAAATCTATTCTGCCTTTTCAGTGCCTAACATATTGTCTGATTTCATTAATTGTTATCTGAGTAAAAGGGAGAACATTCATATTTGAAATTTTATTTACTTCATCTCTAAAAATTTCTATAAAATTGTACTCAGAAGAGGAATTTTGCAAGGCTTGGGACACACCTAAGTTAGATACATGAACTTACTTTCCCAAACGTGCAGGTCCTGTGAACTTGTGTTTATCAGACTGCAGGTTGCAACTCATTAGTGAGTCCAGAAAATCAGTGAAGTGGGTTGTGACCATCATTTTTGTATGCTAACAGTACTTTATTGGGGTATAATTTGCATGCAATGAATGAAATCCCAAGTTTACAGTTTCACGAATTTTGGTAAATATGTATACCTTGTTATAATCTTCACTGATATATATAAATCTATTATACCAGAAAGTTTCCTTGTGCAAATTTCCAATCAATCCCATCTCCAATGGCGACAAGTATTATGATTTTTGTAACCACAAATTAGTTAGGCCTGCACTTGAACTTCATTATGGGTTCAGTATGTACTCTTTCGGGTCTGGATTCTTTTAAGTAGATATCTCAATAGATGCAGAGAAAGCATTTGATAAAATTCCGCATTTATTCATAATATAAAATTCCTCAGTGAGATAAAAGATATCTGTAAAAATCCTGCAAGCTGATGATACTTTTTTTACTTAAGGAAAAATTTAATATACAGTAAAATCGACCCTCTAGAATGTATTGTTCTGAGTTTTGGCAGATGTTGCTGTCATGTAACTACCCCCACCTATGCCAGTTCCAGTATCCCCTTCCCCTGGTTATTTGCTCCTTTGTGTTCACCCCTTTCCTTATCACCAGACCTTAGCTACCACTGACCCCTTTTCTGTCTGTATAACTTGCCTTTTCCAGAGTGTCTTATAAATGAAGTCATACAGTCTGGCTTTTTTCACTTAGCTTAATACTTCCGAGAATCATCCATCTTTTTGTATGTGTCAGTAGTCATTCCTTTTTTTGTTGAATATTATTCTGTTTTATAGATGTACCATAGTTTATCTATTTACCAGTTAAAACATTTGGGTTTCCAGTTTGATAATATTTATGAAGAAAGCAACTATAGACATTCACATACATGTTTGTGCCTGAACATAAGTTTTCTTTTGTCTTGCAGTGAGATTGCTAGGTTGTATAGTAAGAGTGTGTCTAACTTTATGAGAAACTGGCAAGCTTTTCTAAAGTGACTGTACAATTTTGCATTCCCACCATCAGTGTTGTTCCTTATCTTCCCTAAGCATTTGACATGCCAGAGTTTTGTTTTTAGTATTTCTAATAAGTCTACAGTGTTATCTCACTTGAGTTTCAATTTCTGTAATGATTATTTTGAGCATCTTTATATATGCTTATTTGCTACCATATATATCTTTATTTTCTTTGGTGAATTGTTCAATCTCTTTTTTTTTAAATCGGATTGTTTTCTTGTTACTCATTTTTGAGAGTTCTTTATATGTTCTGGATACACGTCCTTTGTCAGATACATGCTTTACAAATATTTTATCCTACTATATGGCTTGTCTTTTTATTCCATCAACACCATTTATTACAAAGCAGGTGTTTTAAAATTTTGATGAAGTTCAATTTAGCAGTTTTTATCCTTGGTTTTGCTTTTGGTTTCAGATATAAGAACTCTGCCTAAATCCAAGGTCATAATGATTTTTCTTCTATGCTTTTATCGGAAAGTTTTATGGTTTTAGGTTTTACATTTAGCTTTATGATCCATTTCAAGTTGATCTTTATATCAAGTATGAGGTGTGGGTCAAAGTCCATTTGTTTTTCATAAGAATGTCTACTGACTATCCTTTCATTATTGAACTGTCTTTGCACCTTTGTGGAAAATCCATTGACCATACATGTGTGAGTCTTTTTCTGGCCTCTGTTTGGTGCCATTAATCTATGTGTTTATCATTTTGCCTGTACTATACCAACCACTTCAACTTTTAGCTTTATGTAGTAAGTCTTAAAGTCAGGAAGTGTAACTCCTCCAATTCCATTCCTCTTCCAGAATTATTCTGAGTATTCTAATTCGCTTGCCTTTCCATAATTTTTAGAATTAACTTTATAATTTCTTAAAAAAAAAGGAAAATCTTATTGGGATTGCATTGAATATATAGAGGAGTTTGGGGGAAATTGACATCTTTGCAATATTGAGTGTTCATAACCATGGACAATTTGGCACTTTCTTCTCCACCTGACTTGTGGATCATACCTGCAAATACCCTAGTATAGTAGGCAATGAAGACTCCTAATATGGGTCCTGGGCTAGTCATAAGACCTTAAGGCAAAGTTCCACATTTGAGAAGTTATTGCAAGTGTGGCTGAAGACCAACAGATGATCTGGGGTGTATTTGAATACATGTTGGGGAGCACATATGCATCATATGTAGGCTATAAGTAGCCTAAAGGAGCACTGCACATGCAGGTCCATAGTTTGTCTTCATCCTTATGCCTCCAGAAGTTACCAGGTAATTTCTCATGGGGAAGCTTTGAACTGACTTGAATGCTCAAGACAAGTGGAGATGATGGTGGTGGTGAAAGGAAGCCCTAGGCATTGAGGTAGAATTCTAGACCCAGGACATAAACCAAATGAGGCATGACCAAGCCAAATAGAGTCAGAATGCTCCACAATGACATAATCAGGTCTTTGGTGTGTAGACCTTGGCATACTGGGGGTGCCCATTTATTATGATGAGCATCATGTGCATTGATTTACAGCTCTTGTAATGGGGTGGAGCCAGAGTTGGCATCCTATTTAGGACTCTTAGTGCTGGAAACTAATTTAAGATGTTCCTTTCCTTCAAGAAGATCCACATAGTTTTAAGTTTGGGACCAAGGGCTAAGGCTTCTGTTCCTTCAAAGAGAGACCTACAGTTAGCCAACCTTTTATGTTATGTCATGTTGGAGAAGAACAGTGGGCTTTTGTAGAGAGCTTTCTTAATAGAATATAGAATTCCCTGCTTGTGGGGTCAAAACCTTCACTTTTCAGTAGGTCTCATTCTATTATCTGCCGTACATCTGGGTGCTAGTCTGCACAAATTATACAGGGATTGAAATAGCAGAATGGTGATTTGAGTTAAGTGTGAAAGGGAGGTCTATCTGCATATTTTAGAGAGACAAGAAAGGGGTTCTATTTTCATATTCACAAGTTGTCTTTTAGGACCTAAAGATTGAAAGTTCAAGGTAACTAAGAATGAACAAAAGAAAGACCCATTTGGAAAACCATTGTGCATTTTGTCATTTTAGGGGGCATCCTTCAGTAAGCCATAATTTCTCTATCAAGCCTGCTATCTGTGGTTGATTGAACAAATGGAAATTCCAAATAATGCCTTGTGGTAAGGCCTATGCCTCAATTGATCCAAGTCAGTGATAGCTGGGGACCCAAAAAAGGAACTATTCAAGTTTTGGTGATGCCTATAATGGTGATAGTGGAAGTAGCATACTGGGAAGGATAAACCAAGAGTAGGCCCACATATGTATCAGTTATTGTGAGAGCAAAGCAGTTTGTGTAGGCAGACTAGGTCAATAGCCAAATAAAGTCAATTTGACAGAGAAGGGGTGGCCAACCCTTTGTATGGATCTCCACTAGCCATGACACTTGTAACAAGGGGATAGAATACAAAGGTTACATTTGGAAGTTAGGGTTTGGGTTAGGGTCTGTGGCATTGGGAGTCCATGAATTTAGGCACAGAGTGTAAGGGCCTGTTGAGATTTTCTGTGATGGGAGTATTGCTTGAGTTAATTTGATGAATGTGAGCAAGTTGGACAGTTATGGCATTATGTGCCTACTCTATGAACCTAGGAATATGATAGACTTTAATTGTAATATGTGAGGTCTGAGAGGCAATGTATTGCCAATATGGAATGCCCCCCCGCCCCCAGCCTTGGCTCTCTTATCCATGAGGGCTATGAAAACATGAGTACAAATATGGGAAACAGTGTATCACCAATGTGTTTCTGGGGGGTGGTTGGAACACTTGAGAACTGGCCCACCCCTAACAATGGCAAGAGTCAAAAGTTGCCATCATCGGTGGTCAGGAAAGAGGTTTGGTACAGATTTAGGGTTCAGTGAGGCTGTGGGAGGAAGGCCTTGGGTTACAGCAATGGGTGGCATGGTAGCTGGGAAAACTTGGGGCATTGTGAATGGTATTAGGATTGAGTAGCAATTGAGTGACCTATTAATATGGTTTGCATCTTTGGAGGTGGTATTTTCTGAATTCAGATGACTGAAATTGTAAATTTTGTCTTTCACCAAATCTGGACTATTTTCACAATTTCTACAATATTTTTCTTACCCCTAAATCTCTTTACCTTGTGGGTCTACAGTGTTGGTTTTTTTTATGTCATCCCATTGGTCTCTGAGGCTCTGTTTATTTTTAAAATCTAATATACACACACACAGGATACACACCATGTTATTGTGATTCAATACATTCTGTTGATCTCTTTTTAAGTTCACTGCCTACTTTTGTTTACTTTTT